>NW_028278238.1:320814-641628 GCF_059751315.1 Micrasema longulum | reverse complement strand
TGTCAGAATTTATTTTTTTATATTTTATAAATATACTGTTTATACATATATGTGCTAAGAATACACGATGTTACCTAAACATAAATAAGATTAAAAATTTGAGAAAAAATCATGGAACGTGAGATCATGCGTATTTAAAAACACAAATAAAAATTAGACCATTTTATATCATTGTCTGAACAACGTGATCACTATATGTACATCATTATTAAGATTAAAAATAAACAAACGTATGCAATGGCTAGCAGCTATATCTTGCAATGGTCTCTTTATCTAGACAAAATCTAATATGGAATATTCCTCCCGAAGATGGATTTTATATCATATTTATGGGTAACAAAGAAATCGTATTTTAAATAAAACTGAATTCTACATTGATAAAATACCTATGTGTTTTTTTTTGTCCGCCTCGTCGTGTAGTGGTCAGCGCGTTTGCCTGCCATGCAAGAGGTCTCGGGTTCGATTCTCGACATGGTTGATATGAAAAAAATATTTTGAACGGTGTTTTTACACTTGAATACTTCATAGTTCCTAGACCGGTACCTGAAGCGTAAGACTGATCGTCTTACCTTCATGTGACAAAAATGATTAAGATATGCTGCGATCGGTGTGCAAAAAAACTTTATCTTTGAAGAGATTTCATGTAGCCTGGCCAAATATAACTTAAACTCTAGAGCTTTACTAGGTTATTAACATGTACAGCATCATCAAAATGTCATAATGAATTATTTAGTACTTTGTATGCAAAATGACATTTATAACTCAATTAATAATTATTTTCATGTCCCGACTTGTGAGATAAATCCTTGCTAAGTCAAGACTATGTGCGCAATAATTCAAGTTATATACATGAATACATTTTTTGTAATATTACATTCGCATATTTACATAAAATACAACAAATTAACATATATAACTGAAAACAAACATACAGGTGATTAATTTAATAATACAATGGTTCAGCGCTTTTTAGACTTTTAAATTAAAAATGTTATTTAATACTTATATAATTATGTGATTAAAATGTTTTATATTATTCCAATACAATTCACAATTTTATGATGCAATACTTTCTAGAAAAATAAATTCTTAATTTAATGATTTAAATTGCAAATTTAGTCAATATCTCATTTATACAAATGAAATGAATAATGTACAGCAACTTCTGCTATAGATAGTATAGCTTTTCTGCTATCTATAAATTACAGAAATATTATTATTAAAATGGGGTTTTCACTAAAGTTGTCACGAATTAATAAAAAGGTGAAATAAATCTTCCATGTCGATCCTGCCGGAAATCGAACCCGAGACCCGGGGCTTGGTAGGGACTACATGTTGTGATTAACGTATTACATTGCTGCGCATAGAGGAAAGTTATTATAAATATTCCTAAGGAATACAAACTCAATGCAGATTAAGGAAGGGGGAGGAGATTGTATAGACAGATGCCAACATGTCGTCCCCACCCCTTAGGATTCTCGCAATGCCTTTTTTTTATCCAAAAAATATGCATTTAAATAAATAAACGTATCCAAATATAAACAACATTTTAAAACTATAGTAGCACAACAAACATAAGTAAAAACACGGATATTCACAATGAGAGAACGGCTTTGAATAAAGAAGGACTCCCTGGGTGGTCAGAGGCAGAGGATCCGAATACCACCCCCGCAAGTGGAGGACAAAACAAAAGAACGTGTGCGTTCCGCTCGGAAGGAAGCACAAGATCGACGCATCACAGTGACGTTCAAGTTACGAATACTCGCTTAGCGACGTGCATCGCATCTGCAGCAATCGTAAGCCAGGGGAGTGAGCGAGAATTCACGCAACTGAAGATTAACGGTGGAAATCCGACAAACCATTGGGCGTTCCTTCCACCGCACCGCGCCTCCACCGCTCCGCCGCCGCACCGCCACCGCGCCGGTGCATTATCATTACGGGTGTGAACTTATGTATGAGTTTAATGTTTTCCACACGAGCCAGTTGCCTTAATGCCCGTTATCTGGTGAAGAAAGTTAACTAGAACTGGTCGATCCGGTACCGCAAATAATATTCTTGTTTGATGAATGATATATCTCATGACTTTACTCATTAATCTCTAGTAAAACACATAGAACACATTACGAGTACAAATGTTATAAACATTTTTAATTTGTTTTATTACCTTTGCGGTGATTACATATATGAAAGTGGGGTGTATGCGTATATCGTTGACTCGTTCTTTTTTTTTTTTTTAATTAAATGCAAATACACACATATTACAAAAATAAAAACAATAATAACGTATCCCAAACTCTATGAGGCCATGGGCCTTTTGAAATATATGAACGTTTATGTAATAATATTTTTATTTTTTTTTGCTATTATTTTATTATGTATGAGCTTCCACTTTCCACCGTTTTGTATCCCAACTCAACACAGCTCCTGTCTGATGGCAAAACGATGCATCTATAATTGGATCGTTTAATACGGCTCAAAATATACTCTCTGAGATCTGTCATATGGTAATTACGATTATTGTTTATAAAGCTTTCTAGCCAACTGGCAACTTGGTGTAACTATGGAAAAGTTCTGATACAATAGCCATAAAACATTTTAAAAGCGATTATCTCAGTTCGACCTTTTTTGAGATGCATCGTTTTGCCATAAGACAGGAGCTGTGTTGAGTTGGTATACAACACAGTGGAAAGTAGAAGCACATACATAATTAAATAATAGCCAAAAATATTAAAATATTATTACAAAAATAGATTTATTTATTTCACACTTTATATACATATACAATATATACACATATAAGGGCGGGCATTTTTCTAATAATTTCTTCCTACCTACCCAAACCGTTCAGTTTGAGAAAATTATAAATACATGGACATATTGAATCTTACAATTTTATACAAAAATCAAAAGCAAAGATTAACAAAAATTAAAATCTATAAAAAAAATTAACACTATACTATGAAGAGAGGTGGGGGGGATGGGAAGGAAAGAAGAAGGATAAAGGAACAATTTAAATATTTAGATAGTGAAATTTCAATCTTGACTTAAATGTAAATAACGAAGGGGCGTCTCTAACACTAGTGGGTAGATTATTTCACAATCGAGCGGCTACTACTGTGAAAGAGGAGGCGAGAAAATTAGAGCGATGACAGGATATTAAAAGGGTTCTCTCGTTACTAGAACGAAGAGATAGTCCGTGTTGTGAAAGAGGTTGAATGAGCTTTCTCAGATAAACAGGCGAAGTGGGATTATTTAAAATATTGTGAAGAAGTGATAGAATGTGAATGTTTCTTCTGTGCCTGATACTGAGCCAGTTTAGTTGCGTCCGATACTCGGTTAACATACATATATTTCAAAAGGCATCTGGACAACACGCTTAGTATTATATAAATCTATGTAATATCTCGCAGCAGTCTCCTGCAATGGTCTCTTCCCTTAGACAAAATTTAGACTTGTACACTCCTCCTGAGCATGGCCTTCGTTTTGGAGAACCTAATATAATTACAATTAATAATTGTGTAAAATAGTATAACACAGCTTTTTTTTTAATTATTCATAGCTCGTATGAATTATTATTACAATTGAGGGCATTGGAAGATAAGATAGCAACCTTCAAAAAAAATTTTTTTTGTTAGGGTGTTATTCTGTAGTTTATCAACTTTATTTTTATAAAAATCATGAGTTGAGTTGCAAATGTAGTTTAAAATCATACTTTTGATGGTTTGAAAAAAGTGCTTGGAAGCATTTCAATATCCATCAGCCATTTTATTCGACCAATGACAGACTTAAGATTTAAATTTTCAAAATGGCCGTGCCATACAAATATTAAGAAAGTTTTTTGAATTCGTTTTTCTATTAAAGCTAATCTTAAAGTTTAAGTTCAGTGAAAATAACATTTCTAACATGAAGACTCTTTGGCATTAGTGTAGCAGTTTTTGTTATATTTCTCGAAAACACCAAAACGGGAGTTTGTTATCTTTGCTTCCAATGCCCTCAATTGTGTTTTCGTCTTATTTTCTATTTTTGATGAAATTCTTACGGTTTTGTATTTTGGATTGCGTTTGTATAAATAAATAGTTTATATAATAATATGTATAAATTCTCTTGTAATATTTTTATGTAATCCACTTAACATTTATTTTTTTTAATTAAATTTTTAAAATTTTGAATTTCAAATTACAGTTTTATAAAACAAATAGTATTTTTCCTTTGAATTAATCATAATTTAATGTTAAGTACAATAATATTTTTAGTTGTTCGAAATTTGGCAACATTGCAGTTCGAAAACTCGATGATTGGCAAATTAAAGTAGCATCCTTAAAAACTATATTCGCCGATGATATCATTTACAATCTTATATTATATTATGCAATATTCATTTCCGATGTCAATCACGACATAATTCTTATTCATTTGTAATGTTCGGACGTCTGATGTTGAACTATGTTTATTTATCTTTTAATTAAAGTCTTTTTCGATGTGTGGATATTAGGTACAGCAACAATCTTTGGAAATTATTTTGCAGTAGTAACTAAAAGAAAATTACGCGGTTTAAAAAAAAAACACCATAAGGTTTTTTTTTCTTGTGTGGGCATATGTCTTATTGTTTAAATCGTTAACAAGTATGTTTTTAGATAACATATCGTTTACGTTCCCCACAGCAAACTTCATACTCGGATCTCGAATCTCGGGAAAATTTAATAAATACGATGAAGTCTACCATATTGTTGAAAGTTAAGTTATGTACTGATTATAATGATTATTTGAATAAATGTAAGTTATAAATTAAAAATACTTGGTACACTCCCACTTATTTATTTGATCAATTAGCGCTCTTAACCTCTAATGGGCATCTTCAGACTGGTAAATATTACACAGTGCTAGGATAATTTACATTAATGAATTTCTATCAAGAATTGTCAATAAATTTAAATAATCAACGTTATCAAAGATCCAGAAACGTGATATAATATAACAATTAAACTGCAGATTTGCTTAACTGCTGTTTTTTTTATTTATGTTATAAATCACTTAAATGTTTTACAGGTTTTTGATGGGTCTAATTACAAAACCTAGCCGGATATCAAAATCACGATTTCACCTCCCCAAAAAAAAACAAACGTACCCATTACCCGTCATAACTCGTTTTTTTGCTGAAAAAACTCATCAAAAACATCCTGTTGGTGCTGTAACTCACCTGATTTTTTTAAATATACCTACGTAATTGTTGATATTTACCTCTTCTTTTCCAGCTTTTGTACAATTTGCACATAAATTGATATTTTATAATTTTGCAAATATAATTCACAGTAATCGCAATTATTTTTTTTTAATAATAAAAACTGGAAACAATTTGCAGTTTTCTTTGAAGAAAGCTTAAATGCTCCCAAAGTTTAAATGCTGTAACGGGAAAAAAAATATTAGCCAAATAAATTCTTAAAGTTGGTTAAAGAGCTGAAACCTTTATTAATGCGGGTGAGATTCATCTAATTGAATTATTTCACCTGCATACTAGGCAACGCCTGAAAATGTTATTTTTTTCATTTTCTATACTTCTTCATGGACCAGGTGGATTTATCAACAATATTTTGAGTTTGTCTAAATTTTTGTAGACAAGGACTGGATTCAACTCCCCCGGGAGCTGTTTTTATTAACATATTACACCAGAGATGAAGAACATTTAAGAGAAGCTAATATAGAAGTAGTCTGGGCATCTACAGGGCTTATGACCTGTCAATGGCAAATTCACAAACATCAACAGATGAAAGAATTGAAGGAATATAGATGTTTAAATATGGGCAGAATAGTGAATGTTACACAGTGTGTAAAGTGGCCACTTAAACCAGCCATTGACCGGTCATAAGTCCTGTAGATGCCTAGACTTCTATATCACCTTTTCTAAAATGTTCTTCACCTCTGTTGTAATATGTTAATGTTATCAGTTCCCCAGGGAGTTGAGTCCAGTCCTTGTCTACAAAAATTTGGACACACTCAAAATATTGTTCCTAAAGTTAGGTACTTATTCAATTGGACCAAAAAACTTGCTCTCTCGTCAAACTCGAAAGAATCATCATTAAAGTCTTTTAAAAAAAACAAGCTCATAATTTCCAATAATATCTAGGCAAAACCATTTATTTTTAACGTTTACATGCGTAACTAATTGTTAGAGCAGTGGACTGAATGATGTGGTTTCATATTAATGAAAACAGGTTGCGTTATTTGATCTTCCTTGACAAGCCTCTTCTATTGCATGCAGCGGGCTGTTGTCTGTTGTCTGGTTGCTAATCGGAGGTCGGGCTCGTTGTCGACTCCTCGGAGTCCAAATGGAAAAGAGATCGATCCTCGTTCGTTTGTTTATTTTATTTCATTTTATTTTTTTTGTTTGGGAAATCCACAGTTCTACATAGATATTTTTAGTAAACAAACAGAAATAGTGTATAAACTCAGAACTAATAACAGATTTCCACATAGTATACAAAGTTAGTGAAGAAAATATATTACATATTAAATAAATACATACAATTTATACATATAAAAATGATATTTTCATCTACTCAATAATCATAGATTTTTTTATATTTATTTTAAGAACATTAAGTTACTGTAAATTGGGCGCGAAAAGGACAAAAATGCTTGAAGAGAGGATAAGGAGGGGAGAGGAGATGTACATATTTATTATTATAATGTCTACTAAGTTACATAATACATTTTTAGTGTAAATTTTAAATCTGACAGAGTGATGTTTGTGTAATCTATATTTTTAAATTTTATATTGTACATTGAAAAAGTCCTACGAAAAAAAGCATTTTTAACATACGATGTTTTAATTATTGGAACATGAAACAGGTGGTACCGTCTACAAATCCTGGCTGGCACATGTATTGTTATTAAACCAAGCAGCTCTGTGCAGTCAACCATTCTTGTCATAATTTTATAAAGCAGTAGTTAATGATTTAATAGAGAAATGATTCCATGGAAGGTGGAGGCAGTGAGTTATTGGAATAACCCGCTAAGCCTTTATTTTAGAGGCTTGTCAGCAGATATAAAATAATTTATAAATAATGCTCAACAACACCTTGGCCCGTTGATAAAAAAATCTTTGCTGAATTTTTTCTCGCAACTGGCGGGAATCGAACCCGCGACGTCAGTTTCACAGTTGGCCGTCTAACCAACTGCGCCACAGCGTGACGCCTCGTACATATGAACTACGGAAAGCCACGAGATACCTATACATTTCAAAATGTGTAGCAACATTAATGAGGAACTTCAGCCCTACGGGAAATTGGATACAAAAAAATGGTTTCTTGCGCGCGTTAAAAATTATAGCATTAAATTGTGCGGTAAATTTTCTTATAAATGTATGAAAAAAATGAAATATTTTTTTAAAAACGCACTACTTTGAATGACGTCACTGGTTCATATGAACCATCCAATGATATAAGAGCTTTGAAGGATATCCGGTTTGGTCACCGTAAACGAACCAATCGGAACAACTGCCATAGAACAACCTCTGACGTCACACGCGGAGTTATTTCAGAAATACAAAACTTTCAAAAATCATAGCGCTGATAATACGATATAAAAAAATAAAAAACATTTCGCTTAGTTTAATATTCTATTAACAAATTGATATATTTTTTATTTTTTTGCGAGTACTAGTATAAGGTAATTCAACAATGACACTCGCTAGGTAACATAATTTGAAAGTATTCGTCAATACATTTTTTTATTTTTTTTATACGCCTCCATCGATACAATTTCTAATGCATAAATATCTTCAATTACAGAATGACACAAAATTAGAATTAAATTAGTCTTTTTTTAAAACTTACATATTTAAAAAAAAATCTAATACAGTATAAGAAACAATGAAAAATTAGTTATACATGTGTACCTATTAACTAAGTTGTATTCCCAAGAGATAATTCACAAAAGTCGGAAGAGTATCATAAAAAATGTCAATTTTGTTTTTTCGGCAGTATGTATTATATTCCCGACACATGCGGGCCATAGGTGTGTGGTATGTATCATTACTTAAAAATGAAGGCCGTTATATATTAAGACAGTTATAAATATGTCCCGATATCTGAGGGTTCTCAATTCCGCATTTATTTGTATTTTATTGAGGAGATTAGTATCTACTTTATAGTTTAATATTTTATAGAGAAATTTGATATCGGAAACAACGCGACGTTTTGTAAGTAATAAACATTGATATATAATCTATTGAGATAACACTTGATACAAATCGTAGCTAAGAAGTCGTACCCATAGGAAAGGAATGACCAGCGAGGGAGCAAGTATCGTCACGTCATATCACGGCGAATTTGACAAGCAAAACAAGTAGTACAGTAAAAAGAACGGACTGTTTACATCGGTATACTGTAAGTTCTGTTCAGTTTGTCGTTCCCTTCCGCATACGCGTCAACTTTCTTTACCGTTTCACTATTCGCCCGACTAACTGGACAGTGACAGGAGATAGCTGGCAACGTATTAAAAAAAGTTTTTTAACATTTTAATAGCTATTTTAAACAAGTTTTGATTTATATAAAAACGTTTCTTAGCGGTAAAAGGTTATACCATCGCTTTTTGCGATCGATTTGTGCAGTTTCTTGGCGTACATTTTAGTAATTCCGAGGAGAAAAGTAGCCGGTGAACGCTCGCAACAGACTAAAGTCCGTTCTATCAAACATATGCCAATTAGCCGCAGGTTGGGGGAACATATTTACATATAACATATACCAACAATGTCATACATGTGAAATAAGGGGTAAAAAAAGATAAGATTACCAATGAGGAGAAAAACAGAATCTCAAAACTCATTGTACAGGGGAGCGAAGCTGTACAATGAGTTACCTGAAGAAATAAGGGATATAGAAAAAATGAAATATTTAAAATTTATTTGAAAAAATATGTTATTGAGAAATTTTGATAAAAAAATTGTAAGATTATTAAACGTTTATATTAGTTCTTAAGATGTTATATGAACTTACTTAATAAACCATAAACAAATAAATATTTTGAATGCTCATGTTTACTCTAGTTATATACCTCAACGGTTATAAATGTAATCATTAGATACCTGACAGAGATCCTAATATAAATAGAATTCTCACAGTAATAAAATAAAATACAATTGCCTTCATTATCTGGGTACATGAAATTAATTTGTTTCGTACCCACTGAGAAATTAATTCAAGTCATTTTATTTTTCAATTTGTCAATGCATGTTATATTGTTGCATCATGGTAAAACTATATTCGAAAGGTGTTCTTTTTACGCTTTGGTGCACAGTTTCCCTCTATTTTTATATCTTACTATAATTGGAATCATGTTACTTTGATGACAATTAAACTCGATGTAAAATTAGTTTAATTGGTCATGGATAGTCGGTTACTTGCTCTTATTGAATCGTACAATAAACTCACACCTATATTAAATGGGTCTCCAACAATGCCCATTGTGTTCAACTTATTAGATGTTACTGATCTCGTGAGGGGCTGGGTAATAGCAGTTAGCAGTGGATTGTTTGCGTACCAGAAGAGCCACTTTGTGACCAGCCAGTGGAAACTGAAAATCAGGAAGAAATAAAAGATGGAAAAGAATAACGGAGAGGGAAGGAAGACAATAGGTTGATGTGATATTATCGCAAAAAGCAAATGTGACAAGAAAATTTATCGCAAAAGATTTATTTAGATATACTCGTAAGTATATTATATCGCAGGGGCGAATCTTCCATATAGTCGATTACACGCAGCTTACTAATATTTTTTTCTGGTAGTTTTAACCATAGGAGAATAAATAATATAATCGTTATTTATTTTAAATTAACGTCACCGTTTATATCTTCCTCAAAAATAAATATAAACATCTAAAAACGCACTGGCTGGCTGATTATTGCAGCTTATTTCTCAATACAAAATGTTTACTGAATTTTAACATCCAAAAACTCACTAGGTATATTTTTCTTGCTGAGTTTACTGGCAAATTACAAATACTATTTAAAGCTTTCCTATTTTGAGAGTAGCATTTCGAACATTTTTTCCTAAAGACCATCTTTGTTTGATAATATTCTGTTGACATATGACCCCAGTATTTTTGTCCGCGCGTCTTAGCTAGTTGCGCTGCGTTCGGTGTTGTTAATTTTTAGCATTATTCATTTTTAGTTTATAAAAATAGTTTTACAAAAACAATTATAGCTTACCTATAAAAAAAGTCAACGTTCGCTTCTGTTATATCGATAGCTAAGGACAAGATTTTTATTAAGGGATATGACATACTTTGTATGCTAGCAAATATCATATGTGGCCTGTGAATTATCATTAGTTGATTTACGCTGTCACCTTATACACTGCGGAAAATAAATTTAAAAATAAATACTTCAATTCGACATATAAAACTGAAAAATTTCCCGCTCCCTTCGTAAAAAAATTATGTGTTAAAGTCTTGATGAATATCGACAAAGTCGAATTTTATATTATTCTTTTGTTTTTATTTCCAAACAATTTAATCGTTGGGACCCCAGACCCAATACCACTGTACCTGTACATCCTAATGTATGGGAGCGAAGTCTGGAATCGGAAAAATAATTATGAAAGTAGGTTGAATACTGTAGAAATACTATCTCTTCGGCGAATGTGTGATAAAACGATGTATGATAGGTGCACAAATGTCGAGATCCGTACACTACCGACAAAATTAAGAATGGGGCGCTGCGTTGGTTTGGACATGCAGAGCAAATGGACAGCGAAAGAACGGCTAGAAGGATCTACGATGCGAATGTTGATGCATGCAGAAAACGAGCAAGACCGAGAAACACGTGGCACGATCAAATCCAATGAATACTTGAAGATGGACATGTCAGGAGTAGGAATTAACGGCGTGCGTGCATGGGAAAATGTATAAATGTAGAGGAAACGAGGTTTGTATGCAAATACAGAGTGGTATGGCGTTCTATCCTATCTGCCTATCCCTACGGGAAGACGGCATGATGGTTTGTTTTTGTTTGTTCAGTGGTATTGATTGATATGAGAGTTTTTTTTTTTAATGCTTGCGTTCATGTTGTGTTACTTTATTTCACACGTATCTGATTTCTGGATGGTGCTTTTATTTTAGAAAGCATATTCTAGCATCCAGCCAAGAGATATGGCATCTTCATCATGACAATTCAAACCCACTAAAATGTCTTCTTTAAATTGAATACCTGCTTATGAAAGTGTTAAAAATAAACAATGTAAAAAAAATATTTATATTATACTTACTTTTTATGTACTAACAACATCTAACATCTAATAATGCTTAGCATTAATAAATAGTTCCTATAAATGTATATTATTGCTTAAGTGAAAATAGCTATAAAAGAACCAATGATATCGCTCTGGGTCTTAAATTGCTTCACAAAACACGTTGGATTTTTTAGACCGATTGTCTGGAAAATTAAAATTAATTGCGTTTATTGATTATTTGAAACAACTTAATCCCGTTCATTTCGTAATTGGAATAAATAACAAAGTTTTGTAATTAAAAGGTGCTAAGGTTTTATTGTGAAATCCTTATTAGCATATAACACACTTTACCGGTGTGTAGAAATATTGGTAGGACAATATAATGATTATGTTCCTAATTTATTTTCCGTAATACACCTAGGCATAAACCTCCGACAGAGAAATCTATGCGGCAGCATCTAGTCGGCTGCACAAGACAGAAGACCTACGAACGCAATTAATCTTAAGCCCTCGCCAATGCAACCGTTAAACTATGCTATAAATAATATCTTACAATTACGAATGAAAGTTAAGCGTGAAGAAGTTATTAAATAAATTATGCTGAACAATGTTCAGTTCTTGCTAATCTATACATTAATACTATCCTCACTGCAGTAGACTTGCGGAGGACGCGAGTATTTACTGTCGTAAATCTTCCACTCGGGGTTTTCAAATTCTTGTGTTTTATATGATTATTCTGCCTTTATAATACCGTTTTGTTCTCCGTTATTTCTCGCGAGGTCTCAGGGATCAGAATAAGTAACGGTTTAACTAAGTACTGATTGATAACTATTTGACATTCTTCATTTTACGTACACATTTATTCAGCCTGAAGCGCCCACTAAAATCAACCTCCAGCGCAGTGGGGTGATTATTATTCACCGTGTGAATTGTACCGTGTCAATCATACGAACCATTTTTTACAATAATGAATTATTTATTTATTCAGTCAATGACTCTCGCCTTTTTATGATCGATAGGTACAACGTTTTAAATCTGTGCATCTAATCTCAAATATTGATAAGATACGAAATATCACACTTGAGATGTGTAGCAATGTAATGGCGGTTTGGCAGAAAATCGTTATAATGTAATCAGTCACACTTGTGATAGTTCCTTTTTTAGTCTCGTTAACTAGAAATCACATTTCACGCTATTTTAAAATGCTTTTGATTAATTCCCTTTCGTTAGCCATCTGAGTTATTACACCACTTGTTTTCCTACGAATTGATTTTTTTACCGCCCGAGTAGCGAGTTCAGACCCGGAAGATGTTAAACTAAAAAGTCGTAGATTTAAAACGTGGGCAAAGATTGAGAACCCACATAAAAATGTGATTATTTGTATAGTTAGTACCTATTCTTCGTGACTGAGAAGTCTATTCACATAATTTAATCGTGTTAATGTTGGATTCCAGTCTATTGAAGCAGAAGGAATGGAATCGTTGCCAATTTTGAGATTGGCAAAAATCTTCAACTGGAGCGATTACATTGCACTACCGGGGTCATTAGAATACAGTTATCTCCTTTTGCTTCTTATCTTCAAACCGGAATTTCTCAGTTGCATAAGATTTCTGACATAAGCGTTATTCTCACGCACTAATCTTTCGCAAAGAGGGTATCAGATATTACGATCGCCGTGCGATGTGTCGAGCGTGTAACTGCAACAAAGTAGCGTAGAACATGTTCTAACTGCACGTCAATAGTAGCGAGAGTGTCCGAGAATTTATTATGCAAGACGAGAAACAGTTTCGATACAAGGAGACGAATTTCATTAGTGCTTTAAATTAAAATCGATTATATTAGGTAAGTGGTAGCGATGGCAATGTGTCGAAATAGTTCCGCTTTGACTAAATAACTAAGAAAATACAACCGATCTAATACTATTACGTATTTTTCAATCGCTTTGTAATTGTTTTCTTGTTACTATTGCCAAATCTAAGTAATCTGAATTGTATTGGATCGCTGAACGGTACGGTTGTCGAATTTGGTGTTTGCGTTACAATTCATAAAGACTTTATTTGAATGACTATCGCTTCGATGCTTTCGTGAACTAATTTCTTTTGATTGATTTGACAACTTTTGTTGAGCGGTATAGTAACCGTAACCGTGATTTACAAAAGTAAATGTCTCCGGTTATTGTCCATTGCCGTTATTAAAAGTATTTTGTCGCCTTAAATTTATTTTTATTTTATCTTGACATAAAATTAATGAAGGTCTGCTTGCATTAATATTACAATTTGGGTTATCGTTCAGTGACAGCAGTGGGGATTAGATCAATGCTCGACATTTGATCATCCGCAATTATAAATATTTTACTTTTTTACATTTTATATGCCTCTTCAAAATGTAGGGGAAAACGGGATGGCTTGATACGGCTTTTGGTTAGCGATTTTCATTTTAAAAAACGAATAATCGAATCCATGAACTAATTGTACTACGCAATTAATAGTGTATATAAAAGTGATTAATTGTTCTAAGCAAAGTTTTCAATACTGTTCATAATTATGTCACGAGGACATTTTTCATCTCTCTTATATGAAATATAGAAAATTCCTTATGGACAGTTCACCCGTTTAGTTTTTCGATGTCAGTAATTATGTATGTATTCGTATGTTCATTATTATATTATTTTGTACCATTTCCATTATTTTTATATAACTTTTTTCTTTTCTTATTCTTTGAATTTAAATTTATCTTGTTTTATTGACTTTATTTTTATAACTGTATATGAGTATATGTATTTTTATTTTATTTATAACTTCTAAGTGCCTAACAATTGTTAATTGCTTTTATTTTGATACCGATAATGTACTTAATCAATATCTTACACCACTGTGGAAAATTTTTATTGACTGTTTTCACAATTTTCGTTCATATGTGTTCTTATTTTCTTTATACAATATATGTAAAAACAGTTGTTTTTTTCCGAAAAAAAAAAAAAAATTATCTTATTTATTGTTATTTCGCCATGGGAGGAAAATTATTTCAAGCCTCCCCGATACGGAGAGGGTTGATATGGTAGTCGGGTTGACCTGATCCTTTAAAACTAGAGTGCAATTAATGGAGAAACAGTGTTGTTATTTCTTGTTTTAGTTTATCAATTAATTTAAAAAAATATTTGCTGTATACAATATTATACACGTGGTTTCTGGGTCTCTAGTAAACACTTCGTCGCTTTAGTTTTTGTCCAACAGACCATTTTTAACGAAGTTAAGTATACAAGAGTTTAGATAAATCCTTTATTTATAAAATTTAAATGAACAGAAAATATTTTTTTAATTGTTTAATTAAGGGGTTTTTTAACGAATTTTTTCTTAAGCTGTAATCATTATTTATGTCTGTTTCGTGGAAAAAAAACTTAAAAGATCTATTTCTGCAGATTTGTGTTTTGGTCTGTTACGAACGAACTAAAACGAACTGAAGCGACGGCTTGTTTGGAAGTGAAGTTAGAATAATGCAAATGACATTCGCTCAATTCTGTGCCGTAAAATCGCTTTCTTCAGCCCGTATTGCAGCACTGGTTTCCAGATGGAGCAGGATTCGCCCGTATCAGCCATTATGGCCAACTTATTTTTTTTCATACATTGGCGAAAGTATATAGCCTCCCTGTGTACTCACCACAGATGTATTATGTAAAAGCGAAATGCATGTAACCTGTTAGTTTGAAATAACATGCAAACATAACAACAACAACAAAAAGTTATCTTTATCGCAAAGACACCAACAAAAGTTTTTTATTTAGATTTTAGAAAATTGAGGCAAAAATATTTCAGCATGGTATGTCGAATATGTCACTTACCGACTTTTTAATGTCTACCGGTTTTGAGACGTACACGTCTCTTCTTCAGGATACCAATAAAACTAGCATAAAAATCCCTCTATACACCTTTACCATAGTTGTTGCAAAAATAAATACCAAAAATAGTATAAAAAATAAAACCAACTTGCCTATTTGAAATGGAAAGTAGGCAACCTTTACATGCATTATTTAGTTTATGAAAATGTTTGGTGTTGTGGAAAAAACATTATTTTTGTTCAACAACCATGGTGAAAGTTATAGTGGGTTTTGCATGTTAGTTTAGTTGGTGTCCTGACGAAGAGATGGGTACATCTCGAAACCGGTAGACATAGAAAAGTCGGTAAGTGGTAATTTACATATATTTAATAACATTTAGTGAAATATTTATTTTAAGGTTGTGTAAACTGCAATATTTCTTCTAAATTTGTTGTAACAGGGAGGGAATACGGAAGTGCAGACATTTACGGGGCTTATGACCTGTCATTGGCTGGTTTAAGTGGCCACTTTAACCCCTGTAAATGCCTAGACTTCCATATTCCCTTCTCGAAAATGTTTTCCCTCTCGGTTACAATAAACATTTATCTATATAACTCCCTAGGGACGAAAACCAGCCTGTCTTCAAACATTTGGATACACTTAAAACATTGTTGCAATATTTCATTTTTTCCGGACTGGCGTCTGAAGCGAAAGACTGTCCACTAAACCTTTTATGTAACAGATGAATAAAATACAATGCAGTGTCCTATGTCCACTGGGTGCGGAAAGAAAATGATGATAACTTTATTTTGCTCTCACTCACATCAAACAAAGTAAATAAAACCGATTAAAAAAAAAAAATTGTCTAAAAGTAGTACAAACGTACATGAACGTCCTTAGATTAACAAATGTATGTATATCTAACTATAGTTAATATGTATACTAATTATTAACATTTCTAAACTATATATGTACACTTGATTGCTATCAAAGCTAAACAACTGCCACCAAGCGGAGGCGATACGGGTGGCTAGGAAAAATACTTAACCACGCTTGCCTACTTTACAAGGCATCAGGTTCTCGACGTCCTGGACGTCCACTGCTGACTGTTTGTCGGCAGCTTATGGCAGAACTTCGGGACGAGAACCTGACTTGGAAGGACGCAAAGGGGTTGGCAGCCGATAGAGATGCATGGAGGTACTTTGTGGATACCATATGCTCCAACTAGGGAGCGGACATGGAATGATGATGATGATGATAAAAGGTATAACGAAAAATATCTGCAGACAACACAACATTTTCAATTTCAAAACAAGGACTAGAAGATTGGTTGATATGGGTGCATGTAAAATTACTTACAACACAATCACCGAACAACCACACACCAATCACTGCAGCAGCACATTACCCTATCAAACCACGACAAATTTGAAACAAATTCACCACACTACAAAACAAAGCTCTCCGTGGAAGATATTTTTTTTCAAGGAATTGACCTTCGTATTTTCTCCGCTGCATAATTCAACCTCGAAGCATCATCGGACATCTCGACATTGAGGGGAGACCCTTAAGCCCACCATCCACCCGCAGCTGTTATAGAGTCCCGAGGGACTCTCTGTCAGCTGCGCATAGAGGAAAGTTATTATAAATATTCCTAAGGAATACAAACTCTATGCAGATTAGGGAGGGGGGAGGAGGACGTTTGGACAGAGGCCAACACGTCGTCCCCACCCCTCAGGATCCCCTCAATGCCTCTGTTTTTTTTATTCAAAAAAATATGTTAACAAACAATTTACATAAATAAATGTATCCAAATATACAAAAACATTTTCTTAAAACTATAGTAACATAACAAACATAACTTACACAAAACATAAGTAAAAACACGGATATTTACATTACGAGAACGACTTTGGATAAAGAAGGACTCCCTGGGTGGTCAGAGGCAGAAAATCCGAATACCATCCCCGTAAGGGGAGGACAAAACAAATAACGTGTGCGTCCCGCTCGGAAGGAAGCACAGACCCAACTGAATGAGCATCCTACAGGAACAGTTGCCTGTTCCACCATATTTTACCCACCTAGGCGTCCGCGCATCTGAGGAGCTCCCATCGCGATACCCAAGTCCGGACAAACTGACGGAAGAGTGCAAAATTCGTACAGTTGGCCATCAGATCCACATTCCACGCTGGTCGCATGACCCCTGTCAGACCATTCAGCATCTCATCTCTGGCATCATCTAATAGCACACAGTGCCACGGACATCTCGACAGTATAAATAATGATCTGTTTGTACCTTCTACCATATCCTCGGCTCTCGGGTCATGCGTCTTTCGGTTGGGCAGTTTCTGCGGTCAGCCGGGTACCTTACCGACCGCCGAGTCACCGCCCGCCGCCACCGCACCGACCGCCTAGCTGGTATTACGGCTTATTCTGTTTATTACCGCGCCGGCTGGCCGTGTTCACTTTTTATTAGCTCACAAACTTGTCAGGCGCCAGAAATTTCTCCGGGTACCACGATTTTCACTTGACTATCTTAAATTTACCTTTAATTAAAAATATACTTTCGGTACACCATATAAAATACTTAAGAATAATGAGAATACTTAAGAATTTTTCATGAACACATTGACTATATCATTGACAAATCTCTTAAATTCTTTGGATTTGTTAATAGAGCTACATCCGATTTTGAAAACATATTAACTCTAAAAACTGCTCATTGGTTCGTCCCATTTTTATATACGTCTCCGTAATATGGTATCCTTCATAGTTTGTTACTCGTATAAATCGCATCGAATCAGTTCAGCATAAATTTATAAGAAAAATTGCGTACAAACTAGGAATCACAAAAGATAACTTTAACTATAGCGACATAGAACTTTTCCTTAATATATCCAGTCTCTCACAACGTCGACTTAATGCAAATTTAATTTGCATTAAATCTACGTAAG
This sequence comes from Micrasema longulum, assembly GCF_059751315.1. NCBI lineage: Eukaryota > Metazoa > Arthropoda > Insecta > Trichoptera > Brachycentridae > Micrasema > Micrasema longulum. Next base: position 623,635 of record NW_028278238.1, on the reverse strand, counting down.
TAATCGAGGAAAGGTGTGGTGAGTGTTTTATTTGATGCTATTTCTTATGCAATTCTTTGAATATATCCATATTTTTTTATTAAAAAAAAAAAAAGAAATATTTGCGTTCTTATGATTTACCCAAATATTTAATTTTGAGGGCCATTTTCAACGAGTCATAAATAACTCACTATTAGAAAATGGGAATCAAGTTGGGGTAGAGTGGGATTCGAACCACGGACCTTTGAGCTGCGAGTCCGAGACACTAGCCACGGGACCACAACCCGATTACTTAATTGTTTATTTGATGCCCCGACTATTTTCCAACAAATATCTCTGTACGTAGACTCAGAAATAATGAAATTCTGTTCCTCGGTCATCATAAGACTAATTATGTTTTCCATGCGCCTCTACCCAGAATGATTAGATTTGTAAATGAAAATCAAGAATAAAGAATAAAGAGGAAAAGAGGAGAGATTTAGAGAAAGGAGATGTTTCTTCAGACGGGATTTAAACAAAAACACTGTAGTAACATCTTCGATAGTATTAATAATACCTATCCACAATTCCTCTTTCTTCTCTGACTCATATAGTGTCCATGCGGCTCCACTGTGGAATCATCTCCCATCCACTATCAAAAATGTAACTTAAGTATTTCTGTTTAAATCGAGTCTGAAGAAACATCTCCTTTCCCTTAATATCTCCTCTTTTCCTTCTTTATTCCTTTTCCCATTGAGTAAAAGTATTGATTTAAGGATATTTTTATACAAATACAGCTATTTCTTATTTTCTATTGAACATGTTTTGCAACTTGAATTATATTTAAAAAAAACGTTTATTTTATTGGTTGGTTGGAATACGTTGCCATTTGGCAATAAACAATATTTCTTAATTGACGTTCCTGTTAAATATACCTAAATGTTTTATAAAATTAAAATGTAATTATTTTTAGACCTACAGATTACGCCTCTTGAAATTTAGACTAAAAATAAAATAAAAAGTATTGCTAGCGTAGGCATTTTTATCTGGCGACAACTTACTACTTATCTTTATATATATAATACCGTTGTACGTGTGATGTCACTGAACTCCTCCTAAACGGTTAAATCGATTTACGTGCGGTTTTCAGAGATATGTAGATCTTTGCGCTGCGCGTCTTCGTAGATAATAATAATCTTCAATCGAATCTGTAAAAAAGAAGTTGTGAGCATAAATGTTTTATTCATCGGTCTACCAGGGTTGCATTCGAGGAGAATGCATATCCAAAAAAAATGGAAGAATGTTGTTTTTTTTGTGTATAAAAAAAGATTGTTTTTGAATGTTTACAAACAGCGTTCATTTTTTGTGGATCTCAATCAGATTTTAAGTAACACTAAAATAATATAAACTTACATTGAATAAATTTTCGAACCGTCACTGAGCCGAGTTTGACATTTGCAGAATGTTTTGGAACTCAACCATAAACCAGTACCAATGTAACTACTTAAATTCAATATTTGAATATTAATATATTTTTTTTGAATTCAATCATGAACAAGTAACTAGGTACCTACTTATCAATGAAAAGTCCTTTTCCAAGGTAATAGTGGGCAAGCCAACGTTCGGGCAGGACAACGTCTGTCGGGTCCGCTAGTACTCATAAAAACGAAGTATTGAAGCAAAATTATTATTGATTAAATTATTTGACGATAATAGATTGATTAGGAATTTTATCAACGAAAAAGCTTAATTTTTTTTTTCTTAAAATCGAGGCGAACGCTTCGTAGGTAGGTATATGTATTAATTTATATTTCGTTAAAAAACATTATTTTACTGTCAAACTTTATAACCACGGATTTTTTTAGCTCGGGTTATTTGTAGCTCTGAACTAGGTTTTCCAAAAATGTGGTTTATGTTTATTTAGGATATGTTTGTTCAGACCAAAAGACACGCTCACAACTCATCCTCCACCTATTATTACCAAGATGTGTTGTTTAAACACAGTTCAAACCTGTGTGCGTACTTGTACAATGTTTACCCATAATCTGAGCGTCTAAGAGGTGAACAACGATGTTCGAAGACCCGCTTGTTTTGAAATAATAATAACTTTTATTCCAGCTCGATTGGGCGAGTAGTGCAATGCCCAAACAGCCATGTAACCAGTAAAATTCGTATGAAAAATTAAAGTATTTTTAATTTCATTTATTTCTTTGTTAATCATATTATAATACAAAGTTTGAGTATGAATTACATTCTCAGTAGTTACTACAACTCGATTCGAGACTTAAATAATATTATAATTTGTTTAGTAGCACGTATTCAGGACGACATAGGAACAAAGCAAGTTACATCTTTATAACTTAATATCTCACATAAACATATAACACGAACAAAAAATATACAAAAAAACGGTTTTAAGAACGCGCGAAGTGGTTAATCTAGGACTAAAGGAGATTAGGTCGTTAACGTGATATGCTTCGCAGACGATGAAACTATAGTGGCAATGGCAATTTAAAGATAATAAAACTGAAAAGTAAAGTAGAATAGGTAATCTTAATTAAAATTATGTCTAAATTTGTTGCAACATAGAGGGAAAACATGGGAAATGTGGATGTTCGAACAAAGGCAGAATGGTGAATGTTACACAGTGTGTAATTTGGCCACTTAAATCAGCCAATACAGGTCATAAGCCCTGTTAATGCCTAGACTTCAATATTTCCTTCTCAAAAATGTTTTCCCTCTCTGTTGCAAGAAATTTAAACACGAAGAACTGCCTAGGGAGGAAATCCAGCCAGTGTGCAAGCATTTGGACAAACTTAAAACATTGTTGAAAAATTATGTCACTTAAGCGTCCTGCTCCGATGCTGCCACAAATCTCGATTCCCAGCAGTGTTCTAAGTGTTACCAATTGGCTGGTAATAGTATTTGGGCGTTTCCCCGGCCCTTCTGGGGCCTGCTATACGGAGTCGCAGCAGTTCCTCTCATTGAGAAAGTTTAGCAGCAGCAAACGTACCACTCGCGCTGCAATGTCGGAAAAGCTTATTCAGGGCTCTATAACCATTATTGTAGCGCACATTCGTATCCCTGGCGTAGCGAAATTGAAAGGCCGAGTAGGTAGGTATAGATTAGGTTGAGCGTTGGTTCGAAGTGGTCCGAACAGTTTGATTTCCATTTCTGTCGCAGTTGTTTACGGCTTATGTAAAATGGCCACTAAATATTCAATGCACTTTTCATTAACCGCTTGGTTCTCTTTTGGAGCACTGGCGTTCAGAATAAAATACATCAATATTTGATAACTTATCTTTCGTTGCCAGCGTGACGTCTTAATTACACGGCTACTGTTCGCTATGCACCTGTCGCTTTTAGTTGTCGGACATTAATTTACCGGTAATTATTATTCTTTTTTCTCAACATATTTGGTTTTACTTTCCTGTAAGTAATCCACTTCACCTTATTGTGTGCATTTTCATGCTTTCTACTTTGGTTCACATCGAAGATAAGAAACGAATGCTGCGTAGCCTGGAGTCATCCATGTGAAAAAATATAATATGACGATATTTTCCTAGTGATTATTTTTGCTTATTCATATGGAAATTGTGATATTATTAAGTATATACCAGTGAATACAAAGTTGCTGCCTCCAAACGTAATGGCGTATTATTTTGCTGTATTTTCATGCCGTATAATCTGTAATTTTACGCTTTTTTCCATACTTAAATCGAGTATACTGCCTTATTACGAAACGAAATAAATATTGTTATTTAAGTCTTTTTTAGGAAGTACCACGCCAATTGGTGTATGTATGTGTATATTTATATATTATATGTACGGTCTAAGGCAATTAAAATAGTTTCGTGAAGAAATATATAAACAAGAAACTGAACAAAAAGAATATAGAACTATATAGTGAAGACAAACAAGTATACGTATGTATGTATAGAGTTATTTTCAAAAAAACTAAATTTGTTCACTTAGAAACAACTCTATAATCTATCTAGTAAAACAAACAATGGCCTCTTTGGGAATTTATTATTATTATTATTAGTATTTTAATTTGTTAGGTTATATTTGCCAGAAAAAACATGTTTAATCAATAACGAAGGTGATAAATCACCACATAATCATCACCCACATAATTCTTTCTATAAGCTTAAGGTTCCTACAAAAATGTATTTTTTTATTGGTTAGTTTATTCAGATTGCACTTCTAAACTATACTATTTAATTATACTATTTCAATTTCTTTACGAGAAAATTAAAACAACATTTGATTGACAAATTACAACAGGGATGGAGAATACCTTTAATAAGGGAATATGAAAGTCTAGGCATTTACAGGGCTTATGACCTGTCATTGGCTGGTTTAAGTGGCCACTTTACACACTGAGTAACATTTGCCATTTTGCCTTTGTTTGAACATCCATATTTCTTCAATTTGTTGAACGAACATTTGGACAAACTCAAATATTGTAATGGTTATTGATTGAACAATATTTTCTGCAGTGGAAGCATTTTCTCCAATTACTCAAAAACCGGTGAGAGATCGGTGGTCTTCCTATCGGTATTGATATACTAAATTTGTATCTGACAAAAATTGAGTACTTTTTGCTTATAAATTCCATTTTTAAAAACCACGTTTTAAAACGAATTTATCTCTACTGCTTCCATTGCCTCTTTTGCTGTGAATTCGGTAAATTATATGTAGAACTTATTTAGGATTTTGGCATTCATTCTCACGACCAATTTGCAATTACACGAATCGTATCAAAAAAAAATAATAATTCACTTATATAATCTCGTTACAAAAATCCATGTTTTTATTTAAAATAAATTTACTAACATCGACAAAAAATATTAGCATCATTATGTCGAAAAATTATTTAATCTTTCAAAATAATGATGATAATATTAATAATAATATTCTACCGACGCGGATGCTCTTTCTACAAGTCACCAAAAGATTAATCCCGTAAACATGCAATTAACACCGCTTATTTCAGATTAATTAATTACTCCAATTCAATCTAGTCACAGTGAATGGATTGTTAGTACTATATTTGACAATTATATTATAACATATATAAATTATCTTACTTATACTGCCGTCATTAGCAAAACAAAAGTTATTTGTAAAAGTCATATTTGGAGATATGACGCTTTTTAGTATTTATCAACATTATACAAATTAAAAAAAGGGTAATTAATCATAAGTAAAATCACAGTATGTAATTTTTTTCTAAATGAGGAAGTTCAGTGTCTTTTTTTTATTTTTTATTTGTTATTAGACTATTAAACTAAGCCAATTTTTTTTTTTTTTTTTTACATATTGTATTATCAGCGCTATGATTTTTTAAGGTTTTGTATTTCTGAAATAACTCCGCGTGTGACGTCAGAGGTTGTTCTCTGTTAGTTCTTCCCATTGGTTCGTTTACGGTAAGCCAACCGGATATCCTTCACAGCTGTCACATCATTGGTTGGTTCATGTGAACCAGTGACGTCAATCAAAGTAGTGCGTTTTTATTAAAATATTTTTGATTATTTTTTCGAACATTTTCAATAAACTTTGCTGTACAATTTAATGATCTAATTTTTAATTTTTACCGCGCGCAAGAAAAAAAAAATTGTATCCAATTTTCCGTAGGGCTGAAATTCCTCATTATAAAACCTGTGTGTGTCATATCTACACTGATTTTTGCTTAAAAATCTCTAGATATTGTAGTATTGCCACTGAGTTATAATATAAAGAGATAAGACTACATAAAAATCCGAGCTAAAAACTTGTCCCCAAAGAAAAGGAATAACCTGAGGAGGGACAAATATCGTCACGTCATGTCAAGTCGACTTTGGCAAGCAAAACACGTAGTACAGTAAAAAGCACGTACTGTTTACATCGGTGTACTGTAAGTTCTATTCAGTATGTCGCTTCCTTCCGCATACGCGTCACCTTTGTTTGTCGTAGCACTATACGCCCGACTAACTGAGCACGACAGAGACAGGAGATAACTCCCGAATAATAAGTGCCGGTAACATATTATTAATGAGACGTTTTTTGACTTTAAAATAACTATTTAAAAAAAAAATTGATTAAGATTAGAACATTACTTACCGGTCAAATGTTACACCATCACTTTTCCAGATCGATTTATGCAGTATCTTTGCGTACATATAGGCATTTTAGTAATTGCGAGGAGAAAAGTAGCCGGGAAACACTCGCAACAGGCTAAAGTCTGTTGTATCAAACATATGCCAATTGGCTGCAGGTTGAGGGACCACATTTTGAACGCTCATGCTTACTCTATTTATATACCTTAAAGATTATTTTATTGCGTAAAAACATTATATTGTTTTTCGCACTGAAATATGTTTTTTACTATTTATTACTACCTATATCAAATGGTGTAAAATTGTTTGTAGAATATTACCTCATATTTAACTATTTTTTTTATTTTTGTCAAAAAGTTTCCTTTTTGCTTATGGCGGCAGTATAGACAACATGTCTTCCCTTTGACGGGAAAAACAGTACAAAAACATTACTTTCGTTGATGCCCAGAGACATGTGATCATTCTACAAAATTTCTAAGACTTGAGTTTCGCAAACAGGTGCATTCAATAGAACGAAAGGTAGCTTAAAATTTGTGCAATCAGTAATTTATCTCAGTGTTTCTCGTCGAAATCTTGAATATCAAGTTCAAGAATGCAATAAATTATGTCGGTTCGAAGACGTTGTTTGTAGCGTTAACCTTTAGGGTACCACATTCAGATTACTATCTGCAGAATAAGGCTGACATTTAAAGGTCTTCGTGTTAATCAGTGGTTTTACCTCAACTTTAGATGCTGTTTCCTTGTTCTAATATTATGTTAGTCGGCAACAATAATTTTACTACATCTAGTCTATTGCATAGCTAAAAAGCTTCTCCCTCCGTTGATATTCGTAATGAGACATCTTGAGATGGTCACCCCACTAAAACGGTACTCTATTTGAACTCGGAATTATTGTTGCATGTCTGCTATTTATATTTTACGAGCTGAACCCGGCAATGCTTTGCTATTGCTAGATTTGAGTTTATACTCGTATATAGATTAAATGAACACAATCAAATGCTGTCGAAATACGATCTATCAGTCAAATGTGTAGTAAAAATATGTACTATAGATGCACAAATGTTGAGATCCATACATTATGTAAGGCTGAGATAAGCATTAACAACAAAATCAAGAAAGGAGCTCTGCACTGGTTTGGACTTGTAGAGCGAATGGACAACAAATAAACGGCTTAAAATATTTACAATGCGAATGTTCATAGATACAGAAATAGAGGAAGATCTAGAAAGACATCTCATGACCAAATCCAACAAATGCTTGAAGATAGATAAAGTTAAAGTTGGAATACTCGGCGTGCGTGCATGAGAAGATCTATGAATGTAGAGGAAGCGAGATCTCAATGCAAAGATATGGGAATATGGCGTTCTATCCTCTCTCCCTACCCTTAGGGGTAAACGGCGTGATAGTTGTTATTGAAAAAAAACTATTTCTGTATTGCCATAATTTCGAGAGAAAATACGTGAATACGTTTGTACGAAGAAAAGTAGGACTGCGTTCCCTCTTCAGACTAAACATAATTAAGGATACTTACTAAACTTAACTTATGATTGAATTCCAAATCTAAAAATAATAGATATTCAAATATTGCATTGAAGTAGGTACCTAAGTACTTGTTTATGTTTGAATTCCAAAACATAAAATAATCAATTATTTTCAAAAACAGAATTTTGTTAGCAAATGTCAAACTTTGCTCAGGGATGCACTCTAGCCAAGAATGCGAAAATGTATAGAATATCAGTTGATATTATTTTAGTATAACCAAAAATCCGGTAAAAAGTAATAAATGGATAGACATTATAAGGAATTCAATGAAATAATCTGATTGGGATCCATAAAAAAACGAATGTTGTTTGTAAACATTAAAAAACCAGCTTTTTTATACACAAAAAAATAACTTCCATCCATTTTTTTGTATCCGCATTTTTTTTTACTTAATATATTGAAGATTTAATGAGCTTTAAACCTTCTCGCGGCAAAGATATACATTTATCTGAAAACCGCACGTAAATCAGTCCGGTAGTACCATTCGAACATTGCCTTATATATATATAGATGTTTATATTCATACAGAGTTTTTTTATTATATTTTATTCATTTATTATGTACTAGAACATAATATAAAAACAATGTAAACGAATGCCTCGACACGGGTTATGCCCAGTGAGGTGTTCATATAGTATACTAAAAAAAAGGATTTGTAATTTATTTCACTTCTTGTACTTGCATATTTGTACAGTGGCGGGGTTTTTGCCGAATGGCAATTCCTTACAAAAATAAAACGTGACGTTTGTATCATTTATGTTTCAAAACGTATGCGAGAAAAAATAATATTTTAAACAGAATAGATTCAGAAATAGAACTAGAAATGTTATATCAAATTGCATTGTAGTATTGGCAAATACGCATTTCATAGATACATATTTTCATTTCTTATTTTTTCGTGATAATATATACTTGCTTGTTTATTAACTTAACTTAAAAATGTCTTTCTTGCTTACCTTAACACTTTATTTATTGTTTGCTTTACAGAATTTATTTCATAAGCTTATATCTTTGCATTTTTTGTTTATATGCTTACTGTTTTTTCTTGCATACCTTTGTTATTATTGTTTTTTTTTTTTTTACTTTGTAAAACTTTTTATCATATCCTTTTTAACTAATTTTACAATTTTTTTCTGTATATTCTGTTTATTATTTAGTATGTTAGCATGTATTTAATTTTTATTTTTTGTAAATGCCTTTTGGGCGTTAATGAACAAAATAAATAAATAAATTAATTAATTACTAGATTTTACCCGCGGCTTCGCTCGCATGGTATTAGTTATAATTCTTATTTTTAAACGACAAAGCCTTTTTGATAAAAAAAAAAACAAACGTGTGCATTATTTAACATTGGTTTAAATAAAAAACAGTTCAACTGTTGTGTAGATTTGGTTATTCACTCTTTTTACAAAAGTGCTAAAATCTCAGTTTCACTTTTCTAAGGCTTTCTGCGTAACTGCGTTCAATTTACAGACATAGCATGTGAAAAAAAATGTGTGATTTATTTTTTATTTTTTTTAATTTTATATATTTTATGAAGGCAACAGAAACTGAAAACAACAAGTAGGGAGAATAACGCTAAAGTATAAAATGACATTTTATTGTATTCAAATAAGAGCCTATTTTTTTTTATTAGGTATGTCAAAAAAGGGTGTGTGTGTGTGTGTGTGAGTGAGAGAGGGTGGGTGGTAAAGTGTATTTATGTGTAGGTACTTACGTGTGGGTGCGTAAGCGTCTGCAAGAGTGTGTGCGATAGGGTATATGATGTGAAGGGGGTGTTTATGTGTGTGCCTGGCAATCCTGTTTTTTTATATTTTCTTTGTTAGTAACGGATTGTTTTGTTTCTAACAGGAGGAAAATGCCGCTCTACGTCTCGAGCTGCGTACGGCCGCCACGCTGGGCGGCACGCCCGTCGCCGCGTACCTTGACGCGCGTCAGTACGTGGGCGGCGCCGCGTTGCGCCCTGGTGAGGATCCTTACCGAAGGAATCGCTTCAACCAAGCGGCCTCGGACGCGCTTCCCAGCGACAGGGACGTCCCGGACACGAGAAATCCCATGTAAGTTCTAATATATATATATATATATATATTTTTTTCGTTTTAGGTAGCTGCAAAATATAATCTTACAAATTTACGATTACAAACGCTCTGTTCGTCGGTATTTATAGAGACAATATACTTAACTTTTCTACTATCTCTATCTACTATGAGCGGTCCATATCATGTCCTTAGATTGGATGGAACCAATGCTTCCTCTAAATTTGACTACGTAATCCGTACCTAATGGTTTTATCTAATAAAATCAGCTTTTAGTCAACTAATCTTTTTAGTAACTACAACAAATATTTTACAAATACTTTGTTGTTAATCGTAGCGATCTAGACCCTGATTATAATACGAAGTTAACTGAGTTATCTTCTTTTGTCTTTAAAGTAAAATAGAACTTTCTGTACGAATTACAGGTTGAAGACGAAGATACTTGATTTTGTAAATACAAATATACACATGTTCGATCTGATTATTCGGGTTTACTGTAAATACAATAAAAGATAACTTTGTTCACTTCCGATTGTAATCGGGGCCCTGGGCCCGTGTTCTAAAAGGAAGTTAAAAATTATCTTCAATTTTATCTACAAATTAATATTAAGTTTTCTGTATGAAAAATATCTGGTTGCTAACGAAGATACCTTAAATTTTCATACATATATACATATTTTTGTACATAAATATCGATGTTACTTTATGCCGTTTCGATATGTACCGATGAAGATAGCGTTTGTAATCGCGGCCCTGAGATGGGTTTGACGGTCGATAATTTAAATTGGTGACTTATTTACGAAAGAAACATAATCCACAAAGAGTAAACCGGTAAATAATTTCTAAAAAATATCTATCTAGAACTGAAGACTGAAGTAAAAATCACTGCGCTCCGTCTTATTCTGGAAAAGGGAGCTGCATCAGTCGATTGATTATTTTGAGGCGGCGCGGCGCTTAGTACTGAATCCAAAATCCGCGCATCGCAAATTCAGATATTTGCAAACTCTGCGAAAACAGTTCTAACAAACAAATCCATGTTTATTTTTCAAATATTGTAACTGATTTAGCACTTCGTTTAACACGGTGGTATTTTAATATTAACCTTTAAAATGTAACCTTTTTATGCTGAAATAATGGCATCAAATTGCTTGCCAGTTTATTTCAAAGTACTAAACTCGAGTTGTTATTTTGGTAGTAGATCTGTGTATCTTGTACCAAGTTACCGCTTCCACAATCAAAAAATTCACTGCTTGGTATTATGAATCCGGCTTTGTCGATATGTCGATACGTGTTTTCAGGAAGATATGGCTATCGATGAAGAAAAATGATGTAGTAATCTTTAATTTTCATACTTATAACATTTCTTCCGATGTGTTGTCAATGCTCATTACGTCGTCTAAAACGTCGAATGATCTGACGCATGCGCTGTAAGTTGTAACTACCACTGTCACTGCTGTCATAACTGTCAAAATTTACTCCGTGCAAAATGACAAATTAAAAATGACTTATTTGTTTTTTTAAATATGCCACCTCAAAACGATTAAAATTTTTAATAAATTCCAATTAAAGCAAAAAGTGCTCGCTCGAACATGATTTTAGCCGTTTCAGTGGGTCCGTGCCAAGTATTGAAAGCTGTCAACTTTCTCGATTATCTGCCCATTATTAAAGAAAAGATGATCAGGGTCCGAACAGGATTTGTTGCTCATAATCATACGCTTTTACTTATGAAACTAAAATCCTCTCGCTTATAAAGATTCACTCTCTTTTGCACTTCGTTCGCCTGTTTTTTTTACGAATTAAAATTGAAAATGCTGATGTTTCACTATTTCCTTGATCTGTCGTGAAAACACATTAATATGTTTTTCATGCAATGATGCATATGCACAGCACTGCAGTGGCAGTGCGGCACACCAAAACTGTTCAAGCTTTTAATTATCAAAATTCACTACGACGCGGATATGAATATTTAAGACATGACTAAGTCAAAATAATCAAAGCCATTATATCTGTAGCTTAGAGGATAAAACACGGAAGTCCACTTTTTGTCATTTTAAAATTAATAATGCAGAAATTATCGCAAAGAGCTATTTTATACGTGAATTGATTACCGAAGTCCACTTTCGTTATAAAAATGTTTTTTTAAGTGGAAATAAAAATCTGAAGTCCACTTTGTTTCAATGCAAAAACCATCAGCAGTCCCAACTACGCTATTTTTATGTGTACTTTTCATCATAATTATCATTCCTTTTCTGCACCTAATTGTGCATAGTGCTCTGTATTAATACACCAATAGCAGCGTATCTTGATATTTTTTGTTACATTAAGGTAAGATGATCAGTCTTACGCTTCAAGTACCAGTCTAAAACTAAAATTAACTACTACTAAAAAAAAAAAAAATTTTTTATTTTTATGTATTATAATTTTTTATATTTTTATGTATTATAATTTTTTATATTTATTTTTTATTTTATATTATTTTACTTTATTATTTTTTTTTTTTTTTCGTTTTATTTTATTTTATTTTAAATAATTTTATTTTATTTTATTTGGGAAACCAACAGTTTTACATACCTACATATTTAAAATAAACACACAAATATAGTCTTAGAGTATAGATAAGGATATAGTGTATAAACTCTGAACTAATAATAGTAATATAAGTTTTAACATATAAAAATCTGTTTTCATTTTCATGTATATATTTTTTTTTAATCAAAGAAAATACATTTAAAAAAAAAGAAGAACGGTTTTTGTGAATTGGGAGGGATTAGGGACAAGGATGCATGAAGAGAGGATAAGGAGGGGAAGGGAGATGAACATATTTATTATTATAATGTCTACTAAGTTACCTAATGCATTGTTAGTGTCAATTTTAGTGTGAAAACATTAAATAAATATTTCATTTTAACCATGCCGGCAATCGAACCCGAGACCCCTTGCATATTAGGCAAACGCTTTTTATCAAAAATTTTATTATCAAAATAATTCAAAGTTATTTATAAATTGAAATTATCTCATTTGGCTCAAGAATTATCATGTTTTGGAAATAGCACTACCACAAAATTCTTTTTCCTGAAAATTTCGTCCAATGTGACGACTCCTGTGTTTTTTTTTTACGGTACTGATATAATTCTCTCGAATTAATGATACCTACGTAAAAGTGGTTCTATCAGTAATAACTAAACCGTGCCAATGCTGTCGAGAGCCGTGAACACACGAAAGGAGAAAAGAGACGGAATAAGCGTGATCGAAGAAAGAAAAAAGGTGACGGAATGAATGTGAATCAGGAAACAGGTTTGATGTTCGATGTTCATGAACGGCCTTGCAATCTCACCTTTATGCGGCGTGTTATTATTTACCTGCTCGGCATTACTCGCCCTCTCATTACCTTCGCATTTCAGGGGACCACAACCGAATGAAATATTACCGAGTATTTTTTTAATGAACAAAAAAAAATACTGTTACAAATCGGAATAATATTTTTTGTAGTATAATATCTGGGAAGCGTGTTTTCAAGAGGTGGAAGAGTAGAAATAGATGTTGAAAGGAGAGTGAATGCGGGCAACAAAATGAACGGAGCACTAAGCACAGTAATTGGTAATAAAATATGTCAATCGAAGCTAAACTGGCAGTGCACAGTGGAATTTTAGTCCCAACACTTATTTATGTATGGAAGTAAAACATGGTTGATCTGAAATATTTATTTGAAAGGGTTTTTTTCACTCTAGAATATTTCATAGTTCGTGGACTGGTACCTTACCTTACTTTCATGTAACAATTTTGGTCAAGATACGCTGCGATTGGTGTACCAATGCAGTGCCCTATGCACCATATGGTGCGGAAAGGGAATGATGATGATGATGAATTATTGAAAAATATATAAATATATTACAACAGAGATGAAGAACGTTTTAGAGAAGGTAATATATAAGTCTAAGCATCTACAGGTTTTATGACCTGTCGTTAAGTACGCACTGTGTAACATTTACCATTCTGCCTATATTTGAAGATCTGTATTCCTTCAATTCTTCTATATGTTGATGTTTGATAAGTTAAAGAGCTGAAACCCACATCAATAAGGATTACCCTTATTGATGTGGGTTTAATGTTGTACAGGTTTTCTATTTTGGGATTACCAGCTTTAGACTCTTCCTCTCTAACTATGTATCAGAATGTCTAATTGTTAGTCTTTGTTAACTTTTATTTTTATGGGCCATTGTGCTTTTTTTTATTATGTTTTTGTAGATACCTAATTTTATAATTCATGTACATTGCAATTGGCAAGAGAGCTGTATTGTACATTTAAATAAATAATAAATAAATAAGCCCTGTAGATACCTAGAATTCCCTTCTCTCAAATGTTCTCCATATCCGTTGTAATATGTTAATAACATAATGTTGTTACAGTACTGAATTAAGTATGTAAAAATAATAGTTATTAAAAATAGAAAATACATTACAAATATATTATGGTATATTCCCGACACAATAAATATTTAGAATGCGAATATATATATTTTTTTGCTTATGGGTAAAAAATGCAGTTATTTCAAAATTGTATATTATATTTATCTAGAAAATTAAATAAAACATAATAAATTCATGAATATAATATTTTTGTTCTATTCGTACTATTCCGCAAATACTTTTTTCTCATTCTTTGATAAACTATAACCCACTGTTTATTTTTCTGACCTCAAATGAATCACTCAAACCTCGATTACGTGTCCCCCTTTGAATGATACATGCATTAAAAAATATTTTTTATTTACATTAAATGCATAAAAACAAAATTACCTTCGTTTTTTATTTTCAAATTACGAGTATAAACCCTCGCGGATTACATTCACTTAACAATTGTTTTTTTTTCTTTTTTACATTCATATTCTATTGTTAAATACCGAAATAACAGACATTTTATACTAAAATGTGATATCTAAAGCAATTTAGGATAGGTGCGCGTGAGTTGATTTGAGGTTAAATGAGAAAGATGGATTACAATTGAAGTTATTTATTACGTTGTTACACACGAGTTACATCCTGTTATCTCGTACAGAAAGAATTTAGGCAACACGAACTATCAAGATGAAATGTGTCGAGTTCTTTCTATGTGCGGTGTTTAGTAGTTTCTTCCAGGCTGAAGTTGCAGCGGACTACGCGTTCCGGGCCAAAGCAGGGTTCGGACCTGCCAACTTCACGGCTGTTGGTGTTGCCCGCCACAGTATAAATATTATCAAATGTATTTTTGAAATTCTTTAATGATTTTTTCAGGTGCCGGTTGAAGAATTATTCTGATGACCTTCCTCAGACCAGCGTCATCATCACATTCCACAATGAGGCAAGATCTACCCTCCTCAGGACAGTAGTCAGGTGAGATGGAAACCTTCATTGAACCGACTGGCATTGGCTTTCAGCCTTCATGGACCATTAATGTGATTCTCTGATAAACAGAACGAATTTTTCCGAAATTCAACCATCTGTAGATTAAGATGGCTAAATGATTATAGGTTAAAACGTATGTAAATATTTGTATATAACTACTTACCGACTTTTCTGTGTCAACCGGTCTTGGAACGTACCTGTCTCTTCGT
The DNA here is from genome assembly GCF_059751315.1 of Micrasema longulum. NCBI lineage: Eukaryota > Metazoa > Arthropoda > Insecta > Trichoptera > Brachycentridae > Micrasema > Micrasema longulum. The sequence continues at coordinate 608,407 of NW_028278238.1, read as the reverse complement.
CAAGACAATAATTACACTAGTCTGCAAATCCCACTGTACACCTTTACCATAGTCGTTTCTGGCATATGCGATTAAAAGATAACACCAACTAACGTTAATAATCCAACGTTTATGAAAATGTTTGACCAAAAAGTAAGTGTTGTAAATATGAATGAATTTTAATTTTCAGTTTTTTGATTTTTTGTTTAATTTAATAAAAAAATTACAACATGTTAGCAAAAAGAAATACTTAATAAAGCAAAAGTACAGAAACAAAAAGCGAAACGAAATTCCACACCAAAAAAGAAGCAACCTCTTGTGCTTGCTGTGGGATTACAATATTAATAATTTAAGTACGAAATACACATTTATTTTTAAAAATAAATGAAGGTATATTAAACATTTTTTTATAAATAGGTCCATATACATATGAATGCAAATGCGCATGCGTGCGCACGCATGTATAAATATCCACACATATACCCGCGCACGCAAACTGACTCACACGCGCATACACGAAATATCATAGGTATTTTCGTAAATTCCACACTGCTTTGTGATTATACTGTGAAAAAGAAATTACCATTTTTTTCCCTATTCGAACCTGTATATGGATTATTTTTGTTACATTGAAGGTAATAGAATAAAAGTACAAATAAAAAAGTGTTACGCTTCAGATACAGTTCAGGAACAGTGAAATATTGTTAATATTCCAAGTTGTGCGACGAATTGACCATAGACATTGAGGCCAAAAAACTTAAGTTGCTCTTAGAATACTCGATAAATTTATTTGCTTATGTATTTTTCGATTTCAAGTTCAGGATCATTATAATGTGCTTGTTGCTAATGGATCTCGAAGAGTTTTGGAAGATTCAGAATTTTTTTATGTTTGTAGTGTACGAATACTCGTTCAGTGGTTTGATGTTCTAACCTTTTGCTCTTTAATCACCACTATCACTCTTCTCTCTCTCTGCTAGTTTAGTCCTTCTTGTCTCCGTCCTCAGGGTCCTTCAGCATGTGCCATTGTGCGATTGGTCTCCTTGGTGAGGCAAGCATATCCGACCAGTGACGCAACTCTGTCCCAGACGCATTGAATCCCAACACCACCTTCCCTATTGGCACTGATGTTCCGATACGATCATAGTCCACTACAGTCGCCATCAGGTTTACTTTCTGTATTTGTTCGAACGGCACTTCAAAAGTGAAAGACTCATTATAATACGGATTCAGGGTGCACTTCTTGATTCTTGTCTTCTTCTTCTTCAGTCGCTTTCCGTTCTGCATCAGGGCTTCTTAACATACGGATCTGAGAGACCGCCTACGTCCATTTTCTTGAGATTTTTGGCTTCCAGAATGACCACATTGATCCGTGGTATAGCGATCAACTTCGGTGTAATGGAAAAATAAGAATTTTTCTTTATGTTCCTAATAACTACTTTAAACATAGGCAGCTTCAGCTGTTTTATCTTCCTGCTTGCAGAACCAGCCTGCCAATGGTAATGCCATTAGGAAGAGCAATGTCTTTACTCAACCGTATCTCTTCGGATATCGACATATTTCATGTTACTAAAATGAAGTTCAGAAGGATTGCTTCCTTTTACTCTAATTACTGGGAATTTTTATTTTATTATTTTTTCACATTCTAATTGTACTGCAATTTTTTTTTCGTGTTATGTACGAGTATGCCTTGAATGAATTTTTGTAATGTAAACGTATTAAATAAATAAATTGAAATAACAAATTTGGATTTCTGGTAATACTGTTGGGAACATAATAACATATGGGACATCACCAGACGTGTAGCATTAAGTATTTTGAAAATGCATATTTATATCTAAGTTCTATCTCCGTTTTACGTTTCTCTATCAAAGCCGATTAAGAAATTGTCATTATTTACTGTCGTCAATTTTTATTCCAGTGATTTTTTTTACTGTACGCCTATTGTGCATTTAAGTGATGTTTTTGCTTTCTTTTTATCTCAAATATTTAAATTTTAATGCCGTTTACGTTGTACGTAGCTGAGCTAGAAAAATGATAATGAACTTGTATGGAAATATTTAATGAGTGTATTCATTTTAATAAACAAACCGTCATGCGGTTTCCCTGTGGAGGTTGGCAGAAATGATAGAACGCCACTTTAGTCTGTCTTATTTTATTTATTTATTATGAAAATCATACAGTCTTTTTAATAAACACAAAGAAAGAGAAAATAATTTTAAAAAGTAAGACCAATTACAGATTTCATATAAATGTATTATGAATACAGAAGGAGAGGGGAAAAATAAATACTAAAAAAAAAGTACATAAAATGGAGAAGGCATGGTATAGTCCCAACTCTACTTTCCTCCCCTCTCTCTCTGTTTCCATGAACATGTATATGTATTACTAAAAATTCACAACCAACAATAATTTTTAGGTATATGTAGTAGATATATGTAAAAGTTAAGCAGGAGATAAATTAAAAAGCTCTTCAACAGATCTGATAAAACTTTAGTATTTACAGTGTAATATGTCGATTTCACTAAAACTGTCATTATAGGTAATCTGTATTCTTCGAAGAGTGCTATTTTTCATATAATTAGTCTGTGAGTTTGGAATGTCGAAGAGTAGAGAATGACAAGTTCTACGGGCAGGGACTCGATATGAAATGCTTCTAACAATTTCTGGGCTATCGATTAGGTTATTAACAATGTTGTTGAGAAAGATAACTAATAGTTACGTAAACCTATACGCAGAAGCTTGTTTGCTTTGAAACCGGTAGGCGAAAAATAAAAATTAGTGGTTAAAAACAAAGTTGTTTTATTTATTTTATTATAATGAATAACCTCAAAGTTAGTGCTTCAAATATAAACGAACATATTTAGTTTAATTATTTTTAAAAAAACATGCTATTTTTGCCAAGATTTATAAACAAAACTAAAACCTAAAAAAAATTATAACACATTCAGTAGAAGTTTAATACAATTTCAAAATAAATGAAAAAATCAAATAAAATATTTTAAAGCATTAATATACCAAGAAAATCATTATGCTACGATTTCATGTAATAATTATAGTAAAAGTTTAATTAGCATTTTTTTTAAAGTTCAAAAGGTATGTTCTAAAGGAACCATACCCTACATTCTTTGCATACAGACCTCCATTTTTCTACATTCATTCGCCTTCTCATGCACGCACGACGATTATTCCGACTTTTGACGTGTCCAATGCCCATCTTAAAATGCTTATTTAACTTGGTCATGCCATGTCTTTCTTGGTCTTCCTCGTTTTCCACACCCATCAAAATTTGCATCGTAAATCATTTTAGCCGTTATTTCGCGGTCCGTTCGCTCTACATGTCCAAACCAGCGCACCACTCCTTTCTCGATTTTGCCGAGACGCTTGTCTCAGCCTCACATAATTCACGGATCTCGACATTTGTTATTAAATTAATACTTGAGTGTTAATAAATTAATTGATAAATAAATCAATATCTAATGAGAGCTGGATTGTGAGTTCGTAAGATTTTTCTTTAGATTTTTTCACTATGGAATGGCCAGGTGCGAATCACTAAATGTATTCATGTCGTGACTTGAAATTAGATCGGTTTTAAAAAGGCTACTACTTTTTATGGTTTATAATCGAATCGTTTTCGCTTTTGTTTTTAAACAAACTTTAACTAACTTAGGAAAAGCACCAGTAAATGACCACCCCCCAGTAAATGACCATTGTTTAATAAAACACAATATAATAATAATTGCTTTCCGTTATTTTTCTGAGATTAATAATAATAATAATCAAAGTTTATTAACAAAAAATAACAAAAACTTTATCTATTTATTTATTTTTTCATATTTTTTGCTTACAAACTATAATTAATAATAAAAATAATGTGACCTCACTGGGGTTTCCCGTGCCGAGGACACTTAACAATATATATTTAAAAAAATTACATTTGAAAATAAACAAAGATGACTAACTTGAAAAAAACTAATATAATTAACAAATATTTAGACAGTTTAAAAAAAAAGGTATTTATATACATCTATATTATTTATATTACAAAAAACACAATGAAAATAACAAAAACCTAACATAAGCCATACGCTTGTATAGCAGTTGATTCAATATTGGTATGGACGAATGAGACAATCCATTTTACTTCTACCTAGCTTCACTATCCATTTTTTATAGCCTTTTTTAACATTTTCTCGTTACTAATTGTTTTAATAGATAGTGGAAGTAGGTTATAGATTTTAATTGAATAATACTCGAAATCGCTTTGTCCGAAAGTTTTAGTTTGTATTTGTTTAAGTTGTCTATGTGTTGAGGATCTAGTGATTATATTATTTTTATTGTTTTGTCTTTCATCAGAGTAAGAGTAGTTTTTGAATCTATAAGTGAGTATTGTTTTAGCGTATAATTGTTTTGGTGTCATAAGTTGTGATTTATGGAATATTTCTTCAGTAGATGTCTGTATTACATAAACACTTAGGTAATAGATTTCTCTAGATCATGTCTAGTCTGTCTCACTAGGTACAACCTGTTTTAAGGCAGACATTTTTATGCAAAAATAAACAATTACATTACTACCTACTTGTTAATATACTAAACAGTTATACAATATTAATTTATTAAGAATTTATTTTTAGTAAATTTTTCGATTTTTCCCGACCTAAATCCAGTAACCATTTTTTTACAAATTTGTTAAATTGAATCTGGGTCATAGTTTTGCAATCTTTGGGTAACATATTTAATATTTTTGGGCCCAGAAACCTGTAATTTCTTTGCCCGAATTTAGAGTTTGTGATAGATCCCATGACCCATCCTCTAGTTTGACTTCTGGTAGTGCGGGAGTGTTCCTTTTGGGATTTCTTCGAATAATTTACTTGCACAAACATTATTATTCTAAAAATATATAATTGTCTTATATCTCAGATCTCGAATTCCTCAAATAACTTGACGCTGGGGTACCTGAAGGGCTTTTTTAAAATTATTTTAATGATCGATCTTTGAGCAGATTTATAGTGTTTTTATAAGGAAAGGTGTGGTGAGTGTTTTATTTGATGCTATTTCTTATGCAATTCTTCGAATATATAGATATTTTTTTATTTAAAAAAAAAAAGAAGAAATATTTGCGTTCTTACGATTTACCCAAATATTTTATTTTAAGGGCCATTTTCAACGAGTTGTAAATAACTCACTATTAGAAAATGGGAATTAAGTTGGGGTAGAGTAGGATTCGAACCACCGACTTTTGGTCCGTGAGTCCGAGACACTAGCCACAGGACCACAACCCGATTCTAATGTGTTAGGGTGTTTTATAATGTTATGATGTAACTTAATCTAAGTATTATTTTTACTGTGGTAGTAGCGGTCATTCACTGGCGATTCTGCTATTTTAAAAAAATAATATTAATTATAATTATAATACTGGTATTTCAATAAAAAAGTAAAAATACTTAATCTGTTATTTACTGTTTATTTTAATTCTGTACGCTTAAATTATGAAATTTATACTTTTAATGTGGATTTCACTACAAGCTGAACTATTCAAAAGGTCATTCATTGGTGCTTTGACCCTATATTTTATTGACTACCTCTTCTTCGGTAGCAAGAAAGGAAAGAAAATCGAAAGTAGATACTGAAATAGTAAGTAGTAAGAGCTTGCCCACCACATAGCGCACTCCGCATCAGAGGACATAAGTCTCCTTGGCGGTGCCCACCTACACGGAAAATTTGCTCGTTATCAAACGAGAAAAGCTGCCCGAAGGAGCTCTCTGAAATCTGGTAGCCTTAGCATTGGATTGAGAAGAGAGGGAAGTGAATTCTTCGCCGACTGGAATTAAAGTGATTGGACATGATCAATTCGCCGAAATGATTACAAAACTTTTTAAAAGCCTCGAAATTCTTTTTAGAAGCCACCAGATCTGTATATCCGACAGGACCTATAACAGGGCCACGGATAGTAACGAGAAGCTCCATTCGGTAATCATAGAGAAGGGGAAAGGGACAAGACCACAGGATGTGTTCAGAAGATTGGTTAGGATATCCGCAGCAGCACGAAGGGGAGTCAACAATATTAAAAACAAATAAATTTTGATTAAATTTACCATGACTAAAAACTGCGTAATTTTGGATACATTACCAAATTAAATATGGAATTCTACCAATTATCTGCATACACAATAAAAAAAACTGCGTAGTCCAGTGATCGGGGATAACCCAAGAAGATTCTAAGCGCTGACGGATTGAAGGAAAAAGAGAAAGGTAACCCTCCCTAAAGAGGAAGATTCCCATCGCGATTGCCAAGCATTAAGAAGAGCATTTAAAGTCATTTTTTTATATTTGATTGAGACATTCGTTCAGTTGGGAGTAGACGGACGCCACCAATAACAGAGGAACGCCTTCTTCTCAGGTGGAAATAGTACTAATACTAAAAATAGAATAAGTACTAAGAAATTATTTCGAAGTACAAATAGTACATGAATGATGTATGTAGCTATCTCATCAAAGCCTTTTTTTATCTTGTCATGCCAGCATAGATTAAGGCGTAACGAACGTAAGTTCACGAAGTCGACAAGAGTATTACTTATTTTCTTTTAATCTAGATGTTAAAAAATCGATAAATCTGTCCGATTGGATCGCTTTCAATAACATGTTTTAACATGTTAACTTTCAATTATATGCGTTCAGTTTCGTTTTGGTGGTAGGGCTCTATACCGGAACTCCAACCACATTTCGATCGCTTCAGGCCGTTTTCACACCACAGTAAAAATCCACCCGACACGATAAAATAACACAACTGGGTGGGTTGGGTTGTTTTTTACCGCATTATAATAAATTTTAAAAATGTTTATTTTTTATTTATTATTAATATAAATATAATACACCCAAAAAATATTATACTCCCACGAGCTATAAAAATATACTCATTTAAGACGGTACATAAAAAGAAAACATTTTTATGACAATACATAATACAAGTTAATACAATCCGAGATGAATGAAAACATAAGACATAGTATTTATCTATTTTTCATATTTTTTAATAAAAATAATGATATGAAAAATATTTTTTTTTTTTTTTTATCATCATCAACATTCCATGTCCGCTCCCTAGTTGGAGCATAAGGTATCATTGTTATAAACTATACAATAATTTAAAACTTAAAATTGAAAAATAGGATTTAGAATTCCAACTGTCTATGCGCTTTGTAGCTGCAGGATATGTTATAATCCAGATCTTATTTGTAAACGATTTTGAAAAATAATAAAAAAAACCTAAATTTAATTTTTAAATAATGTAAATGGGGACTAGGCTTCATACCGTCCATGCGCTCTGTAGCAGCAAGACATGATGTAATCTAGCTCCTATCTGTTATCTGTTACTGAATCAAATTATAATTTTAAACGAGGAACTTGAATCCCAACCGTCAACGCGCTATGTAGCTGAAAGACGTGTTGGGATATTGTAAAGCGCCCTTAAGGTGATTTTCACAAAAATGGCGCTATGTACGTTATCCACAATAATAGTAGCTGCTTCAATAGGTAAATGTTATCAACTATCAAATGTCTAAATTTAGTAAATGGGGTCTAGAATTCCAACCGTCCATGCGCTCAGTAGCTGCAAGACTTGTTATAATCTAACTTCTATTTTAATAAATTTGTTTTTCATTTAGTTTTTTAAAATATCACTTTAACTCTGAACTTCATCGTAACATAAAATAAAAAGAAAAAATGCAAATAAGGGCTAAATTACTAAATGTCCATGCGCTCTGTAGCTGCAGACGTGCTGTAATCTGGCTCATATATATCATAATTGTAATATATCATAATTGGAGACGAAAAACTAGCATCCAAATCGTCCAAGCGCTCTGTAGCTGCAAGACGTGCTGGGATATTTATTTATTGTACAGCGCCCTTGAGGTGATTTTCACAAAAATGGCACTATATAAATTATCCAAATATACATATATATATATCCACAAAGAGCTTCCATGCATCCTATCGGCTGCCAACTCATTTGCGTCCTCCCAAGTCAGGTTCTCGTCCCGAAATTCTGACATAAACTGCCGACGAACAGTCAGCTCGTAAAGTAGGCAAGCGTGGTATGGGCTCTAAGGAGGCATCCGCAGTATATGGCTCAGCCAACCGTATCGCCTCCGCTTGACGATAGTTGTCACCGGAGTTTGCTGCGTCCGTTCTCATATTACTTCATTCCTCACAAAGTCCAACCACCGCACACCCAAGATTTTTCTGAGACACCTATTCTCAAAACTTTTTTACAATAGGTATATAAAGTGAAGGAGAATATGTTAGAAATGAAAAGCAAATATAAATATGAAAAAAATAACAAATGATTTTAAACATGTACTTGAATTAATTTACAGTAAGTGTATTAAGTTAATAATGTTTAACATAAACTACCAGACAAAACTTAATAAAAAACTCTGACAAACTTTTCAAAATATGTAAAAAATATTATTATCAACAACACAGTATGAATGAAAAAGTATATATTTATTTTATAAAGTGAACGTTATAATCCATAAGGATTAATTAATACATTTTCAAATTAAAAAAAAGAATATCGTTTTAACAGAAATTATAAATAAATGTTACAATAATTTTAGGAAAAATATAAGATACTCATTAATAACGGATAAAAAAATATGTATTTTAGTATTCGTAAGTTTTGGTGCCAAGTTACCCAAATAACATTACTACTAGAGGTGGTAAAAAATTATACAGCCATTTTAAAATAGTTATTCACCTGAAACAACTAAAACAATTTTACTTAAATAAATTGAATTGTTTAATAAAAACAAAAACAAAACCACCAAGCGCAGAAGTAAATCAGAAAATCATTTCGCTTCCCACGAAAAGTTCAATGCGCCGCGCCCGTGTGCCAAAATGATGAGTGAATATACTAAAATTGAGTGCTTAAAAATAGTTGCGAGTCAAAAACCAATCTTCCGTTAAACTGTTGTTTCTTAAACGGTTTCACGAAACTGTTTAATTTGTGAAACGATGAGTGTTACTCTTATTAAACAACCCTTACGGTTATCTCTATTCAGCTACCAGTCCTGGAACATCGAAATATTGCAGCGTAAAACCACAATCCAAATCATTATTTAACGTGTACCCTACAGGAATTTAACCCAGGACCTCAAACGCAAAATTCTCGAGCCCACCAACCACTGCACTACAGAGCGGACTTATGTCTATATTTTCCTTGATTTAAATCGCTTATTTATAATGATGATACTGACTAGTTTGTGAACACAAGCGCTCCTTTGTCAAGACGTAAAATAAACTTTCGAGATTATTAAGATAATGAATTACCGTAATTTTGGTGATACATATATTTTCCAGGTAATGTGGGAGCTGTAAGTCGTTAGTATTTAATATCTTTATATATATAATTCTTCTGTACGCGTGATGTCACTGCACTCCTCCTAAACGGCTTAACCGATTTACGTGCGGTTTTCAGCGAAATATAGATCTGTGTGCTGCGCGTGTTCGTAGATATTTGAATTTTCAATCAAATCTGTAAAAAAAAAGTCAGAAGCATATTTTTTTTTATCGACCTACCTGGGTTGCATTTGACGAGAATGCATGTATAAAAAAAATGGAAGGATGTTGTTTTTTTTTAAAGTTTATTTTTTAATGTTTAAAAAACAACATCAGCCTTTTTAAGGATCCCAATCAGATTCTTTCTTAACATTACTTAATTTCTTCCCATTTATTTTTTCCCCTGGATTTTTGGTTAATCTAAAATAATTTTAACTGACATTTAATACATTTCTGGAAATCGCATTCATTATTAAAGTGCAACCCTGTCAGTGAAAAGAGCCGAGTTTGACATTTGCGAAAATAATTCTCTATTTAAAAATGAATTATTTTATGTTTTGGAACTCAACCACAAACAAGTACCTAGGTACCTAATTATCAATGAAAAGTATTTTTCCAAGCATTAGCTTATTAAGCAGGAACGCCAACGTTTGGGCAGGACAACGCCTGCCGGGTCCGCTAGTTAATTAATCAAATTAGAAAAAAAGTACCTGTAAAAAGTGTGTTTATTTTAAATCTCATAAATTTTTAACATTTTTTTTAATGTACCTTTTAGAGATGTTTTGCTGTGTAATTAAATATTGCTAATATCTCCAATAAAATATTTTCAATATAACATTTCGGTTAGCATTATTCGAGAGGTAGATTTCGAGCACAAGTCCCTCGTCTTAAGATTTGAGTACTTTATAATAATAAGCTGACACGCAAACATCCAAGCCAACACGGAAACTGTACATCAGCCGTGGTCCATTTGATCATTTTACACTAAATTACCTCGGAACGTAATGTAATAACTGTCAAATTGATTTTTAAAAGTAAAAAAAACTTTGAATAGCCCTGTTACAAGCATGTCAAAAGTGGCATGTAAACCTTCATATTTATTTATTTAAAAATAACTTTCATTAAATTCTTGTAAAGGTTCCTTCTTACATCTGTGGCTGTGAACCGTAATAATAGACGTTACTTCTCTCTAGAGATTTATTCTTGGAAGATTCTCAGGGTGGTTCTGGTGCTGCAGGGACACGACTGTTCCGGGATCTAGGGAAACAAGGCAAAGACAGGATAGAGTAAGAGCAGCAACAGAGCTTCGATTCCTGGTGGGTGGACGCGAAATATTGATTTTAAAGGTGGTTTTACACTGCAATATTTCATCGTTCATAGAGTATCACGAATACAATGCCAACGCCATTGACCAGATGCATTCAAAAAATGAAAATTAAATTTGAATAAAAATGCGGCATACGTCCAATGTTATTCTCCCAAACACTTCCGTTTTACTATTTAAAAGGAATTCAATTAAGTGTTTTACTTCGGTATAGTTAATTAAGTTTTACGGAAGCAAGCTTCTACTGTAAGGAGACCTTTGCACGCCTAATACTATTGAATAACTGTAAAAAACTAATAGAGATCCTTAAAAAGTAAATCACTCAATTTTATATATTTTTTAATTCAGTTTTTTTCAATAATTAATCATCATCATTCCTTTGCCGCATCTAATGGTGCATAGGCCACTCCATTGGTACACCAATCGCAGCGTATCTTGATAACTTTGGTGACATGAAGGTAAGATGATCAGTCTTACGCTTCAGGTACCAGTCCAGGGACTAGGAAATATTTTTTGTGTGAAAACACCCTTTTAAAGAAATATTTTATACCAGTCATGTCGGGAATCGAACCCGAAACCTCTTGCTCGGTAGGCAAACGCGCTGACCATTACACCACGAGGCCGACAATTTTAAAAATATTTTTTGTCAATTTTTTTCATTCAATCAATTCAGTTTCGACAATTTTTTGTCTATAACTGTTATAATTTAAAAAAATATTTTATTAGGCACCTACCTACTTTTATTTTAGCTCTTTTTATGCATATTTATAAAGCACAACGTAATTAGATACTTTAATATATATATATATATATATATATATGTGTGTATATATTTACTGGATATATATTCATTCGACCAACATATTAACTTTTGTTATCAAACGCTTGAATTGTAATTTAGTCAGCGTTTATAATAAATAAAATTAATAGACATTAACATTTTCATAATTCAATTTCCTGTCAAATCAAAAATAGATTTTGTGGCATTTCATGCTATATTCTCGGCCCTCAAATTAATTGAATCGGATTATTCGATTCAGGTCAAATTCCAATTTCCTTTCTGTAGTTAATATTGACTGATAGTTCACGATCGTTCGTTCAACCCTTTACATCCGCTTTAGAAATGATTGGAGTACCACCCCCTGCATTGCATTTACATGAAGCATGTATGCATTTAAATAAGGTTAACTGAGGAAATAAATGTTCATTTATTAATTTTGTAGAAACATGCAGTCAACAACAATGAAATTACGTAATAAAAATAAGGTTGAAAGACAGACCAGCAAAGTGTCTAAATAATAATCGCACATATGACATTATAATACATTCTTAAATGCGTGAGTTTTTATATATGTATATATATTTATATAAATGTAAGAGGGTGTGTTTGTATGTATTTGTATGGGAGTACGTTTTAGGTGTGTGTAAGCATGTGCATCATTAACAATCAAGTGGGAGTTCATCGCAGCCAGATAGAATAAGCCGTAATTTATTTTAATATAAATTAAGGAGCTTGTTAATATATGGAAAAAAAATTAACAATAAAAATACAACAAAAAATATTTTATTATATTGAGAAGAACGTGCGATGTCATTTAAAGTTTGTAGTTCGTTTTTAGAGAAACTTCGCCTTAAAATTCAATGCTCTAATTTTTACCGCGTGAGATAACATTTTTATATCCAATTGTATGCCGCATTGACCTTATTTATTATTGTGAAAACTGGTGTTTTGTCTACACTACAGATAGGGGATGCTAAAAATATTATATTTGATAAAATTCAATACAGAATATAAATGATTAAAAGTTCATGCTGTATTTTATTTTATTTACAGAACAAATAACAGTATTTAAATTTACGAAGAAGAAAAAATAAGCGCATTTGAGATAAATAAGTCAATCGGATACCAAAATAATATAAAACTTCCTAAATTTCACACAAGTCATGGTCAAAATAGCTTTGTTTTCAAGGAAATGAAATATTATGGTAATCTTCCCAATGAACTAAAAACTATTATGTATGCTGTTGTAATGCATATTGTGTATGCTGTTGTAGCATTTCAAACTAAAGTACATTATATTTTTTTTTTAAACATGTTTCATTTTATGTAACTATGTATAATAATTAATTTTTAAAAAATGAGAAATAAAAAGTTACTTTATGCATGTTGGAATTCCGTTCCGATTGTAAAACTAAAATTAAAAATAATATGAAATTATTTTTTGCAGTGTCCTGAATCGGAGTCCTGATCACCTCATCAAAGAAATTATTCTAGTCGACGATTATAGTGATAACCGTAAGTTCTATCATTTTATTTGTCAATTTTTTTACTTATGGTTTATATGAAAAGCTTTGCCTTTTCTGTCAACTATGTTTATTTCATCATCATCATAGAAAATAAATTCTTATCATGCGCTCAGTAGCTGCAATATTTGTCTTTTTTTTAAAACGAGTTTTATAAAAAATAAATTATTTGAATATCATTCAAACTTCATTAGATTACGTACCGTCCATGCGCTCGGTAGCTGCAAGACGTGCTGCAATCTAGCTTTTATCTGTTACAATGGAAATATATCATAATCGGAAACGAGTAAACAGAATCCCAATCGTCCATGCGCTCTGTAGCTGCCAGACATGCTGGAATATTTATTTACTGTGCAGCGCCTTTAAGGGATTTTTACAAAAATGACGCTATATAAATTATCCAACTATAACAATAATAATAATCTGTTTTGTGACTATTCGAGCAATACAGATTTTCAATTTTTTTTCTACGAACGCCAGAGCCATGAAGATTTATACAATATGAACTCAATCCGAAAATAAAATATTTGAAAAATCAATATTTTATCATACAAGCATAAAAAATATAGTCAATAATGTTTTTAATACGTCCAAATTCTTGCGGACGGGCTAGATTTCCTCTATAGGGAGTTATTTAGATCTAAACTTAATGCAACAGAGAGGGAAAATATCCTTGAAAAGTGATTATGGAAGTCTAGGCATTTACAGGGCTTATGACATGTCATTGGCTGATTTTTAATAGCCGCCGTACACGCTGTGTAACTTTCACTATTCTGCCCATGTTTAAACATCCACATTAACTCAACTCTGCCATGTTACGGTAATGTGGATATTTAAACATGGGCAGAATGGTGAGCGTTACACAGCGTGTAAAGAGTCAGATATTCTAATCACCTTTTCGAATAATGTTTTCGTCGATGTATTTTAATACATTTTTTTTTCATATTTTCGTTCTTATGATTTACCCAAATAATTTAATTTCGGGACCACTTTCAACGTGTTGTAAATCTCACTATTAGAAAATAAGAATGCAGCTGTGGTAGAGTGGGGTTCGTACTTACCTCTGATCCGTGAGTCCGCGATACGGGACCACGGAACCACCATCCGGTCAAATTGTGTTTTTTTAATGTAGAAGAATTTAGTATTAAACGTGTGACCGGACTTGTGAAATATTTAAGTTTTCGCCCAACACTCGTTACTTTATCGACTGTCGAAAATGTTAAGAGCTTATACTTTTATTGATAAAATTTATTTATTTAAATTTCCTACTGTGTATCGCTACGTCATCCGACTTCCTCTCAACACAATTATATCTCGGCACTTAATAAAAATGTCCCATAAAAGTCGTATGATCCGCTGAATTTATTGGTCAATCAAAATGGGTACTAGTTTATTTGATGGGCGTCTCGTTTAATGATTGTAAGAAATCGGTTTGTGATCCAAAATATAAATAATGTTCTCTTTAGATATAAAAGCACCGGAATAAAGATTTTTGATTGGTATTTACTAATGATAAATAGAAAGTCAAAAAAGAATATTAATTCCCAACAAGTGCAACAATTGGGGCTTCCAGTTTCGGCGAAAATATTCAAGTATTCAAAATACTCAAGACTGAGACGAGATTCGGAGACCAAGTCACGAAATTTCTAGATTTTTCGAGACTATTCGGTTGTAGCAATAATTCGTAAAAAAATGTGCATGTGGTAAATACGTCACATCACGGGTGCTTTTAATGGAACTTTTTGTTCAAATAAATCAATACTTGCCAACCAAATATCTCTTTATCACCAAACATAGAGCAGAATAGGCTATTTAGAATAACATAACAATAAAATCTTCTTAAATCAACAACTAGTTAATGGTGGAATCGGCTAGCAACCAGCAGCCATCGTGTTTCAGACAGACCTAAGAGAAAACATGTTTTTTAATGATTTTTTATATTTATTCATACAAATACATTTATTTATTTTTTACATACATATGGCACCTCAATATGGTAAACAGTAAACTCAAACATCGGGAAAATCATCAAGGAGTTTTCTACTCAAATCCCTCCCACTAAGGAAAATCCAGTCCTTAACTACTTTCTTGAAAACAGTTTTTGTCCTTGAGAGCTTCATACGCTCTTCCAAAATATTGAACGCTCTCGGTGCGATAAATGAGAGATGTCTCCGAGAAAAAGTCGTACGGGTTTTGGGTATGTTATAACTCGTGCTCTGGGCAAACCTCGTACGGACATTTTGTTGAGACCTCTCCTTATTTAATTTGGTAATGTATCCAAAATAAAATAAGTTACTTGGATTGTAATTCTACTTTATTTTTTATAAAATATACAAAGGGTATATTGTGACGCGTTTCGTCTTGTTAGGACATTTTCAAACAAACTAACTTAAATATTTACAAAGTTTCCTTATACACTAAAAATAATTGCTATTTTATGTTTGTGGATTTCTATACAAGCCAAAATAAGTAGAGTAATTAAAATTCTATTAGGGTATACTGAGTATATTAGAGGAATATTTTGGTTATATTGGGGAAAAACCTTCGATTATTTAAAAACATGTGTAAGGGTATGACTTTAAAATTAATGTAATAATTATAAAAATATTGATTTTATTTATACAGGTTTATTTTGAAAATTATTGTTGAAATTCTACATTGGTGTTTTACACAGGTTTCATTCATGTTTAATGTCAACTAAGGTAAAATACATTCAGATTTTATAATATTATTTCATTTAAATTTAATTTATTGGGAACATTACAAGTTTTTATATATTTAGTAGGTATATAATTAAAAAAAAAATTAAAAATATTATACTCGTACATAATATGGAATAACAAATTTACAATAACAAGATTACAATTATAAATAATTTAGTTTTTATTTTTGAAAATATTAAGTAAAGGTGAATTAACTAGGTTTAACTGTTCCTTTATAAGTATATTAGCAGGGTTATTGTCATTTTTTATTATTTCTAGCTGTTCTAATAGATTGAGTCTAAAGCCTTTATTTTCTATGTGTAATGGTTCAGCAATAGAAATTATTTTTAGTATATAAGGAAACTTTGTAAATATTTAAGTTAGTTTGTTTGAAAATGTCCTAACAAGACGAAACGCGTCACAATATACCCTTTGTATATTTTATAAAAAATAAAGTAGAATTACAATCCAATAAACTTGTTTTATTTTTGGTAAAATACCAAATTAAATATGGAATTCTACCAATTGTCTGCATACACAATAAATACCTCTCCTTATTGTTCGACCAGAAGTGTGTAAGTGCTTCTTTTAGGTACAGTTGTCTCACATCTAGCACCTTCATGTTTTGGAACAACTGTTCTGACGGGTATGTTGGAGGGCGCCGGAATATTATTCACAATAATAATTTCTGTGAAATTATGAGAGGCTTTAAAATAAATGCCATACAACCCCCCAGCCAGCTATTCCATAGGTTGCAGTGGATTGAAACAGAGCAAAGTACACACTTCTGAGAGTGCCAATATCCAGAATTTCTCTAAGAGAACAGAATAGATGGCACATATATATTACCAAAAATCTAATAATAACGAACCCCAAACTCTATGAGGCCAAGGGTCTTGTGTTGAGTTGGGATACAACATAACGGAAAGTGCAAGCATGTACATAATTAAACAATAGCAAAAATAAAAAGTAAGTGTTAGATAATATTCATAATAAAAAATAAAATATTCAAATTATTGTAAGACGTTACTCCCCATTATGTACGCGAGAATTGTTTTTCCTTAGTACTTAAACACATATATTTCTCTATAAAACACACAGTTTTCCCTGAAGATGGCTCATGCAATGGTAGCCGAAACGTCGGATCAAATCCAACATACACGGTATCACCCAAAAAAGATACATAATATTGTTTTTCCTTATTCGTAATGGGGAACGTTAATGTAAATATTATATTTGTGTTGAATTTATATAAAAAATATATTTAAAAGCAATATTGTATACTTTTAAAAAATATTTTTTAAAATTACATAAACACACATATATTTCAAAGGGCATCGAAACAACACGCTTAATAGTGTTTAAATGTATGCAATATCTCGCTGCAGTCTCCTGCAATGGTCTTTTCCCTTAGACAAAATCCAGACTTGTTCACTCTTGCTGAAAACGGATTTCGTTTTGGAGAACTTAATATGTTCATCCAGGAAATTGAACACTCTTGGGGCCGCAAAAGAGGAATTCCTCTGAGCAAACGTCGTACGTGTTTTTGGAGAATGAAATAATTCGAAATCAAATCATTCAAAAGTATTCTGCTGGGATCTACTCTTGTGGCCGCATGACCATAAATGTGTCAATGATTTTTTTTTTAAAATAAAAAAAATTGTCTAATGTCGAGTACCTTCATGAATTGGAATAAGCTTCAATTGATTCGGCTTTAGCTAATTGAAAAATTGTAGTTTTGACCTGGACAGTGTGTTTTTTTGCTTTGCGATGTCCTTTATTTAATGCCGGCTACTGTATCAATGTATTTAAGTTTTTTTTATTGATCAAGGATTTCAAATAGCTAATATTTTGTATTGTTTGTTTTTATAATACATATTTTTTTTAGAATCCATCACCTAAAAGCCCAAACAACGCAGTTAATCATCCTTCGTTACACCCATGTTGTTTCCTTGAGTACCAGTTAGATAGTTAGATCACGTAATGAAAGTTAATTACTAAATAACACATTTCAAGCCGCTTACGGAATTAATTATAAGCTTAGAATGCAGTTAAAAGTTCATTAATCACTAATTACCGACAGGGGACGGACACCGTGCGTGATATAAATAATACGAAATATAATAAAGTAAATATTACTTGTGTAGGTAGGCGTTAACCACTACTGAATTCTTATGTCTATTTGGTATTTATAATTAGGATTTAGTGCGCTTTATTCGAAATATTCATTTATTATTTTATTTATTTATTTATTATCATATTATATTACATACACAAAATTATAATTTGTACAAAGTAGCTTTGATTATCTAACATACACAAAATTATAATTTGTACAAAGTAGCTTTGATTATCTAACTAGGGTTATTTACCCCGTTCTAAGATAGTTAAAAAAATAGAAAAAAACAGTAATCAATATTTAGAAACAGTTCTAAAGATAGTGGATAAAGTTAAAAATAAAGTAAAAAATGTAGTTAAAACATAGTAAAAATGTTGTAAAAAATATTAAGCAAAAACATGGTAAAAACAAAGTAATAAATGTAGTGAAAACATAGTAAAAAACATTAAAAGTATGTATAAAAAAATATTTTAAAACTCAGTAAAATGCAATATAAAAACAGAATACACAGTAAGATACATATTAAAAGTAATAGTAAAAAAAAAATGTATGTGTATTGCAAAAATCATATTTTAAAACATGGCAAAATACCAAGTAGTGAGAGGAAAAAAAAATTGTAAAAAAAAGTAAAAGATGTAATAAAAAAAATGTGTAAACAAATCATTTTTTTTATTTAAATTTTTAAAAAAACATAGTAAAAACAAATTACAAAGTCATGATGATCTTAAATATGAAATCAGTAAATTAGTATTATTAACTTATGTACGGACATTGTCCGTAATTCATAGGGAAAAATATTACAATATAAGAACAGTTGAAATAAAATAAAATATGTAAGCACATCGCATAAGTACTGTGCAGATATTGAGCAGAGAAAAAAGTTACTGCCGTGGGCTATTAGGCTATTCTTTGCCGACAATCTCATGATAGCCCTTAGAGCAGCGGTTTCCCGTATAATCGCCGTACATACTCTGATTTTTTACCGCGTGTAAGAAAAAAATAATAAATCCCATACCACTGAACTTCTCATGTAAATAGGTTTCAAATTCAGTAGGACTCATATAAATATTAGATAATTTGTACACATAGAGTAGAGCAGTCCAGAAACCGCATACGCGCATCAAATTGAATCCAACTTAACTACTCACAAATGAGTAATTTTACGTTTTGGCCATTAGTTATTCAGTAGACGTCGCTTAATACGCAACTTCCGATTTAAATTCAACTATGCCGTGTTAAGTTGTTTGCAAGTGTCAATATACTGTGATTTTTTTTTCAAAACTCTAAATAATATAGTTGATTCGCCGTATCTTTTACAAAATATTTATTTCCGTTGTCCTCTTCGCTATACCAGATTAAATTCTCTTTTTTATGTACCAACTTGTAAAAACAATTATACCTCGAATTCATTCATTAGACGTACCTGTAGAAATTATAATGGACTCAGTATTGATGTAGACATTTTTGACTGCACGTTGCATTTGTACAGAAAATTTCTTCATGGGGTCGATTATTTGGGATAGTTGCTGAATGTGCATCTTGAATGTTTTATGCTATGTATATGTTCCGCATGTAATGTATATGTTTGTGTATGTTTTATATGTGCGTTCATGTGTGTGCGTGGATGGCTCGGAGTGTACATTCGGTATTTTTATTTATTTTAATTTATTACCTCCATGGAAAACGCAAATGTTAACAATTATTCTTTTCTCATTTGAAATTCTTATTTATTTATTTTTTTGTCACATTTAATGTTTATATCTTTTGCATAATTTATGAAAACTAATTGGTCTTTTTATGTTAAAAAATTCTTGTTTTTAATACTTATTATGTATGACTGTATGTTTTCTTAATAAAAAAAAAATTTAAAAACACTGCTGGGATAAAAAAAAAATACAGTAGAATCACACTTCACGTGTAAGAAGCGAATTCACAAGTAATATTATTTAAGAATCCGATTATTTTACCATCTGTCAAATTGTTAAATAAAAGTACGTGGACATTTTGTTAGTATTGTCAGGGTAGTGGAATTTTTATCCGGCTTTCTATTTATAAGCCTTAGAATAATATCAAGCGTTATTATACAGGCGCCGTGGCGCAGTTGTTTAGACGGCTAACTGTGAAACTGGCGTCGCGGGTTCGATTCCCGCCAGTTGCAAAAAAAAAATCCAATAAAGTTTTATTTCTCAATTGGTCTGGGTGTTGTGTTGTATTTTTCTTTACCTTCTTCCATATGCCCTCTATCCCACCTGCTGACAAGCCTTAAAATACAGGCTTAGCGGGTTATTCCTTTAAAAAAAAAAACTTTATTACTAAACGATTTTTTTTAACGTTTACGTTAACCTAATAAAAGTACCTGTTTTTTCCCTAATAAAAGTCCAGTCAGTAAATATTTTTTTGTTGTAACACAAAATTATCTTATATTTGTGTATATTGTTCACGGTCTGGCAACACTACGACGCCACTTCACGCATGCGCGCATACGGGTTGTCGAATAGAGGGGGGACTTTTGGACACAGTACGATGTATACAAACTTGGTTCTACGCGCCTTCTGTGATATTATTATTCTATGATTTTGTACATAATGTATAAATTTTTAAAAAAGAAATCAAAATAAGTATCCTAAATAACAATAATAATTGTAACTATGATCCCATTGTTGTGTTTCAGCTTCCGACGGGGCGGAGCTGAGCGGCGTGCGCAAGGTGCGCGTGGTGCGCAATGGGCGGCGCGAGGGGCTCGTGCGCTCGCGGGCGAGGGGCGCAGCGCTGGCCACCGCCCCCGTGCTGACCTTCCTGGACTCGCACGTGGAGTGCAACGAGCTGTGGCTGGAGCCCCTTCTGCAGCGGGTCAAGGAGGTCTGTACGCATCTTGCCTACCGTAAACCGGCGTGACTTTGCGCGATCATCGTGAAAATTTATCACTACTGCCAGACATATTTATTTTATTTTATTTTTCATTTTATATACTTTTACATTGTTTGTATTCTACTTTTTATACAAAAATTTTAATAAATAAAATAAACATGAATGATATTAGAAATACAACAAATAGTAAAATCAGTCTAGTTTTTATATTAGACAATGACAATACAACAATTAATATTTGAATGGACAAAATCCAATATATTTATTTATACTTTAACATTGTTTGTATTATTTTTTTATACAGAAGAATGTTCCCTCACTGGGGTGTCCCGTGCCGAGGGAAATATTTTACAAAATGTGAAACATGCCTTAGATTAGTTATTTAACAAAGTTAACATAATGATAATAATAAAAATACGTAATTAATCTAATCAACCTAATTATCATTAACATAATAAACAATATAAACTAAAATAATCATAACAAACAACCGTAAATTAATACAGACCAATAGAACAAATTGCATACACATTTTACCTATTTGGCTTGATCCACTCATCGATCCGTGCGCAACCCACCTCCACTTATGAAGGATAAAATATGTGGCATTTATGTAAAGAGTTAGCTGATTTGACTTAATTAATAATCCACAACTATTCCCTTTCCGCTCCTAATGATGCATAGAGCACTGCATTGGTACACCAATCGCAGCATATCTTGATCATTTTTGTTACATGAAAGTAATATTCTTTTCATCATGTCGGGAATCGAACTCGAGACCGCTTGCGTGGTAGGCGAACGCGCTGACCATTACACCACGAGACCGACTGATTGTACAGGGGAGCCATTTAACGTTTCTTGCAACAAAAAAAATATGAAAAAATAATTATTAGCGTTCTCATAATTAACCCAAATATTTCCATTTTAGTGGCCATTTTCAACGAGTTGTACATAACTCTTTATTAGAAAATGGAAATCAAGTTAGTGTGGGGATTAAATCACGGACGTCTGGCCCGTGAGTCCGCAATATTAGCCTCGGGACCACAACCCGATTCTTTCTCTTACACACAATTTTGTGTTCTATCTTAGAATTAACTGTAAATGCGTAACCTTTGGATAAAATGTTTGCATTTTTAATGTTTTCAAATGCAACTTTTATTCTATTTACGTGTACTTGTTTACCTATCAATATTTTAAAATTGTACGACATATTGAAATTAATACATTTTTCCTATTTTTTAAATATTTTTTTTATTAATTTTTCACGCCCATAAGGCTTTTACATACATGTAAGTTATATAAAACATGAGTATATAAACAACATAAAATTTAAAAAATACAATATAAATCAATAAAAGATAGAACAGTGTTTAGAAGTATAATTGTATAATTTTGATTTAATAGCATAATTATACATTTTTACAATTTAAGAAAATTTCACTTGTTATATTTTTACTAAAACTAAAATCCCACCAAGCCACTTTTTGTAGCTTGTTGGTGAAGATTATATTTATACTGACTTAATAATATTATTTACATTTATAAAAACAATGAATAACATATAAAAATTAACAGCCGGAAAGATCAGAATAAACATGTTTATACAAATAATAATATATAAATTTATTTTTTAAATACAAGAAAATATATGAAAAAATAAAATATTTACACCTAAGCTACTATTCATATATAAACTCTTGATCAATGCAGTGGCCTATGCTCCATTAGGTGCGGAAAGGTAATGATGATGATGATTGGCGGATTATTACTCTGAGCAGCAAACACACAGCCAGTTGATTATCTTCGCGACAAATTTATTCTCAAATAGGTGATTTTTTATTAAAGGGTGCCATGATGTAAAATCGACAAACAATTACTATTAAGGACTAGTAGTAACACAATATAATGTCATAATAAACAAAAGACGGGTGTCGCGTCATGATCTATTCGCAAATGCAACGAATACGCCCGCCCCGTCACCCCCACACGCGTCGCAATGAGACGGTCGAAACCCGTCACGCGCGAAATGCGCACATCTTTTGCCGAACATTCAACCGCCGAACGCTCGGCGCTTCCGCTGAATTTCGGTATTCGGCCAAATTCGTGGCATCTCCAGTCAATACCTAGACTGAGAATCTGTGGGAAACTAATGGACGAATAAATACGTTGTTACTATTCGTTTCACTCGGTTTATTTATTATGATTGATTAATAACACCAAAACGATAGAATACAAAAGAACATAAATCATAAGCTGCTAAAAATGTGATACAATAACCTTTAGTATAGTCGGAGTGTATTTCTGGCGAAAAGCGAGTACTGCCGCGGATGATGAAATAAGAAATATGTCGGCTACAGACAATGGTCTCACATTCCATTTACTCCGTTCTCTTTTATTGTATTATCGCACTTTTCCCATCACTGCATTTCTTTTATGTCATGGAGTAGAATAGATATTCTCTATGACTTCAGACTATACCCGTCATCTTGAATCTTAGCTCCTTGATTTATAATGCATTATACATTTTTTTATTACAATCTCGCTAAGTATTTGCTTATGGCGAAAACAGATCGTGTAAATATCACCATCATCATCATTACCTTTCCGCACCTAATGGAGCATAGGCCACTGCATTGGTACACCAATCGCAGCGTATCTTGTCCGATTGTTGTGAACTTATAAATTTGATTAATGTGCGAGTGCCTGGTCGAGTTACCCGATGTAATACTCTGTTCTACTGCGGTCCATTATCGACCAATTACAGCGCGAATGAATTCTATCCTATTTTATTTGATCAATATTGTGCTTCGTGTGGAACTAATGAATCGAGTATTTTGCCTTGTAAGGATGGAAAGCGTAATTTGAAATGGACACGCTGAAAACTAGACAGGAGTGGACTAAAGAAAATTTTATTTATTAGTTCCATACGAAGCACAATATTGATAGAATGTAATAGGATAGAATTCATTAGTTAAGTATATCTTGATAAAGGAGCTTGTAAAGCTTTGAAACCGGTCGGTAGAAATAACAAAAAATAAGCGGTCAAAAACGAAATTGTTTTATTTATTTTATTATAATGAATAACCGCAAAGTTAGTGCTTCAAATATAAAATTTATCTAGTTGGTTATTAGACGAGTTATTATTGGAAAATTTATTAATATTTAATGGAGATTACCTTATTCGAGTAACACGTTTAATGTGAAAATGAAAGTAGTTTGATTAATTCTAACTCTGAAGAAACAAATTTAATGTATTACTTGATCAAACCAATTAGCTCATCCGACTTCCATTAACCCTTTTCTACCCAGGTTTTTTACACGTACGTGTTTAAAGCTGTAGTTACATAATAAGCAATAATAATTTTTCAGAATTCGCAAATCATCTTATATCCGAAAACAATGAATTTAATCAAGAAACGGGTGTAGAAATTTTGCATGTCAATAAAAATGGTTTTCGTTTAGATAATTTAGAACGATTAGAAATTAGTAAAGCCATTAATCAAAAACTTCAAATAATAAATAATCAATTAAATTTAACTTCGAGTCCTCTTTTAAAACTATTCCCGTCATGATTTATTTTATCTTCTTTCTCTCTCTTTCTTTCAATTTTCTGTCTCTTTCATACAATATTTTATTATATAAATAGCAACGCGTGTAATTATAAGTTAGTTGAATTCC
Organism: Micrasema longulum; assembly: GCF_059751315.1. Taxonomy (NCBI): domain Eukaryota; kingdom Metazoa; phylum Arthropoda; class Insecta; order Trichoptera; family Brachycentridae; genus Micrasema; species Micrasema longulum. The sequence continues at coordinate 584,097 of NW_028278238.1, read as the reverse complement.
TGACGATGAGGCAGTAACCTCGAAACCGGTCGAAGTGTAATTAAAAAAATTAAAGTGGTTTATACAAATTTATAAACAAATAAGAGTAATGTTATTGTTTATTTTGCATAAAATTGTCTGCCTTAAAAAAGGTTGTACCTAGTTAGGCAGATTAGACATGATCCAGAGAAATCTATTACCTAAGTGTTTATGTAGTAGATAAATAAATTGTTATTTTTGTTAATGAACCATAATTATTATTATTATCATTGATTCTTATATAAAAGCTAAGTATTAAAGTAAAAATGGTTTAAAATTTAAATGATTTAAAGATAGTAAAAACAACGAGAAGCGACTCACTTTAATAGCTGTTTTATGTTCATTTAAACCTTCCCCTGTCGTTATATTTTCTAGTGAACTTTTTTTTAAATGTAACTTTTGATACATAATGTTATTTTTACATTGGCAGGTTTATTGCCAAATGGCAATTTCTTCCAACCAACCGATTAAATAAAAGTTTTATTTTTATAATTCAAGTTACAAAACATATTCAATAGAAAAAAAAAATCTTAAGATACGTAAAAATAGAAATAACTATTTGCACATAATCAGGTTAGTATTAAGGGACCGACAACATAACATAATTTGAACTTGGGCGGTAGCCTTCGATGGTCAAATAAAACAATGTAAAACTTGGATAAATAAATCATTGACTATTGATTTTTTAGTAGTATGTACAAAAAGCATAATTATTTTTAAAAATTAGTTCAATTTTTAAGCATTTTTTTCTAACGGAAACCTAGACAACGAACGGGTTAAATGACAATAATTTTGCGAAACTTCTAATTACCTATGGAGAGCAATTAACATTACAACTTGTTACTTAGTAATCAGTGGAAATCAAAAGATTTCGCGATAATCGTAAATGCATATTGCTACAAGTACATGTATAATGAATTCAAGATGAGATCTTAATTGATTATTTTGTAACGTAACTATTTACTTTTTATAAATTGGACAATTAAATTTTAATTCAAAATCACCGTACCCATCCTTTGACTTGTGTATATTTAATATTATCAGAAGTTTGTGGTACTATTTATTTGGTACAAACAAGAAAAATCTAGATATTTCATATTTTCCTGTATCGAAAGATTTCTTACAATCATATTACTTCATTGAAATAGGTTTATCTGGAATATGTTTTTTGCTGAAATAATTCATTTACCAGACAAAACCAAGAATGCCCTTTGGCTTGTAAATAATAATAAGACAACGAATTACAAACAAGAACGAATTCAACTTACACGAGATCACCTAAAAGTATGCATATTTATTACTTACAAGAACTTAAAAAAATATTTTAATGTAGTGCTTATTATTTTACTAATCGAAAATGATTCATTCGTAATCTCGGATGTTGAAATATAGTAGATTCGAACCCCAGCTATCCGGATCGTTATCAGGAAATATAAAATAAAGGAGATGTTATAATAGCAAATAGTAAGTTTATGTTTTAAATGTGATTCCAATTCGCCATATTATTTCAAAAGTAATCAAAAACTGATCTTAGAGAACGTTTGGCAATGTTAATCCGGATAGTTGCAGTTTTACTGTAATGAAATACATTTATTTATTTAAATAATCACTAAAATTCAACGGTTTCAATTGGGACAATGTGAGTTTTTTGCAAATTTCGGTTATTTGCTGTATTTTTTTTTATTAAATGAAATGTGATCTTATATAAAATAATTTTATTTAATTTTCAGTATTTTCTTTCGTGTTCTTAAATACACAAATAATAAATAAACTTATATTTGTAACATTTATAACACAGTTTTTGTCTTTGTAATAATTTATTATGAAGTGCTAAGTGAATGTCGATTCAATCAGTATTTTATTTATTATCAACATTTTGTTAGAACCACAGATTGTGTATTATCTATTCAGTGGTTAGAACAAACCTACTCGTTTTAATTTTGCCAGAACTTTTATTTACTGTTTTTTTCACAACTTTCATAATTTAATTGTGACTAATTTATCTTTTTAAAGGTTTTCTTTACGTACTCTTTTTTCTAACCATTTGTGTGGTACTTTTATCTAATCCATCTCGTCTGTCTAAGATTCTGGTTATTTTGTGTGTGAGGCATTTGTCTAAAATTTAATATACGAATTTGTCAAAAGCAGCCTTGTATGGAAATAAGAGAAAATGAAAAAAAACATTTGAAATTATGTCACATGCAATGTGTATACAGTTTTCTTTTTTTGTTGCCAATTTCCATAATATATAACTTTTTATTATGATTCGCGTGGGAGTTTCTGTGGGAAGTAAGTTGTATTGTTCTTGTAATGGTATATCTTTGGTTGAATTTCTAGAACATTTTCTTTTTTCTCTATCTGGAACAGTTGTCTGTCTCCATTAGTTAGATTAATTACCCTAATATCTCTTCTCAACTTCCTTACTCCGAGTGTTTATGATGGACCGGAAACAATAGATTTGTTCTTTTGAATGTTTTTTAATTGGTATTTGACACCACAATTGAAATTTCGTTGTAGTTGAAATAACTAAGTGATTTGATTCTCAGCGCAGTGGTTTTTATTATGAAATTTTGCAATCAGAAAGTTGGTGTTTTTTTGATTGTTGGAAATAAATTTCTTTCAGTCATTGAAGATGATTGTATCTTTTCATTTGTATACACAATTGTGTATTTACATAAGAATTATTTAATATAATAATGTTGTCAATTATGTTATTATTAGTTTTTGTTCGTTTTGTCGGGATCTATTATATGATCTATTATACAATATACAATTCCTAGATACTACTACTACTACCATCACGCCATTTCGCCGTAGGGGTAGGCAGAGAGAATGGACCGCCACACACGTCTATCCTGGCATACAATCCTAGCCTCTTCCACATTCATACATCTTGTCATACATGCCCTTCGGTTCTGTCTGCTTTTTACATGACCAGACTTAAGATTTTGGTTTATCTGATCATGCCACGTCTTCCTTGGTCGTCCTCGTCTAACGTTGCCGTTCATTTTTGCCATATTTACTTGTTTTACCATTCTCTCGTCGTCCATTCGTTCCACGTGACCAAACCATCTCAGAGACCCTTTCTTAATCTTATCAATTATACTTGTCTCAAATTTACACTCTCGCCTGATTTCATCATTCGTAACCCTGTCATACATTGATTTCCCACACATTCGTCTAAGAGATCGCATTTCAACCGCGTTCACTCGGCTTTCATCCTTCCTCTGCCAGTTCCATGTTTCACTTCCATACATAAGTGTTGGGACTAAAACTCCTAGATAATTATTATTTACTCCTAGATAAATCCCAATAATTATTTGTTCGTCAAATACCAATTTATAATTCTTAATGATTTTTCACATAACAATTTATAATTCATAATAATTCTTTAAATACCTACCTATTTAAAATTAATCAGGAACCTATTTATAATTCATATTGATTCATCAAATACATATTTATAATTCGTCATTCGCCCCGCATCTCGAGTGTAAAACCGCAGTACATGCAAAAAGTGTAGTTTAAGGATATAGGGGTTTAAAGATTTCACTTTGCTTGAAATACTGGGTTTTTTAAATGTTTCGTTTTTAATTTTTTTCAATGCGTTAATGATTTAATTTAAACTTACTTCCCTTTTACACTTCCAGTTTGTGACTAATAATGTGATTGTTTTACACTTAAACCTCAAAAATGAGAGATTTGCAGTTTTGTAAAAAAAAAAAAAAAAATCTAGATATATTTTGGGGCATTTTCTTTATTTATTTATTTCGGTACATACCACTTTATTTATTTAAACAAAAAAATCCCACATAGGCATGACCTATGCGTGGGATACTAAATCAAGAATACATTTAAATCTACGATGTAGACTGTAAATGTATACATACATATTAAAAATAGAGTATACAAAATGAAAATATACTGTTACATCCAGTTTTTTTGTCAAATACGAGAAAGTAACTTACTTTAGTTTTACACTCATGGTGCGTAGGGGAGAGTGGGGTAATGGCAATACCTAAGTGAAAAACGAAAAACATTGAAGAATGTAAAGTATAAATCAAAACTTATTAATTTAAAATAAAACTTTAATATCTTCCATATAAGATAAGAAATACATATATTAAAAAAGAAATAAAGAACATACGAAATTGAATGAAAAACAATAAGCTTACCGTTTGGAATTACCCTAGGCACACGGGGTAAAGGCGAATATTAACGTTTTTGGCAAAAATCACATACAAACACTTTTGAGCAGCTTTTTTCACTGCTACATTTTTCATAGGCCCATGATTGGCATATCAAGCAGATTATCCAATCTTCATATTTAAAAAAAAATAAATTTACTTAAAAATCTTCACTATACTATGAAGAGAGGAGGAAAGATAGGACGGAAAGATGAAGCAGGAAAAAAGAGGGGGCGTCTCTGACATTCGTGGGCAGATTATTCCACGATCGAGCATCTACTTCTGTGAAAAAGGAGGCTAAAAATTAGAGCTGTGAATGGGTAATCAAAAGGTTGTCTCATTACAAGAACGAAAATATAGTCTATGTTGTGATAGAGGTTGGAAGAGATCTCTCAGATAAATAGGCGGAATGGGACTATTTAAAATATTGTGAAGAAGTGATAGAATGTGAATGTTTCTTCTATGCCTGACACTGAGCCAGTATAGTTGCGTGCGGTATTTGGTTACGTGGTTAAATTAGCTAAGATTAAATATATAACTAATACAAACATTCTGCAATCGTTCAAACTTATCACGCAGTTCAGAATTAGCACCTGGGTAACATACATCTGAGAAAACCGAGGCTTTCACCAGTCTCTTTTCGGTTTTCTCAGTGTTCAGTGGTGTGGAGTGTTAGACGCAGAGAATCTGAAAAGATAAAAATTGAAGCTTTCGAAATGTGGCGTTGGCGGCAAATGCCTCGGATTCCGTCGACGGCCAGACGTACAAATGCATCAGTACTCCAGGAACTGGACATAGGAGAAAAACTTACATCCATGTGCGAAAAAAGAATCCTGCAGTTATTTGGACATATTTCCAGGGGGAACTCTGATAGTTTGGAGGAAACTAAACACCTGGGAATTTTTCGAAGGGACAAGGTCGCGTGGGCGTCAACCGACAAGATGGAGCGGCCTAGTCACCGAATTATCAGAATCATTACTGACGAATGCCTATAAAAGAGCACAAGACCGTTCCAGATGGAGGGAGACTGTCCACAGACGAGCCATGCCTGGAGTCAGGCGTAATCACCATCCTCAGACATGAGGCGCGGATTGAAGAGAGAGAGAACATACATCTGCATAATCAAGGAGTGGGAGAAGTAAGCTCTGGATGTTTATTAATTGGCAAGAAATTCTCCGATCTTTTACGCGAGTGCAAATTGCTATAAAGTTTACTACTAACTTCGTTAACCTGGTCGTGCCACCCTAATAGCTTATACATGATAAAACCTACGTTTTTGACGGAAGTCACGAATGCAGTTTCTGTGCCATTTATTTTGAAAAGATGGAGTGTGGGAACATCCACTTTAGAATACATTTTTTTGCCACTAACAGTGCTATTTGGGTTTTTGTTGGATTATTGTTTCATCGGCCCGAGCGAGAAATTTTTAATGTGATGTGAAAACGGCCTTACGATTTTGATTCATAAATCATCAAATTATTAATTGATTGACAAAAGCACGATCTGTAGAGATTTTTAAAATCCTTAATTAAAATGTAATTAAGGTTTCGACATGTTATGCTGTCGTTTTCTTACATTAACACACCTTTCTACTTCTTATTACATCAGAGAGTAAGATTACAATGATATGAACAATAAAAATAATCATCAGTACTATGCAATACACTTTTTACGTGTACATGTATTAACACCACCGCCCAAATGTTTTTTAGCACACAGTTTATTATTGGTTAAGTGCTCTGCTTGTTGAAGCTATTTACGGAATTCACTACAATACAAAATACTTTATAATTATAATGTCGAAATGATAATAATGGAAGCTATTCTTTATCTTGATCCAAAATTCATTTGTTGTTAGTTTTGAAATAATAATTGTTTGTCAGGGTCTTGTCCCTTAAGACAATGCGTAATTACTTATGTCAATTTTTCGGTTTGTTTTGTCAAATGTAGTTAACAAACAATGGTAAATAAGTATATTTTAGAATATACTATGAGTATTTTTTACGAACTAATTGATATCTTACACAATTTTATTTTGTATAAGTACGAGCATATTTTGTATCTGATATTTTTTAATTAATATTTATATCTACCTTGTGATATAAATAAATAGACAAAGAAAATGTTATTTATTTCAATTCTGTGTAGTAAATTGATTTTTTTTTCAAGAAAAATAAATTTATAAACAAATGGAAAATGTAGCTATTACCTATGGGGAATTCCTTTTGACCGCACTGGTTCGTGCAGCGATAGCTATGTAACTTTTTATTTGGAAAGGTTTGAAGATGACGTTATTGATTTTGCTCCATTAAAGTCCAAAATTTGGCTTCTGTATGTTGATGATATATTCGTTGTCTGGAATTAAGGTTTGGAAAAATAAAAAACCTGATCTTCAAACAAACAAACAAACCATCACACCGTTTCCCCATAGAGAGGATAGAACGCCATATCACTCTGTCATTGCATACATACCTCGCTTCCTCTACATTCATACATCTTCTCATGCACGCACGCCGATTATTCCTACTCTTGACATGTCCATCTTCAAGTATTTGATGGATTTGATCGTGCAATGTCTTTCTCGTTCTTCCCCTTTTTTTGCATCCATCAACATTCGCATCGTAGATCCATTTAGACATTCTTTCGCTGTCCATTCACTCTACATGTCCAAACCAACGCAGCACTTCTTTCTTAACTCTGTCGATAATGCATGTCTCAGCCTTACACAGTTCACGGATCTCGACATTTGTGCACCTTTCATACATCGTTTTACCACACATTCGCCTGAGGGATCGCATTTCGACAGCATGTAACCTACTTTCATCATCGTTTTTCCAATTCCATACTTCGCTCTCATACATTAGAGTTGGCACTAGAACTCCGTTGTGAACTGCTAGTTTTGCCTCCTGCGATAAACATTTGTTTGCTAAAGTAGATTTTAGTACACCGTTCACCCTGTTCCCGGCACTCACCTTCCTTTTCATCCCTAGTAAACATACTTCCCAGATACACAAATTCTTCTACCTGATTCAGAATATCTCCGTTCACACTGATCTCACATTTAGTTATATTTTCATCCCTCTCAAAAACCATCACTTTCGATTTATCAACATTCATAAGCAAATCGCTTTATACCATATTAATTAAGTAAAAACCTAAAAACCATATACATCAAGTAAAACCATATTAATCAAGTAAAAACCTATAAACCAAATTAATCAAGTAAAAACCTAAAAACCATATTAATCAAGTAAAAACCCATAAACCAAATTAATCAAGTAAAAAGAGATGAGCCTGAGTCTAGTGATTTGCCTAGAAATATATATCAAATAATGTAATAAATATGCGGAACCATTCGGTATTATTCTAGAAGGCTCGCAGATCAAGTCAGGACTGTCAGGAGTCAGGAGTCAGGAGGTACTTGCTCCAGATTTGATAAATACCTCGTAAAAGTATCACTCCTTGTCTTTGGCGGCGCGGGCGAGTGGCGTACCGATCAAGTAGTATTTGATATTTTTATAATATTAGAAATCAAACATTGATTTGAGTCTACTGAACACTTTATTTTATTTTTACAGAGAAACTATCACTCCCTCTCACTTCTGTTAAATGTAATTCATAGTCCTAACGCTCCTATATACCTGCGTGAAAAATTTCAACGCTTATCAGTTCATGGTTTACCTCTTCGTTCTAATTCTCGAGGCACTTTCTTAATAACCATCCACAATTCCTCTTTCTTCTCTAACTCATATAGAGTCCATGCGGCTCGACTGTGAAATCATCTCCCATCCACCATCAAAGATATTACTACATTATCTCTGTTTAAATCACGTTTGAAGAAACATCTCCTTTCTCTTCCTTAATCTCTCATCATTTCCTCTTTTTTCCATTTTCCTGTTAAGTAATAGTTATGATTAAAAATAATTCTTAAACAAATACGTTTATTTCTATTTAAATATATCATTAGCTTTTCAATCCTTATTTTCTATTGAATATGTTCTGTAACTTGAATTATAAAAATAAAACTATTATTTTATTGGTTGGTTGGAAAAAATTGCCGTTTAGCAATAACGCCAATGTACAAATAACATTATGTACAAAAAGTTAAATAAATAAATAATGTATTAGTGTTTACATGTAATTGATAAAAAATAAGTCGTGTCTTTTTTTACTAGAATACTTCTGTACTTGTATATTATGTATTATTTTTCATTGTTTGTAAACTAAATAAATAAACAAATACTTAAAATGAGCACTAGCCAAACTATACAGAGACGGGATAAAACTTTTCGTTCTAGCCTAAAATATTAAATCGTTCTTAAAACCACCAAGCTCGTCTGATAAAAGAAGCCATACAAATTTGCATCGACCCATTTAATATAAATAGAGATGATGAAATGCTCCTCAAAACATCATGGTACCCGGCATTGAACAAAGGACAAAAATCGATATAACACATACAACGATGTTTTGAGTTTGTCCAAATTTTTGTAGACAAGGATTCAACCCTTTAGGGGGCTGTTAATATTAACATAATACAACAAAGATAAAGAACACTTTAGATAAGAGAATATAGAAGTCTAGGAGAACATTTTACAGATGGGAATATGAAAGTCTAGGTATTCACAGAACTTATGACCTGTCGTTGGCTGGTTTAAGTGGCCACTTTACACACTGTATAACATTCACCATTCTGCCTATATTTGAACATCGGTTTCTTTCAATTCTTTCATCTGTTGATGTTCGTGAAGTTAAAGAGCTGAAGCATTTATTAATGCGGGTGAGATTCATCTAATTTATTTATTCATTTAATTCATTTTCCTTTGTTTTAAGATCCATATTACTTAAATTCTTTCATCTGTTGATTATAGTGAAGTTAAAGAGCTGAAACTTTTTTTGTTGTGAAGAGATTCATTTGATCGAATTATTTCACGTACTAGGCAACGCCTGAAAACAATTTAAAATTTTTCAAATTTCACCTCATAAGCCCTGTAAATGCCTAAACTTCCATATTTCCTTATCTTAAATGCTCTAGATCTCTCTTGTAATTTGTTAATCTTAATGACTCCATAGGAGGAGAAATCCAGTATTTTCTCTACAAACATTTGGACAGACTCAAAATATTGTACCACAAGTAGTATCTGGCCGTGAAAATTTACGAACTTTAATTTGTAGTGACCGACCGAAACAAGATTTTCAGCCGAAACCGAATTTCGGCTCCTGTTCTAGCTTCGACCTTAACCGAAAACTTATTGAAAAGTCTCTTCAAAACGCCGAAAATTATGCGTTTTTATTGTTAAACTTTTTGAGTTCATTAAAATAATTGTTAAAGTTATTTAACATAAGTTTATTATTTATACACAATGAAATAAAAAGCATAAATTTAATGAGTACATTCGTTTATTTCTAGCGCTTTTTTTTTTTTTAAGAAATATTTGCGTTCTTATGATTTACCCAAATATTTAATTTTGAGGACCATTTTCAACGAGTTGTAAATAACTTACTATTAGAAAATGGAATCAAGTTGGGGTAGAGTGGGATTCGAACCACAGATCTTTGGTCCGTGAGTCCGAGACACTAGCCACAGGACCACATTTTGCTTTTATGTTATACATATAATTTCTTCAATGTACACTATAGGAACTTTAACTTATTAACTATAAAAGAATTACAAAAATATACATTTGGAAGATCTTAGAACTACTAACTAATATCTCAAAATCAGTATAATTCGAACGTAATCCGATACATCCAGACCCCAAGTGGCTTCTGAGCCGAAGTTTCGGCCAATTTTTGTCCGAAACCGAACTAGCCGAAACCGCCACCGAATTTTCGATCGGCCACTGTTAATTCGTCATATGGTTTTTTTATTTTTATTTATTTAAGTCAAAGCGGTAAGCTAAGAAAGAGTTTTTAGTCTTTATTCATTTCTCAAACGTTTTTACGAAAGTCGCTTTACCAAAAGCCTTCGTTCTCCGGTAAATTTTAACGACTTTTAGATTTGAGATTAAGATCTTTAGCTTTAAGGGTTCGCGTTTTTATCGTTCATGGGGCGGAATAATAACGAAGTTAACTCATTTTCCGAGGGACTGGGTTCATTTTTACGAAACGCTTCTAATAAAACGGCTTTGACCAAACTTAGATCGGTGATTTAAATCAGATTAGTTTGAAAGTTGGCTTGGTTGGGAGTGAAACTTAAAACGGTTTGCATCATTCTATGTCCGCTCTCTAGTTGTGTCGTATGGTGTTTACAACGAGCCTCCAGGCATCTCTGTCGGCTGCCGGATCCCGTGCGTCCTCCCAATTAAGGTTCGCGCCTCGTAGTTCTGACATAAACTGCTGACGAATAGTCAGCAGCGGACGTCGAGAACTTGATACCTTGTAAAGTAGGCGAGTGTGAAGGCATCCGCAGTATATGGCTCCTCCCGTATCGCCTCTGATTGGTGACAGCTTTATTTATTTATTTATTTTTATATTACAAAAATCACAAAAGCAAAATTATAAACAAATATTTTACTTAAACACTAACGATAAATAAAGCACTGCGAAGGAGTGCGGTATAGCGGAATACTTGAGAGGATCTATCGGTTTCTATATTAAAAGCAATGCCTGTTTTAAGGAACCGATATGTTGCGGCAAAAAAAATAATAATGTAGGCCCGTATTTGCAAAAGTGAAGAAGCTGTTACCGGAATTTGCTGCGTCCGTTCTCTTATGAAAAATGTGTGATCACTCGCGGCACTGACGTGCTAGCGGAACGAGTGCTAACCAGAGACTGGCGCATTGGCGCGGAAGTCCCGGCTCACAAGTGAGTGACGTGAAGATGGGACTTCCCCTCAACTATTTCTGTTCAAATCACTCCTGATGAAACATCTCCTTTCTCTTTCTTAACCTCTCTTCTTTTCCTCCCTCTTTATTACCGTTTCCATTGAAGACTAGTATCGATATTAATCAATACATACACATATTTCCAGTTCTTTTTTGTATCTATTTTATATTTTTAGTATTTTACTTTTTCTCGCCTACGTTTTGAAACTTAAATCATGAAAGTGATCTTTTATTTTATTGCTTGGTTAGAAGAAATTTCCGTTTGGCAATAAGTCCGCCAATGAAAAATATGCATGCACAAGAAGTTAAATAAAAATAATGCCGATGATGAATTATTTATTTTAGAAAGTAAAACTAATTCCATAATGTGTATTCTGTGCAGCGACAATGTCTGCTTGTCTATCATAAATCCAATTAAAAAGATTATTACTTAGTTCATAAAATGCATTCCTATGGATTTATTTTTTTTACATATTGGATGATTGAAAAGGCTTTAAAATCCCAAACGTTTTTTTTTTTTTTTAATTTTAAGCAAAGTTTATTGTGAATTATGATAATGAAGTAAGAAATTAAAAATATGGTAAACTAGTTTTAACTGAATTCTGTTTTGTTTTAATTTTAAGTTCATGAAAAAAATCGTAATATCGACACTGGAAAAGAAAAAGTTCCTAAGCGACCTCTAGCCAACTTTACTGAAAAGCCAATTTTTGCTTTTTTTAAAATTTATAAGAAATCTTATATTAAAAACAAATATTTCAATTGTGTAGGAATAACGCCAAAATAACTTACGTACGTTTTTTTTATATAAAAAAAATCTTTTATTGGCTCTTCTGTAAAGCTGCTACATGTGGCTTATTTAGGAACTTTTTCCTTTCCACCGTCGATATGTATCATATGGGATACATTGCCAAAAAAGAGTTAATCAGTTATTGATTACTACTACTACTACTACCATCACGCCATTTCCCCGTAGGGGTAGGCAGAGAGAATGGACCGCCACACACGTCTATCCTGGCATACACTCCTAGCCTCTTCCACATTCATACATCTTGTCATACATGCCCTTCGGTTCTGTCTGCTTTTGACATTACCAGACTTAAGATTTTGGTTTATCTGATCATGCCACGTCTTCCTTGGTCGTCCTCGTCTAACGTTGCCGTTCATTTTTGCAATATATACTTGTTTTACCATTCTCTCGTCGTCCATTCGTTCTACGTGACCAAACCATCTCAGAGACCCTTTCTTAATCTTATCAATTATACTTGTCTCAGATTTACACTCTCGCCTGATTTCATCATTCGTAACCCTGTCATACATTGATTTCCCACACATTCGTCTAAGAGATCGCATTTCAACCGCGTTCACTCGGCTTTCATCCTTCCTCTGCCAGTTCCATGTTTCACTTCCATACATAAGTGTTGGGACTAAAACTCTATTGATCAGTTATTTAATATACTAGTGTATGTTTCCCAAGAAAGAGTTTCAAATTTAAATGTTTACTACTTTCTTTACGTGTATATCCAAAGCAATTATGTGTCTTTATATAAGTTTAATGCCTACATAATTGGTTTCCAGGATCCTTCGCGGGTGGTGTGTCCAGTGATTGACGTAATCAGCATGGACACGTTCCAGTACATCGGAGCATCCGCTGACTTGAGGGGGGGATTCGATTGGAATTTAGTTTTTAAGGTTTGTAAAGTTTATTGAATTATTTACACATATTTGGTTACTCCAAATGTGTTAGAAATATCGAAGAAAATACCTAGACAGAGCGTGTGTCTAATTTTTGCGAGAGTGTATTGGTTTTTTAGAGGGGTTTTATAGAGTTATTCAGGGTTTTCGAGAATCCCAGTTCACTCGGAATCCTATACAACTTGTTAGTTCGGGCCAGGCCTGAGTGTGCCTCGGTGGTATGTAATACGCACGAGGCGAGATATTTTTTAATTCAAATCAATTCGACAGGTGCCGTGGCGCAGTTGGTTAGACGGCCAACTGCGAAACTGGCGTCGCGGGTTCGATTCCCGCCAGTTGCAAGAAGAAAATCCAAGATACGTTTTTTCTCAATTGATTTGGGTGTTATGTATTTTTCATTACCTCCTTCCATATCCCCTCTATCCCACCTGCTGACAAGCCTCAAAATAGAGGCTTAGCGGGGTATTCCTTTAAAAAAACAATTCAATTCATTTATTTAAAATAATATATACATTACAAACTACAAACTAAAATTGAAGATATAAAGAGACCCTTGTCTAAACAGTAGGAGAATTCTGCTCCGGAAAGCCCCTTCGGATATATGGAACAGATCAGCATCCAGAACGACGTTGTTCAGCATAGCGGTAGCCCTTCCAACAGGATTAACCATCGGCAGGTTGGTCCTGTATACCGGAATATGAAACAATCTATGCTGACGCTGTCTTAGGTAAGGATCAGGAAGATCAGGAACATACCAACCAATGCTCATTATAATCTCAAAATTATCGACCATACCGCGCAGCAATCGATAAAAATGTGTAGTCAAATACACATTCCTTCTAGTTTCTAAACTGCTGTAGCCAAGCTACCCTGGAGAAACTCGGTCAGGTAGAGCCAAAGATAATACCCGCAGTTTCTCATGTAGAGATATCTCAGAAACTTATTTTGGATTGTCTCTATTATAAGAGAGTACTTCAGTTCAAATGGCCCCCAAATTATTTAGCCACTCTCGAGTCTACTTCGCACCTAGGAGTTGTGAAATTCCCCCATGTTGGAGAGGATTCATAAAAAAAAAATAGTTATCTCTACATGAGGGGGTTTGATAGTTATCCGTGGCTCTATTCAACTGCATTCCTCTTGCGCATGCTCGGGACCGACAGTTTGCAACTCAGAAGGGATAAGTTCACACTGACCCATTTTTCCAGAGTGATCAGAATCGAGAACTCGCCATTTTAGAGGGCATCAATTTTTACGTTTCTGATTGCTATCCCGACGGCATCAGCACAGACTGTTTTAGCTCCTGGCATCCAGAATCAATCTGCCTTCGGTTACGTCGATTGAGAAAGGTGTGGGAGAGCTGAACATTACCATTTTATAGACCGACAATTTTTACATCAGTGAAACTATGTTGAGGAGGCAAATACTCTTCCTATTGGATTACACTTTAATAATATCGAACCATTGCTCAAGGGTTCCTGGTTTGATATGTTGTCCCAATATAACGGCTTAAATATTTTGTTATTTGTAAAGTTATTCTGATAAAATAAATTGATTTGAATTTGAAAAAAAATAAAGAGTTAAGAGGGTTCTTGCTATTACGAGAAAAAATTTTCCTCAAACTTAGTATTTAAGGAAATAATGGAATGGATGTCTGACCATTTTTGTTATTTGAAAAACAATGCAAATTAACGAACTTTTCCCTACGAATTTTTTCGTCATTTGCGTGGTGCTGAATTAACATTGAAAATATCTAGCTAATTCAGACCAGGGCCGGTATTACAATGGCAAGACGGAGCTATATTCAATTTTCTATACAGTAAAATCGAATTTTGTGCATGAAAAATTAATATTTGTATTGATTATTGTCTATAAAGTATAATCGATTTTTCTATAAAGTATAATCTAATTTCCTTTATGAAAAATTGATATTCGGATAAAAATTTAAAATACCGTCCTTGGTAAAATGTAAATGAACATATTTTAAATAAAAAATCCTAAAAATATAGGTACACATTTTCGTACAGAAAATTCGATTTTACTTTATGGACAATTGAAGATAACTTTGTAATCAAAGCTCTTTAATGTAATTTGAGAAAAATTTTCTTCGTATATATCCGAAATGTAATGTATAAAACATGAATAATGTCGAACCAATAAAGGCAACTGAAAAATATGCAAATATATTCAAACTTGGGGTAAAAGTTAGAATTGAAACGTAATACCAAAAAACGTTGGTAAATAAATTTAATGTCTTTTTTTGTAATCGAGTCTAGTAAAATTAAAATAACAT
Organism: Micrasema longulum; assembly: GCF_059751315.1. Classification (NCBI taxonomy): domain Eukaryota; kingdom Metazoa; phylum Arthropoda; class Insecta; order Trichoptera; family Brachycentridae; genus Micrasema; species Micrasema longulum. The sequence goes on along the minus strand of NW_028278238.1, from coordinate 569,083 downwards.
AACTATGCCGTGCGTTGCTCTATATGTATTTTTTAATAAATTTTTAATTTGGAATGCTTTGTAAACGATAAAAAATAAAATAAAAACATTTTTGAAGTACGTAAGAAAGAAAAGCTGGCTTCCACAACGATTTATCTTACTCTACAAGAAATGTAAAAACTTTTTAAGTAATCGCTTTCTTCCCAGATTTTGTTACATCGCTTTTCTTCTTCCGCATCACATTAATTTGCGGAATATGTCAACTGGTTCCTTGGGACCGGAAGTTATGACCGGAAGGTCGACGAAATAAAAGATGCGTGTGAAGGAGTAGAAAGGGTGGAGTTTCTGGACTAAGACTTCTGGAAGTAAGACTTTTCTCGTGGGAAATTTAATATGTGTGTTTTTCTTTTTAATTGCATATTATTAAATAATTCTTAGAGAGCTCGATACACACGAAGAAGGTTAATTAAGATTTCCTTAACTATTCGAATTTAACAATCAAAGTTTGTTTTGACAAGAGTGGCTTTTAAAAATGGGACAAAGCCAGTTGAAGCATCAAATAAGAGTTTGTGCGAGATACAACATTTTTTGTCAGTGTTTTTCTGGGTTGTCATGCCAGGTATTGTCCGAACTTTTTGCCAAGGTTTCGGACAGAATTATAGCACCCATCATCCGGACTCTGATGTTCTTTAAATTTTAAATGACATCACACTGTAACCTCGTTTTACATGGTTTCGAAAAAACAAGATCCAAAAATTAAATTTGAAAATATATCATTGCAAGGTAAGTAATTTTAATATTAATATTATCCGCGACAATTTAAACACTATACAATACAAAGACAAGAAGGATGAAATGTATATATATATGTATATATATGCGTATAAATGGATGTATGTATGTGTATTTAAGGATGTGTATGTATATGTGTGTGTATATATGTAAGAATGTTTATGTGATTATGTGTATAAGGGTGTGTTTGTATGTGTATGAATATTTATAAGGGTGCACACGTGTGTGTGTATCTATATGGAGATATATAAATAAACATCCATGTAAGTCTGCATTAGCACGGGTCTTCTCCTATTAGGCATTACTTTATAATATGACAAAAAAGAAATAAAAAATATAAAAATAATTATGCTTAGCATTATAGGAATGCTCTATAAAAAATTAAAGTACAATAAACAGTGAACGATTATAATTTTTTGAAATCCCGAATAGATTTTTACATAATAAAGCCTATTTAGCATTGTTTTTTATTAGTCTTTTTTACACGGTACTGTGTGGAACGTATCCCGCGTGTAAAAAGGGGTTCCAGTGCATATGTAACCTTTTTCGATAATCCTTCGTTTACGTTAGTAAAAAAAATCCTTTGTGTGTTCCAGTGGGAGTACCTCGGAGGTCAGGAAAGGGCGGCGCGGCTGGCGGACCCCACGGGGGTCATCAGGACCCCCATGATCGCGGGAGGGCTGTTCTCCATAGACCGGAAGTACTTCGACAAGCTCGGGACTTACGACACCAAGATGGACGTCTGGGGAGGAGAGAACTTGGAAATTTCTTTCCGGTTTGTTTTTTCCTAATTCTCGTTTGTTTCTATAGATTAAGTTTTATGGCATAAACTTTTCTAATAAATGTACATATTATTCTTGAAGATAGGGTGATTCTAGAACTATGCTTTATTTTTGAGTCCTTCGCGATTTTGTATTTGAAATGCGTGCATTTATTTCTCTCCTTCATATTGTAGGGTTATTTTCTAATGTTGGCTATTTACAGATATGGAAAATCGAGTTTTGTTATCACATCATATAATATTATGTTGATGCATTTCGATATATTTCGTAGTTTAAAAATCGTTTTTTTTTACACTTTCATTAGTAGTATACTATTTGAAGACTATTTCCATGGATAAGTCAATTTTGAGAAAAGTTAAAAACGAAAAAAAATATATATTTTTTTTGAACTTTTTGTGCTCATTGTATCAAATTAAAGGAAACTTGTGCCCATCACTGCTTTACAAACATACTTGTTAACATATTTTTTTATGAATTATGTAGATATCCTATTATTTCAATTATTTTATTTTCTTTGGGTAGGAATATAAATTAATTAACTACTTAATATTTTTTATGTAAATTAATGTGGTTTTCTCGTCTCGTAAACTACCCCTACAATAACAATAGCTATAAAATAAAGTGTATACCTTATATAAAAAATGTATATACTCGTTATTATATGTTTACCACTTGACCGTTGAAATTAGAAAATTAAAGATGAGCTTTTTGGTTACTTGAAAGAGTAGTAGTAACAGTTACCGTTTCATAAATTAAACTGTTTTTCAATCTGTGGGTTGTGACCCCCCGGGGGTTGCGTCAGATTTTTTAAGATCTGGCACTACCCTCCCCCCCACGACCCTTAATTTATTGAACAATCGCCTTGCTCGTGACTGCGACTCTTCGAACAGGTTGTTCCTGGCGGGGGACGAGTCGCCAGTTATTTATCAAGTGTACTTAATTTTTTGTATCATTCATTACTTAATATCGTTTAATAATATCCAGTTATATGAAAACAGTTTAATTTATTTTTGTGAAACTGTTTCAGTTGTCTCTGGTAAATAACTTTTTTTTTAAACTTATGCAACTTTTTACTCTCATGACGCCATATACACACATACAAGCAGGCGCTGGGGTCGTTTGGTCCCCTCGTTCGGATCATGTGTAATTTTTGGATGCTTAGTGGGGGAAAAGGTTAAATACAAATGCTCTTTAGTCCCGATTTAAAATAAAATTAATGCTCTTCTCGATTTCAGAGTTTGGCAGTGTGGTGGATCTCTGGAAATAGTTCCGTGCAGTCGAGTGGGGCATGTTTTCCGCAAGAGACATCCTTACTCCTTCCCCGGCGGGTCGGGAAACGTGTTTGCCAGAAACACCAGGAGAGCAGCTGAAGTGTGGATGGATGACTACAAGAGATTCTACTATGAAGCTCAGCCGTTAGCGAAGAACGTTGCTTTTGGAGAGTAAGTTTGTAAATTATCATCTTAAAAAAGTATTTTCTTCAACTGTATGTCTCGGCGTTATTCCTACAACTAAGTAACTTCAAAATCTGCATCATAACGTTAACCACAAAAAACACATTTTTGTATCCTCCTCAGTGAATGCAACAAATAGACAAATCAAATCATCATAATATTATTTGAATTCATCACAACCTGTCTATTTGTAGCATTCATGGAGGAAGATAGAAAGATGCGTTATAGTGGTCAACTCAAAAACCCTCATGTTGAATTTAGTAGTTGCAGTAATTACTTTGTGATATAACATAATAACAACAACGTGCTGTCATTTAAACATTACGGACATGCTTTGTGTTTGAGCACATAGCATGTCTTTAATGTTCATTAATTTATTCATCATAAGTAGTTTAGTTTATCATAGATAGGTAGTTTGTTTTGTTAAGAATTCTTTTTTTTTCCATATACCGTAAAACGGGGTTAAATTGCACCATCAAGGGTAACATTGCATCAACAAAAAAAAAGTTTTTAGAGACACCTGTTGTCATTGCTACTAACAATAACTCATTGTTTCTCCAAATATTCAATGGATGTCACTTTTCACTCTTACCTAAGGTTATTTTCCATTCAATATGGTACTTTAGTACTGAGCGATTAGCGGTTTGGGTTGGTTGTGCAGTTTTTATGAATAATTTCTATAGGTAATTCTTATCACATCTTCAACAGTGTGTATCATTCTAAGGTGAGTAAAGTGGTTTCGTATGTTGAATTTTGTCATGTATTTGATAATACCAGTATTTCTTACTAAATTTACCAAAACATATTAATATTAATATTTCCATGTCCATGTGGAATCTATTAAGATACTGAAGGAAAAAAAAAGTGATGCAATGTCACCCCGCCCTAGGGCTTACTTTGCATCATTTTTCAAAAAATTATAGCTTGTATATGAAACTACAAAATATACTTATAACCACAAAAAAGTAAAGGAAATATATTATATAACCATGACATTTATTGTCAAAAACACTACTCATCTCCTCGATGAAAAAAATCATTATAGCTGAAAAGTTATTAAAAAGTGATGCAATTTAACCCCGTTTTACGGTAACACAAATTATTTTAATATTTTTGCTCCTGTTCTAAAGATCTAAATTAGGTTGTGGTTTTGAGTTATTCTTCTTTGAAGTTAAGTAATTTGCTTACATTTAAAATTTCATGTGCAGTTCATTTGAACATTACAGACATGTTATGTATTTGAGCACATAGCATGTCTGCAATGTATATTAATTTATTCATCACCATTTTGTGAAAAGGACCTAAATGATATTGTTATGGTATTTGTTACAATCAATATAGTGTAAAGTTTCCGCAAACCAAGTTTTGTGATATTTCCATTTAAAATAAACGTAAAAAAGCAATTTTTCAATAAAAAAATATAAAAGTGCCATCTATAAATATTTCGTTTCATATTTTCATTTAGAATCACCTTAATGAATATTTTTTATGTAGGTATCTCTATATAAAATTAATCCTTGCTTTATCTGTCTTACTTTGAAATTTCAGTATCTCGGAGCGCTTGGATTTAAAGCAGAGATTAAAATGTAAACCTTTCAAGTGGTATCTGGACAATGTATATCCAGAGTTGACGATTCCCAAAACTGCCGTGACGGGTTCTTCCCTCGGGGGAACTATCAGACAGGGTCTCATGTGCCTCGATAGTTTAGGAAATCTTATACAAGGATCTGTGGGTATGTTTATTTTGTATTAATTTTTTTGAACACTTTTCTTTTATTTTTTATTTAATGCACAAAATACACAATTTTATCATAAAGCACATTTTTTTTTATGTCCCAACTTGTTAGAAAATTCTGTGTTAAGTCGGGACTCTTCCAAATATAAATCAAAAACATTTATTAACATATTAAAACAATATACAAAATATTCAAAACAATATACAAAATAATCAAAACAATATACAAAATAATCAAAACAATATACAAAATAATCAAAACAATATACAAAATAATCAAAACAATATACAAAATAATAATAGAAAAATATAAATAATAAAAATTTATCCATGTCGAAAAATGGAATGCAGAAAAGTTATATAATATGTAATATGTTAAAATACATGGCAATATGTTATTAATAATTCATAGTTATATTATAATTTAATTCGGTAATTAATTGATAGTAAAAATAAATACAAAATAATACAATAAAGTAATAATAGTAACACATCTACATATATGGTAGAATATGTAATTGAATAAACATAATAATAAAGTTAAAATAAATATTTACAAATAATTATGCATCACTATTAAGTTCATCACTATTAAGTTCACTATTTCTATAAAATATGATTAGGTACTACAAAATATTTCAATTTTACAAATGTTTCTACATCTCTAAATTTCAAAGTCATTATTATATGAATACAAACACATATCTACAAAACATAAATACGGAGTTAATGATGAGAGATCATTAAAATGGTATGTAAGGTTTAAATCTCCGAATTATTATTAGGCTTATTAGCCACAGCTGTAGAAACGGCATTTCGCTCTATTTTGTCAAATTTTTGGTTTAACAACAGACGTATAATGGACAGTTCCGCGCTGCACTTGCTATTCTGGACATGAGTACCTTTGTTTTGCTGTAAACTATAGCTAACTTCGTTATTGATAATCCTAGAATTAGTTTTGTCCGTATGGGCTTCATCAATATTTATTTTAATGAAGAAATTTACTGCTACTGGAATTTGGATACAAAAAATAGTTTCTTACATGTGGTAAAAATTAGAGCATTGTACTACGAAGTTTCTCTAAAATATATGAAAAAATTCATTCAAATTAACTACTTTAAATGACATCCCAAGTTTTTCGAAATCAACCAATGATAGTATGTTGTGAAAGATTTCCTGTTTCCGGCAAGCCAACCTACTAATTAGGATAACTCATTGATGATAACTAGTAACGTCACGCACAGAGTAATTATAAAACGTAGCGATGATAATAAGGTACATGAAAATAACAAAAAAAAAATTTGACTTAGTTTGATAGTCTATTAACAAATAATAAAAAAAATAGGAAACCACTGGACTTCCTCATTGTAACTTAACAAATAAAGTTTTTAAATTTCTTTTGATTCATGAAAATTCAATTTTACCATTGGATGATATTCACATTAGAAACTTTGTTCTCAATTCGTAGCCTCACAATTAAATGTCATTCAAAATATATTGTTGAATCACCGGACCACTAAATTTAGCGTATCTTTTTGTATAGAATATATCCCAAAGGTACTTTAATATAAAATTATAATTAAACATCGAATGATCGTTATTAAATGAATTCTTATTTTCCACAGGAATGTACCCGTGCCATTACACGGGAGGTAATCAGGAGTGGACAGTAACGTCCATCGGATACATCAAGCATCACAGTTTGTGCCTAACCCTAGCTAGATTTGAAGTCGCCTCTCCGATAGTCATGATGCCCTGTGAATCGGAAGACAATATCAACCAGATGTGGAAGCCAATCCACAGCGGTAGAATCCGCCACAGCAAGATCAATTATTGCCTCGACTCGAAACTCAAAACCCTCACCGCGCAGCCATGCGACCTCGCGCAGACAAGCCAACAGTTCGAGTTCAAGACAATGTGAAAGACGTTCAGTTCCTAACATGACACATTATAGAATGTCGCACTCTGCACACTGATAGATGCAGCTGAATGCGGTCTACATTCGAAAGATTGCCATGCATATTTCGATGGAAGTGCGATAATTTTTTGGTACCTTACACCGCGCCGCATACACAAACCTTCTGGTGTTGAAAATCTGTAAAATGGCCAGTTAAACAATAATGATTTATTTAATTTTACGAATTTACCAGATATAGGTAAATTAAAGTGATCGTACAAGCGTCTGTAAAAAAATCGTAACAGTTAAAAAATGTTTAGAAGTATAGTTAATTTATTAATTTCATTTATAATCAAGTTTGGTCTACACTCGAGTACCTTAAATTTTATAATGGGGATAAGATAAATTACAGTACTGGTGATAAAAATTACAAAAAATGCTTCATTAGAAAGATATTTTAGGAAATTTTGTCACGAGTGATACAACAATGCATTTTTGACATCTGCGTTGGAAATAAATAATGCAACTTTGATAATAAAAATAATACAAAAATCTAAATATAGAGTGTCACGAAATAGTTATGGTACAAATCATTCGGAAAAGACCACACATTTACAATATATACATTTAGTTGACGGGTAGCAGCGGATAAATTAAATTTTAGTATAAAGAATTCACTGGCAATTTGATAATTTATAAATAGTACCTACTTGTCAAATTGCAATGTGAATGTATGGAACTGTAATTATCCTATAAACTAAACAATAATATTTTAGTTATCAGTATTATTCCGAGAAAAACGGTAGAAATGCACAAATTGTAAACCTGGTAAATTTCCCCTCCTATCAATAATAAAATAATAGTTTTTCTATGGTAATAAATATTTTTTTTTTAAATTTCATTGTAAATATGTAATTTATCATTGGCATTTTGTATACATGTGTGTATAAAATTGACATTATTTAGGTAATTTTAATACAAAATTGTACTTATGTACATATTTGTAATATGTCAGATCTTGAAATTAACTCAAAGAAATAATGTACATATTTTGTTCAAATTTTTGTGATACATTTTTGTTACTATAAAAATCATCAAAGTGTTGAAAGGTGTATTGATAGTACCTAATTCAAAATATTGATTTAATTATTATGAAATTCAATTCTCTTAAAATAATAACATTTTAAGATTGCAAATAAAAGACAATACAATGCTGTTTTAAGCAAGTAATTTATAAGTTTCATAAAACCATTTTATTCAAAAATAAAAGTAATGATCATAGTACCGATAAATTCTTTTGATTTTTGTCTTTTGCACTGCTAATAAAATACCTTTGGTTGTGTCAAAACAGGTTGGTAAGAATTTTAAACATTTACTGTTAAATTTTAAACATTTTTTACATAGATACAATTCAAAATTTAATAACTATTATTACCGCGTCATGAGATATAGTTTTTTTTATCCTGGCTCCTAATATATATATCCAGTTAAAAAAATTAGTTTTCTGATACTAGGAGATAAGACTGTTTTGTTGGAAAAGTTATTTTAATTTTAGTTATTTTGGATAACTGCCGAGTCGAATGTTAATGTTCATTCAAAACATACTTACAGTACTTAAACAAGACTTTGAAATTTGCAAATTCTAGGGCAGAGGAGCATGGAGTACAATAGTGGATCACGTTTTTTTTAAACCTCCGTAGCTCTGAAATTATTGTTAAATTCTGGTCTCTTTGATAAAATAGAAAGAAGCATTCATAGTCTTAGAAGTAATGGTTTCGGTTTGCCATTTTATAGCTTATTTAATTAGATACTTTTTTTAAAATTGGTTACAATGTCCACTGTGGCCTGCACTGGGTAATATCTTAACGTTAATACTGGAATACACTCAATTGTGCAATTAATATAAAATACAAGGTATTCATTTAAATATTAAACTCTTTGATATTTGAGGGTACTACTTGCAAACCCGGCAAAATTCATCTTTCTTTTTGAGCAAATCACCAAAAACTGATACAATACTTAACTTCAACTTTTTTTAAAACTGACTTTTTTTATTATAATCAGTAAATATTTTATACGTAAGCAGTGACGACATAAGCATGATTATGTCAAGAAACGGGATTGAAATAATCAATTCAATTTTATACATTACCAACTTTGCAATACTCAAGTAGAGTTTGCCATGTTTGCAAGAAAGCCGATCAGTTAAAAGTAAAGTCTTACAAATTAAGCCGTATTTTTAACCGACAATGTAAAATGTATTGTAAAAAAATGTATTCTGAATAAGTTTCAATTTATATCTCACTTTTTTTTTTTTTTGCCGGCCTTGCAAGTAGTACACTCATTGCTTCGGCTACCAGGCTTCGAACATAAAAATTCACATTTTCTATTTCGAGTTTATTTAGGGTATCGGTTGCAATAATACTTCTTTTTCCGTCTTGATGCTCTTTCCTCTTTTCTTGGACCTGCTTTTGACTATCTACAAAGTTTCTAGTTGGGTATAACTTTCAACTTTTTATTTTTATGAAAAACAGTGATCCACTGTATCCCAAGATGAAACGATTCACTGTAACCCAATGACATCTTTCGTAAATATAAAAAAATAGCCAGCTCCTCTCTCGACAAACTCAAATAGTGTACTTATTATATTAAACATTGACCAATGAAGGGAACAATCAAACCTTTCAAATTTACCATCCATATTAAAACAAAACATTTTTAAATTCACGTAAAAAATAGTTTTGTCCTAACGTATCGACCGAAGCGTTGCAGCATGTCCCCGGGTTCTAATGTTGTGAATGTAACAAGTGTGGCAGAAGGGAGAGGAAAAAGTGTCGGATAAACAAAAATGTGTGTTGTGCGTGCAACACGCATGAAGCTATTGCAAACAATCCACTGAAACCCGTGATCTCAGTGGATTTAGGGTAACAGTTTACCCATGCTCCCCTGCACAGTAAAAATGGGTTCATAAAGAAATAAATTTTACAGGAGAGCAAAAAGAGGAATCAAAACCTTGTTTCTGGGACAATGGGTTCATATATTCAATAAAATAGATTTCCAATTAATGTGAAATATGTTATTCTTTTACATACAATCACAGAAAAATTATCAAAAACTTTTAAATTATTATTTTTTTAACTCCTTTCTTGAACGTGCTTGTTGCAGAAATCATCTTATTTTGACTTTCTTTTGCCAGCCATGACCCCGGGTTTGTTTTCTACAATTTATAACACAGTCAGACACATTTTGTAAGTTTTTAATATTCCATTCTATTGAACTCATTTAGGAGAAGAAAACCCCATTAATATCTCGTAATTTGGAAAAATGCAAAGAACCTGTTTTACCTTTCAATTGGTTATTTACAAGTTCAAATTAATATTGACTTTATTATTAATATATTTAATAAAAACTAATTGGTTTTGTATAATTTATATTTGTAAACTCAACTTGTCAGAATTATATTTTATTCAACGATTTTCCCCAATAATGATTAGTCATACTAATATATTTTCATGTTGAAACTATTGTTTTGCTTAAAAGGCTGAAACTAGATAATCTTAAATAATGTTTTTGTTTTTTGTTTACAAAATATCTTTTCATAAATAATTTTCTTGCGTTTTGGTTGTACTGACTAACATGTGATTTAATATGAACAAAATAAGTTTAAAAAGACATAGAAATTTTAATATATTTAAATTGTTAAATTATTTTGAGAACTCGCAAGAAGATAATGTTATGTATTATTTTTGTTGATTTTATTTTTAGTAGAGGTATATGTATTTTTAGAATAATGATACATATTATAATGTTACCATATTCCCAACATTCAATCGTTCAGTTCATTAGTTGATATTTCCTTTTTTAGACTTCATTGTTATTCCGATGTAGAAAACAATTTGTTAAAAAATAATGTGAACATGATAAATATTTGGCATACATACTCGATCTTAAATGTTTAAAATATTGATCAATTTGGACAATCTAAAGAACTGAATGATAGATGTTGTATGTAATGAAGTTAATAATGTAAGTATTATGTAAATAATTGCATCGGATGCCTTCATGTAAAATAATCGCATTATCACTGCCTATTTGCATAGTTAAATGAAAATATTCACATTTTATATATTGTGATAGTTGTACTTGTACATATTTCAGTAGAATTAACTCCTCTTGAGTGTACTAATATACAAATCACATTTTTTGTATTAGATAAAACAGAAAAGGCAAACATGACAATTTTAATACCTAATAATATGTAGTATTTAGTATTTATATCGTATTTCTCTTATTACTTTATATCATAATATCTAAACAAATCTAAACATTAAAACGGCGTCCCAATAGCTTAAAATGACAATACATCAAATTGTACTATAGTAATCTTAAGTTTTCTTTGTAAATCTTTTAGAAATTATCGTACTACCTACTCACTTTGTATAATATCTTGAAAATGATGTATTTATTGTAGAAATATATATTTCTAGTTACCAAACGTGTGAATTATTGTTTCGTTTTAAATTGAATGTTTATTTTTAATTTAATTGCATTATTTTGAACAGTTATTTCATATAGGCTGTGATTGGTGTTTGTTCTTTAAAACCTACCTATTAGTGACAAGGACTTTGTGACCTCACAATTTGCTAGAATTTCTATAAAATCATATGTTTATAAGTATGCCACTTATCAGAATAAAAATACCACCATTATAATTGGATCGCAATTTAATTATATTTTTTAAATATATTATTAAATAATAATTTGATTGTTTCCGCTTATCACCTAGTTAATGTTAAGATTTTAAGTAAACAACCCTTCAATATAAACCATGCACTTTTGACAGCAATAAAAATGGTATCCTGAACATTCGCTTTTAAAGTTGTAACCAAAAATCAACTCGCATCCTGAAAATAATAGTGGCACGCCTCCAAAAACTCATTTTTGCAGGAGAGCAGTTTTACACACATCCACTAAACTAATATTCATTCGCAAAAACAAAGGCACAAGTTAAAGTCGACTTACTTATGCTATCAGTTTTAAACGTTTTCTGAAATGCAATTGGTGCAATTATCATTGTGCCTTTATTATTTCTTGAATTTGAAAAAAAAATACAGCTTAGTATTTTTTGTTTTTAAGACCACATCAATGGAACATTTCAGCATACTTATCTCAAAAACTATAATTTTAGACTTGTGCCATTATTAACAATCAGATGAGAACTCCACAATCAAAGGGTTTTTTAAAAATTTCGATCAAGATATTAAAATCTTGTTTTCTGTGATTCTTTTCCATTCCATTATTCATATTTTATTATTTATGATTAATTTGTTGTACAAAATTTTTCAATCATCTTTTTAACTGTTTATAGAAATATTTAATCAATTTATTACCAATTTACCAATGTTATATAATTTTAGCAATATGATGGAAAAAAATCCTTGTTTTTTTACATTTTTAGTTTTCATATTATCTTGCGTAAAATTTATGTTCATGAGCCATAAACTTTTAAAAGTTTTTAGTTTATATTTCATATTTTTATTATAAAAATATTGTTTACAGTTTAATCCTCTGGTAACTACTGCCAAATAGATTATCTTTTTTCAGTGCTGATTAAATATATGAATAAAATAATGATCAATGCGTTGTTTGTTTTTAATCCTTACTTTTAAAAAATGCTTATTAAATTCTTCTTTGCTGGTTGAAAAAAAAACAGAAAAATGTTAATTGGAAAATATAAAAATGAATATCTTTATAGTTATCAAAAATAAATTTAACTAATTAATCATATTTTAGACCTTAAATGATTCTATTTTGAATAAGCTGAATAAAAATGTGATTTTTATTTCATGCAAACCTTAGTAAAACCCATATTTTTAGTTCCAAGCTAATATTTTAATATTTTTTTTAATTGTTAGATCCTAAAACCATGTTATTACACCATGTTGTTACAAAACAGTTTTCTCATGCCAATGAATTAAGATGTTAAACCATTTATTAATTTTATTTTGTTTTTATAAAACACATAATTATTTTTAACATTCGTTGTTTAGTTTTCAGACGCGACAAACACTGAGTATATTACTTCGAAATTATTGCACCCCTTGGAAGTCTTTACAGACACAAATACACTCAAATTTTACCATGTGTCTGTTCGCCTTAACTTACGTTGCATTTCCTGTACCTAACTCTTTCAAAACTGGATATACATAAGAGTACAGGATATAAAGAATGGATGTCAATTTTTATATGTTTTAAACTAATAATGGCATCTGACAGCGGTTCACATGATCTACATTTCTGATTGATATTTTTTTTATTTTTTTTTATTTATTTCTTAAGTTAGCTTATATTAAAACTAATATAAACTATTATGTACATTTACATCATCTATTTATATTTACATTTCCTTACAGTAACTTATACATTTATTTTTTAATTCTTTCAGACACTTTTCATTCTTCATACATTCAGGCATCTCATCATACATTTTTAAACCCTTATACATCAAACAATTTTGCGACTCAGCTCTTTTCAATAATGGTAGTCTTATTTTATCCTTTTGTCTAGTAGCATATTCATGACAATTTTTGTTTAAGACAACTTTATCCTTAAAATATTTTGGTAATTTATCGTGAAAAAATTTATGTATAAATATCAACATATTAAATTTAAGTCTCCTTCTTACAGATAACCATTTTAGTTCATCTCTCATTTTTTTTACATTGCTATATTTATTTTGACATAAAGGTTCTACTTTTTAGGATATTTGAACAAAAAAAATTGCATACAGGGGATAAAGAGTGGATGTCAGTTAAATACTGGAAATTAAGCGATAATTGGAATTAGTCATGCACTTAGAAGAAAAACTTGAAAGAAAAATTATAGACCTGTTAAATTGATTCAAAACTGTAAATTTAATATGAGATTGCTCAGAACTGTTATCTCTCGTTAACTCTGAAGTTTAGCCCTGAGGCTTCAGGGTGCCTGAAAGAATTACTAGACAGATGCCACCGTTTTATAGCAACAATTCACGGACAGTGTATACTTGTAATGCCGTATTAAATATACTCCAGTAACTCGGCAATAGTTATTCCCACGTATCGGATACATTTATTGTAAAGTATTTATCCTATAGAAAAAACCTTTTGAACTTTTTCAACGATGGTGAATTGTACCTTTAGTATAATTATTAAAGAAACAGTTACTTCATGATTTTTTGCTAAAATAAAATATGTTATTATTTAATTTGATTTTTACACTTATTTTCAAACTTTTACTGAATGCGTTATTTAATTTTTGTTTCCTCGAAATCTTGGGTAAAAGAAATGTGTGTTTTTTTTTTAAAAATAATTTAACCAAATATGTTCATATTGGGTTTTGTAAAAGGCAATTTTGCCATATATGTTGGTAAAAAAATAATTATTTAATATGAATGAAAACTATTTTGGGTTATATAGACTATTTCCATGAAGTAGTTTCCTTTATATTTTTAAAGGTTTATTTTAGTGTCGAAGAGATTTGAAAACATAAAAAAACGTTATATCTCAAAACTTCCTTTTTTTAATAGAAGTATGCAAAAAATTTAAAAAATGATAGAGGAGGTAGTGGATTCTATTACACATACATAACTAAGGCCAAAGATCCTTTTAATGATCTTTCAATTTTAGAAAAAAGCTCTAGATAAAAAACCTAGGACGGACAAAATACAATTATGAGGAATGTTAATATTTACAGCGAAATAATTAAAGTAACAAAGATCAAAGAATGTTTATTTAAGAAAAAAAAATGGAATCAGTTGGAATCTGCATATAGTGCAGTAAAAAAATTACATTTCACTTGCTGGTGATAATGATAATACCCAAGTTGACCCAGATAAAATGCAAGAAATAATTGAGTCAAAAAGTTTTGTATGGTGTTCTATATAGGAGTTAATGGAATAATAGATTCAAAACAATGCAAAATTGTGATACATTGCAGCAGAAAAAATACGCAATTTTACCATAAAATATTTTTATTTTGTAGTATATATATACATTACTAGTTACTAGTATCAATTCACGGTGTGTGGTAAAATTACCAATAGCGATGAGACCACGCTCTGTGCAGTGTTGAATTGTAAGCGCTACAGTTTATTTTAGTAGGCACCAGGCAAATTTCTTGTGTGTGAACATTACAAATGTGTTTTAACACTGTTATCGACTCACCCTCGCACAACGCATGAGTGTGGCATTCACACTGCACTGTGTGTAATATATTATACTGTAAATATAACCACAAGGTGTAGATTCACAGTACCAACCTAACCGTTTTATCATGTTTTGTTGTGTGATAAATAAAAAATAATAATGTTATAGTGAATTGGAGAGGGCAATACAAAGGCTCATTTTGCGGTTACAGTATTTTCTAATGAAACTCAAATGTGTATATTGCATTTAGTGTAGATTAAATATAGATTAAAAATATGTGTTTTATAAAATTTTACAAGTTTTTAAAAAAAGTATCCATTACAACAAAACATCATTAAATTTATATTGTTTTCTTTACTTAAAATTACCGGGAAAAAAATGTTTAAAATATAAAACTGTATTGTTTTATCTAACAGGTTGGACCCATATTTAAATAATCACAAACTTATTTAAAAATAAGGATGTTTTACGCTAAAGACATACATATTTTAATATCACAAAATATATAAAATTATTTTATCTTATTTCCAGCACTGCACAAAGTTCTGAAAACAGACAATTTAGGACCCCAGTTTTTATACCACAATCTTTCACAATCTGTAATACAAAATGAGTCAAATCTAATATGATAATTCAATGAATGTATTGCTTACTCAATCCGAAAATTTACTTAATTTTTATATGAAACAAGTAGACAAATACAAAAGAAATAAAACAGAATTTCCAACTTATTCAAATGTTCTTTGTTACAAAATAAATACATAAAATCGGTAAATGTAACGGTTTCAGAACACCCTCATTTTAGAATATTAGTTTCATACCGCATTTACTATGTATCATTCTAATACATTTTTTCAGGATGTCACTGGTGACAATTTTATTTTTAAATAAGAATTCATACTCCTATAAATAAAGCATGCATCATATTATTTTCTACTTAAAACTAAAATCATGGAATAAGCCTTCAAAAGCTATTGCAAAACCCTGTTTTTATTAAATATTTATAACATTTAGATGAAAAATATACACCTAGAATGTTACAATGCATAAATATTTTTTTAATATCTTGCAATGAATGAAATATATAAAAAACTTGAAATCCAAAATGTAAAAACTTACATCAATTTATATATTGTGTAATTTACATATATTGATGCAAACAAATAGTTGATGCTAGCATGTTAAAAAACACTTAAATATTAATATTATTAACCATTCTAGAAGTTGCCAAATAAATCATTTTAAATTATGAATTTTTAAGGTTTATTTTTTATAAACTTTCGTCCCTTTTACTGTTAAGTATATACCTTCAAAACTATAGTAGAGCCTCGCTAGTCAGGACCTTCGCTTATCCGGTGATCGCGGTCATCCAGAATGATGGGGCAGGGGTGTTCGCAGGGGAAGTGAGAAGGAGCTAAGCAGTCTGTTGTCGATCATGTAGATGCTTGACAACAGACTACACGCAGGTCGCTGCGTGTACGTGATGTGTATTTTTAAGTTTTATTTTAAACGTGTAGCCTTCCTACATGCTTATTATTATTTTCTAGTGTTAATATTGTCGACGTTGTCTTTTGATATTGAAATTTCTAAAGTTAAACATGTTTTATTACTATAAAAGTAGTGCAGACCACAATCCAGACGCCTCGGTAATCCGCCATTTTTGCCTGCCTGGATTCTCAAAGCCCTACTGAAAAGATCACCTTTAAAATCAAAACCTTAAACTGTTTGATCATAATTCTATCACTCTAAATGTTGTTTATTTGATATTACACACACTAGCAGTAGATTTTGTCCTAGAAATGAGTGCACCCCTCAATGCGGCGTCAAATTCATGTGCGACTTGACGAATCTCCCTATATATTTCAAAGCCTTAAAAGTTCTGTTGGGCGACAGTCTTTGGCGAAGGAGATAGTACCCGACAGCGTTGAAGCTGACGAAGAAGAAGACCAGCATGGAGAGATCGAGGGAGAAAGAAGCGTCCCTCATGCCCATCATCTTGATGAAGTGCTTGGGGCTCTTATACTCGCAGTATATTTCCTCCTCAGGGCAGACGAGGTCAGGGCGGCCCGTGCCGTATATTGCAGTCACCAGGCCCTCGAGGCCGTAGCGCAGGTAGCTGCAGGCCATGGCCAGGCGCCAGTGGAGGGGGACGGGAAGGTCTCCCGACCCGATACCGTTCACAGCCAACAGCATGAGAGGGACAGAGAGGGCGGGTCCTGTGAATACGCTGTTCTGGAAATATTAAAACAACATACGTCATCTTCACTATTATTTTAATTATTATAATAATTATTTCCCTCCTTCACATCAAACAGGTTATGTAAAACGACATTCTAGCAAATACCTAACAGTGATAATACAACACTTATTTGTCTGAAGATTTATGATTTTAGCTAACTGGTCACTGTGCATTACTAACTTCTTATAATATTTTGAGTTTGTTTAAATTTTTGTTGACAAGGACTGGGATTCAACCCCCTGGGGAGCTGTTTATATTAACATTTTACAACAGAGATGAAGAACATTTTAGAGAAGGTAATATGGAAATCTACATTCTATTTATACCTTCTCTACAAAAAATTGGACAAAATTCAAAATATTGTTGATAAATCCACCTGGTCCATGAAGAAGTATAGAAATTTAAAAAAAAAAAAATTCAGGCGTTGCCTAGTATGTAAGTGAAATAATTCAATTAGATGAATCTCACCCGCATAAATAAGGGTTTCAGCTCTTTAACTCCACAAACATCAACATATTAAAGAATGGAAGGAATCTGTATGTTCAAATATGGGCAGAATGGTGAATGTTATGTAAAGTGGCCACTTAAACCAGCCAATGACAGGTCATAAGCCCTATAGATGCCTAGACTTCTATATTGCCTTCTCTAAAATGTTCTTCACCTCTGTTGTAATATGTTAAATAACTCCTAACACTAACTTCTTCATATAAACACTTTTTATATTTCATGGTAGGCAAAGAAAATAACAAAAATATTGCAAATCGTGAGAATGAAAATCTATACTAATAGTATAAATGCAAAAGTATGTTTGTTTGTTTGTTTGTGCTTCCTTCACGTCTCAACGGAGCGACCAATCGCTATAATTTTTTGCATAGGGATAGCCGTGGAGGTGAAAAATAAAAACGGATATTTATTTTTCATCCCGATCAAAAAAAAGTACAACGAAAAAAATACATAATGCATCAGCAACGAGCAACATTAATCGAGAATGAGTAGGCGGTAAGGTCTGATGTCAAAATGAATGAATTTGAAATCAATTCTTTTAATTTCATTTTACATTATCTCTGGTTTGCTTTTCGTTTTGGTTTTGCAGTAGGATTTTGGATTTGTGCACAGAATAACGATGCTACGTCACCAAATACCAGCAGATCATCGTATCTATTTCATAGCGATAGTTGGGAGACCAAGTTTATTTCAATCTACATAAAATAAATAATTCCACCGGGAAAACTTTTATTGATAAATGACACAACTCATGAATTACCTAAATAATTTTTCCCTAATATCACGTGAGCAAAGCCGCAGGAAAAAGCTGTAGTATTATTAATCAATTTGTTAGAGGAAATGTAAAAACAAAACTAATTCCACAATAATTATGATTGTTTTTACAAATTCTGTGGCTTAGTCATAGAATATTATTTTTAATTCTATGGGTTTAGTTTAATCTTCTTAACTAATTTTTTTTTGTTGAGAAAAAATATATTAATTATTATTATAAATCTCCAATCCCTTTTAATCATATTTCTCCAATTCAGTAGAACCTTACTCATCGTAGGTAATCTCTTCCTACTCTTTTACTAATAATGTAAAGTATTATTGAACTAATATTTGTACGGAATCTTTTAATGACAAAATAATGATATTTACCACAATATTGAGAGTTGAAGAAATGATGACTCCCAGAGACTCGGAGATGAGAGCCACGAGGAAGAGCACTGAGAAG
Source organism: Micrasema longulum (assembly GCF_059751315.1). Lineage (NCBI taxonomy): Eukaryota > Metazoa > Arthropoda > Insecta > Trichoptera > Brachycentridae > Micrasema > Micrasema longulum. Next base: position 550,296 of record NW_028278238.1, on the reverse strand, counting down.
AACATGCAGAAGCGAGCAATTTCCAGAGGCTGGCCGGTGATGAAATATACCATGGTCAGGTAGATACTGGACATGAAGAGTTGCATTGGGAGGCGAGCCAGAGTAAAAGCAGCAAAGTACGGCTTTAGGCCATACCACCGGTTGAAGTATTCTCTCTTCAATAGCTGAACCTCACTTGGAACTGAAAACGAAAGAACATTAATTAGATTTTGCGCCTTGTTATTATTTTCAGCCATGACATTGAGACTAGTCATTAGGTTTACGGGGGTGGGATAATAAAGGGCTTGAGAAAAGAGGGACCACAACAATATGTACTATATATTTAAACTCAATAAAATAACATTATATAACTCTTATATTTACCCCACAACACATTGTAAAAAGGTCCTTTAAACATAAATAATTTAATTTAATGACTATCGTATAATTTAGAATTCTTTCTTCACCTACTGTTTTTGTATAAATACATTTAATTTAATAAAGATACCAGTCTCAAAAATGTCACGAAACCGATGAAAATAGTCACGGTTTATTGCAAATTTATGGATACAAGTGTCACTGGTGTTTTATTTCTATAATAACTTAGGTGAATCTTCATTGTGTTCATGTTCCCTGTAGAATTTGCACTTACATGCAATAAGTTAATATAGCTTTGCTAAAAAATATTTACTTCTTTACATATATCTGCAGTACCTAATATTATAGTTTCACAAATATTTTAGAGTAAATTCTCAGTTTTAGACTGATCTGGTATAAAAATATATTTAAACGAAAGATTTCTTACAACCAAAACATTTATATTGACTTGGGAAGATTAAATTAGAATATTAGGCCACTTTTATTTTATTGGCTCAATAAACAATTTATTGTTGTATTTTCTCTAAGGTCATTTGAATTGCTTATTTATGTTTCACTTTTTGTTAAAATCTTAAATAAGTACAGACATTCCTACATAGAAATGCTAAATATACTTACATGACAAAAGTACTGGTAACATTGGAACAAACATTAGAACTATGAGACAGGCATAGCAGAAGCCAAAATTGAATAATGTTTTGGATCCATCATCTCCCATCTGCAGGTACAGGAATCCTATGATTAGCCCGAGAAATATGTGGAGGGATACCTTGAGCCAGAAGTATGCCTGCGGAAAAATATTGTTTTCATTATTTATTACACTCGAAGGTTTTTAAAATATTAGGTCCATTTAAATCTTCACATCAAATAATTTAACGATGAGGTATTACTACTTGGTTTGATTACTGTTTATTTGAACTTCATAGAATTTATTACTACAAAGTTGTATTACCTATCCTTAACATTACAATCGACTTATCAACACTACCTACAACTTTTGGGCCACCGTACTCATTATAAAATATTGTCTATTTAAATATTTGGTATTTTCCTACTAGTGCATTTGAGTCGAGATAACTTCAAAGGTCTCCGTTAAAAAGTTAGCTTTTAGGGGTGAAAGGAGATTGCCCATAGCTATTCCTTCTACCTGTTTATACAAATCTTTTTCAAAAGAGAAGTATCCATTCATTCAACAGTATTCAAATAGGGCACACGTATATTTATCACAAATTTCTCTTAATGGAGACATTGCGTCAGTTATTGTGACATTACTAAACAATGATACAACATCGAAACTGACAAAGATGTCCCCATCTCAGACATTTAATCCTTTTTTGATGCTTAGGAAGTGCTGTGAGTCCTTTATAAAGTCATAGTATTTTTTGCGGGGAACAATCCAACATACCTATTGAAATATTCAACCCTATAAATTGTATAAATGGAATAAATAAATAAATAAATTGGTATTTTATTAGACGGTTGGAAGAAATTGCCAAATGGCAATTTCAATTTCAATTATGTGCATAAAACTAAAAAATAAATAGTAAATATATGTTAGAAAAATAACACATTGATCCCTTGAAATAACTAGGTTCCATCTGAAACTGACACTTGATTATTTAATACAACTTGTGGTTTCACAAATTGTATTGAATAACTGGATGCAGTTGAAACTTTTAACATTTCCTAATATCCAGTAGATGGCGTTAGTATGTACAAAGGAATAAAGGCAAATGGAACAATTTTTGCTCGGTAACCCAAATAAAATCCAATGTTAGCAGGAACCTTATATACCTAGCACTATATTCAACAATTCATCTCACATTCTTTATTTTATCTCCAGATTTGATTCGGTACACGTAACACTGGTGGCTCCCGATCAAAAACTTGGCAGAGCATTTCTTCACATTTTGTCAACTTGTAAATTAAGTTTAATAATATTATAACAATATGATATGACTGACATGGTAAATGAGCAACAGTAATATGACAGTCTGCACATTGGAACCAGCAACAATAAATTCACCATTGTTTTAGTTTGCATACTGTTTTATACGCACTAACACTATATGACTGTAACTAAATAATCTAAATTCTTACTAATATTATGTCATTAAGCATGTCCAAAGTGACATTATGAGCGAACTTCATACTTCAAATCTGTGCATGCGTTGGCAATTCCCGGAGTGTGTATATTGTCTTCTACCTAAGTATCGTATTTTATTGTTCTTAACTTAATATTTGTTTGTGCTTCCTTCCCAACTCACCGCATCTCTCCACGTCTGCAGCATAATTCGGTAAAACAGTATCCGGAACTGCGCCCACCCGGAGCTGCGATATTTGTACTGGTGCGTCCTCATTGCCGGGGGCTCCTCCAGCTGCGAGATGGAGCCCCCTCCTAGGGGGGGCCCGCTCAGTGGGCTGGGGTTGGCTGCCCTCGTCTCCTCCCCCACCGGGGTCCAACGCGAGCAACGTCCATTGTCTACCGCGGCTACCATCTTCTCTATGTGGTGGTCGCCGTACTCACCGCTTGACACTTCGATGGCTAAAAATAAAACATTGTTGATGCTAAAGTTTTAAAACCCTTGGATTCTTCAATACAGTTTAACAAACTAAACATACTCGTATATTGAAAGATAAAAACAGATTTTAAATTATTTTTGTCGGTTGACTTTTTTAAAAAGAAAAAATAAACTTTTAATAATTTCGCTAAAATATTAAAAGTAATTTAATAGTCAAATTAATTAAGTAAACATAGAATAAAACGTATTTTTTATATCCACAGGAATTATTTCAGCAGGCTTATTCTGTCACAATTTCGTTTCATAAGTTCGTTCGTTCGTCATATATCCATCTCACTCTGACACAATCAAAACAGTATTTCGCTCTCGTTCCCTCTCATACGATACGAATTAGTTACATTATCACAGGTCTGAAAGGGTTAATGTTAAATAAACATGTCTATTGTAATTTCAGAAACGGTTGTTTGTTCTCAACGATGATTTAGAAAAATAAACTAAGTTCATTAAAACAGACATGTCAATGTAGACAGATCCGGTGGAGTTAACTTTTCTGTGGCTCACAGAAGAAGAAGCAATATCGCATAGCACTCCATCGAAAAAAAATAGGGATGCCGAAAAAGCTCTTAGTAGGTACTTCTTCTAGTTTACAACATCTTCTCTTAAAGAAGGATGATGATGGAAAAGTTTCAGCTGAAAAGAGTCTGAGGCCTTATTCTGTAACTAATTCACTTTTTAAAAAGCAAGGGTGCCTGTCCGTTAATGCTATTCTATGGCTCAAATTTGTTACTAGATATCGATCTTCTGTTGCTTGAGTGCATGTTGTATAGGGCAAATGACTAAAAATTTTAATAAGATTCCTAAGCAGATCTTTAAAAAAAATGTCGACAAAACTTTTAAGGAAAAAATAATTAAATGGCTCATATGTAACAAGGCTTTATATTGATTATTATTTTAAGTTAACAATCATCTATTTAATTTTTTGTAAATAAATTTTGTGTAAAAATATGTATGCTTTTAGTTCTTAAAAAAATTTATATTACTTTTCAAAATTAAATAATTTCTTTAACGTTTTTCTTTGTAAAGGAAAAATAAGAAACCTGTTGACAAGTCGGTTTTGCGGTTTAGTGGGTTTCATTATTCTTCCTTTTATATTTTTCTGTTCATGTTTACCTTCTTAAATAAAAATAAATACAAAAAAAAATGGTAAATTCATTCATTATGTTCGGTGAGTTGTCTGAGTTGTCGTGACTGGTGAGTTGGCTTCCCAGAAACCGGAAATCAATTCAACACTGTAGTAGATTGGATGAAAAGCAAAAACTTGTGACGTAGTTCATATTTTATTTTTATTCAAATCTTTTTGATTAATCAATTTTTGAATTAATTACTTTTTTCAAACATTTTTAGGTTTTCAAAGTCATTGATATGTGTCATTTTTAGATTATGCTGTGTAAGATGACAAGAAATGTGCCTACTGCCGACTGCGACACGGTACAAATTACTAATATGTACATGAATACATATTTTTTCTATAAAACCCACAGTTTACCCTGGAGATGGCCGCTGCAATTATTTATCGGAACGAATCCGACTTACACAGGATGATCCAAAAAAAGAATATTGATTTTTGAGAAACTTCGCTATGTATATGTTCTAAATTGTACTCCTTACAAGAAAAACATTTTTATATCCAATTTCCTGTAGCACTGAACATTAGAGTGGGCCGATGATGTATGAAGTTTTTTTATTTTATTAGACATGAAAGTGAAAGGGGTCTAAAAAGTTGCATTTTGGATCACATTGAATGCGAAAATTATTTAAAAAAATATTCCGTACTACTTTTCGTCCTCAACCCAGGTTTGAAGTTTATCACTGTATGATCATTTTGTTAATTATTTATATTGATAAAATTATTTTTTTTAGTAAATATATAACTTAATCACATTACAAATTCGAACACGATTTAAAACTACCGGAATGCAAAAAGTTTACACTCCGCGCAACTGATTCCGTCGAGCGCCTGGTGAATATTGACGAAAACAATGGCTCGTTGAAACAATGCTACCCATTTATTACAAAACAAAGTGCAACGCACGCCCTTAGACGCTTATTTAATAAGGTTTAATGCACATTATAAAATTTAATTGGACGGATTTTCTTACTTAAATACGAAATGACAGCCGGTTTAGTGCAAAAAATCGACTTTTTCAAAAACTACAAGCTCTGGTTGAAAGCCAAAAGTAGTGTCAAATATTTTTTTGATATTTTTTGCATTCCCAGTAATCTAAAAGGCAACTCTTTAGACCCCTTTCATTTCAAAATTCGGAGAGAAAAAAAATATCGGGCCACCCTATTGTACATGAACAATTTTTCATCAAACGACTTTTTATCCTAGCTTGTGAAACAATTGTATGAATCTATCTAAACATTCATCGGGAAAAATTAAAATTTTATGTAACGTTTTAACAACGTTTTTCTTAATTGAAGTAGATAAAAACTTGAGTTCATGCATTTCAGTTTCTCTGAGCTTATATTGTGTCGAACAAAAATGTTTAAAAAAGATTATCTTTTTTGACACGATATTTTTTTGCCATTTTCTGGAGTTTATGAAAATTATTTGTTTTTCTTCCGTACTTCCATGCATAAATAATTTCAATTCTAGACTCGCTAAAAATAGAATAAAATAGATCAAAAATACGTTGTCCTGGTTTGGATCAGAATATTTAAGGCCACCCTTTGCACATTTCATAATTTCATAAAGAAACATAATTTTCAATGTTTTACCAAAGTCCGCAGGGTTATAGTGTCGGGGGCATGTGAGGCCGATGTTCTCGAGGTAGGAGACAATGTGGCCCCCGAAGCCCTGGTACACACACTGGCCAGCCGCCACGATGTACACGTGGTCAAACATGGAGAACAGGCGGGCCGAGGGAGTGTGGATGGAGCAGATGACGGTCCGACCGCCTTCGGCAATTTGCTTCAGAAGTGCGATGCACTGGGAGGAAGAGAGATCATCCAGGCCACTAAAAAAATAACACAACAGACCGGCTTTAATTGTGTGATACACCGATAATCACATAAAGTAAAAATAATGCCGATTTTCAGAATGCAATATATACATTATACCATACCTTTATATGCAGGATAAATAACATAATATATTGCCCGCATAATTCTAACGTGTTGAATCAACATTTTCAGTCAATGTTTTATATTTTACTTGGTTATTTGACAAATCCATAGTTTATTTTTTTACCATATTCCTCACTGCGTAAAAACTGCGGGTATTAATTTACAAAATGTATTTATTTCATGTAGCGTATTAAATAAAATTAAAAGAAAAAAAACAAAAAATAAAGTCGTTATAACAAAAACTAAGCACAAATCCTCACATTCGTTTGAAAATGCCTCAACAAGGCGAAACAATTGTCACGAAATTTTTGTTTTTACATTTGTAAAAATAAAATAAAGTGTTCAGTAGACTCAAATCAGTGTTTGATTTCTAATATTATAAGTCACAAAGAAGATATTAAGGTATTGTAGCTTGCACATCACATCACAGTAGGTAATATTTTCAATACTTCGTTGCTTCAGTTCGTTTTTGTCCAACAGACCGGAACATAAATCTGCAGATCTGAGCTTTAAAGTTTTTTTTACGAAATATGCATAAATTATAATCACAACTTAATACGAAATTCGTTAAAAAACCCATTAAACTTTTTTTTAAAATATTTCTTATTTGAATTTTAAAAGTAAAAGATTTTTCTGAACTTCCTCAATTTCGTTGAAAATGGTCTGTTGGACAAAAATGAACTAAAGCAATGACTTTACTGGTTTTGAAGTATAGTATATTGTTATTTAGACATTGGTCTAACACCTAACGCATACAATAATTTTAAAACTGAGGATTAGAACTATTCTTTTAGCTTTCTGATAGCCCTTTTCTGGTTTATTATATTTGATCAATTTCATTTCTTGCCGATGTTTTAGACTTTGAAACATAGACTAATACAAACAAACCAAAAAATAACATAACACGTTTATTTGCTTTTGGTGACTCTTCAGAAAAAAGATAAAAATAATTGCCGTAATCGTAGAATAATGACGGATGAGAGAAAAATGAAACATTGACTTTCTTTTATATTTGATCTTGAAAAGGTTACGTATAGGCTATATATTTCAGTTAAAAAAAATAAAAATATATTTCTAACCTAAGCATCAAATGATATTTATTTATTTATTTATTCACACTCTTTATCAAAATACAATTCCATATTCACTTTGCCCAGCTAACAAGGGTACATACCCCGTTCCAAACTAGGCAATACTTTGGTACTTATCAAGTCGTGATATAAAGCGAAGAATTTTTTTTTAAACCACTCATGTAAAGTTGAAAAAATCACATGCCTCGTTGTTCTAAGATTATGTCGAAATGAGCTTTAAAACTATGCTAGCGGTTTTTAAATAAAGATACTGAAATAATTCACAAGAGTAAATAAATTAATTTTAATGAGTATATGATAGACTAGATAGGCTTTATGGAATTTAAATCAATTTCCTTACGTTGTGGGTTCATCCAAAAATATGACTGGTGGATTATTCACAAGTTCCAGGGCGATAGACAGTCTTTTCCTTTCTCCTCCTGATAATCTTGTGGTGTCGGTATGTTCTGCTTTACTTAATCTAAGCATGTCCAATATTTCACTCACCTAAGGATGCAATTTTTTAAATCAGAAACAAAAATAGTATAGGTGTTGTACTGTTTAATAATCAGGATGATATGAATTGATTGATTGGAAAAAATATATTAATTCATTGTATCTATATTTCTTGAATTTATTTATAAGTACAAAATATTTCTCTTCAAATATTTTTTTTACATCATTGTATATTTTTATACATAAATATATACTTGTTACCTAAGTATTAGTTTTAAAAAATAATGCATGTAATTTTTTTTTAATCATTTAATGTTATTCAAAATTGTTTTCTTCGTTTTTTTTAACTGGTTCAAAGTATTTCTAATACCAAATTATATTTTTTTATCGATAATTCTATAATTGGTAATATTTCATTTTTTTATATATCTACCTATAGTTTATCTTTTTTAGACTTTCTTAATTTGTTAATTAATAATATTTTTTTTAATGCTCTTTATTACTTATGATTATGCTTATATATGTGTATATTTAATTGTATTTATAACTAATATGTAAAAGGCACTAAGTGCCGTTTATTTCAATAAAATAATCTACCCATTGACATATTAATACATAAACGCGCCCTGAGTAAAATATTTTAAAAAGGAGTGACGCGAAAACGTACCCATAGTTACTAAGTTTGTTTGTGTATACATGGAATGCATTTAACGCTCATGCATATCAAAACATGTAAAATAAATTTGCTTTATTTTTAAAACACGAGGAAGTGGAAAATATGAAAAATAGAAAAAATAACAAATTGACGTAGAGAAAAAAATATTAAATGAACTTTAGATCTAAATACGAAAGCAAATAAAAAGTTTACCTGGAAAAGAAAACATTGACATTTATATTTTTGACCCAGTTTATAAATACATTATTAGTAGAAGAAAGGCTTAAATTATAATTTTTCGTTGTGTCTATAAAGTATGAGTTATACAGTTTAGGGTCAAGGACATTAATTTGCATGCCTCTGTCCTAGTTTTGTTTTATAAAATGGAATCGCCAACACTTGATTTCTATATGTACAAATGTATACTTTTACTACTTAATAAACCTACTGTATATATGACTAAATGTAAATTGCTGTAATAAATATTATGTGAACAACAATGAAAAAAAAAAAAGTTACAATATGTTTAGTTACGAATAATTTTCAATGAGAAGAAAATATGTAGATAGTTAAAAATGATTAAAATGTAGAGTTATGAAATTGACATACAACAACTCGCTTCTTCTCCTTGCTGAGATCATCCCCAAGCTTCAGGTCTGCAGCTATCATCATGGCCTCGCGTACAGTGATCCGAGGTTGCAGGAGGTCCTCCTGCATGATGTACCGGCTCAGTTTGCGGAACTGGCGGATATCTCGGGGTTTTCCGTTTGTGCATATCTGCCCCGTTGCTGAGAAGCATCTATCGACAAAGTTCAATGGGAATTATATGAGGACATCTCCATATTTGATGAAAATTTTATTACTATTATTCATATAGGTATAAAGGGGAAAAGCAATAAGCTCACACGCCGTTTTCAAATTTATCATTAAACACTATTTTTTTTTTTTATTTCTATAGTACTTTCCTTGGAGAAATTGGTCGCAGGGAGTCTGGGGGGTTAATGGTGGCTGTTAGATGGCCAACACATGTTTTAATTTAAATTGTTAATATATATTTTTAGTTTTTTACTGATTTAATTTTTAAGATCCTCATGACTTTTTAACTTGTTTTAACTATGTATTTATTTTTTAAAATTTTTTATTACATCTTTTACTTTATTTTTTAATATACTGTTTTTTTTTCTTTTTTTAAATGTGCTTTTTGCTATACAACATACATTCATTTTTTTATTATGACTTTAAATATGTTTCTTACTATGTATTCTATTTTTATGTTTTCACTGCATTTATTACTTTGTTTTAATAAAAAAAAATTTTGCTAGGTTTTTTTTACTACATTTTTTACTATGTTTTTACTACAATTTTACTATGTTTTTACTACAATTTTACTGTTTTTACTACAATTTTACTATGTTTTTACTACATTTTTTACCATGTTTTTACTCCATTTTTTACTTTGTTTTTCACTTTGTCCTGTATCTTTATAACTGTTTCTATAAATTGATTACTGTTTTTTATATTTTTTTGACTGTTTTAGAACGGGGTAAATAGCCCTAGTTAGACAGTCAAAGCAACTTTACATAAATTATAATTTTGTGTATGTAATATAATGATAATAAATAAATAATAAATAAAATAATTTTTAGGTACATAGGTGTTTATAATATAAATAAATAAGTGAAAATATTCTTAAAAATATAACTACCGGATAGAGCAAGATCAGCTATTTCCATTTTTACTTTTATCTCATCACAACACTTAAATAGATTTTCGGACATAATTTTTAGATCGTAATTTTTTTTTTTTAAGATTTAAAATAATTTTGTTGCTCTTTGCTTCTAAATATATTAATATTTAGTAGGTTTTTTTGTAAGCCCTTCTCTTTTTAAAATTTAATGTTTACATGTACGCATTTGATAAAATATTTTGGTCATAAAATATTTGTTTAAATTTGGTGCAACAGAAAGGGGAAACATTTTTGAGAAGGGAATATGGACGTCTAGGCATGCACATTAGAGTAGACCGATGATGTATGAAGTTTTTTTATTTTTTTAGACATCAAAGTGAAAGGGGTCAAAAATTTGCAGTTTGGATCACATTGAACGTAAACATTATTATAAAAAATATTTCATACCACTTTTGGCCCTCTGCCGAGGTTTGAAGTTTATCGCTGTCTGAACGTATTGTTAATTATCTAAATTTATTTAATTCTTTTTTGTTAGTAAAGATATAATAAATAAATAAATAATATTCATACGTTACTTGCAAAGAATCTGTTAATAAATTGTTATTGAGCTTAAAGTTTTACAAATATTAAGTTTTTATAAGTTACTAGGAAAAAAAACCATGACGATGAAGTTAATTAAAATATTTAATTATAAAAAGGTTATAGGCTTTATATTTGAAAAAAGAATCTATATATAACTAACCCAAGTATCAAATGATATACTTTTGTAATTATCAAGTTGCGACAAAAGTGTCAAAAAAAGTTTTAAACCGCTCTCATGTAAAGTTGAAGAAAATCTTATGCGTCGTTGTTTTACGATCAAGACGATTTGTATGAATATCAGAAGGCTGGTCCATTAGTTAACTTAAGAACCTAGTTGGTAAACATTTGGGTATCTACGGGATTTGACGTGAAGATAAAGATGTATATCTGTATAATATCTCACGAGGGTTAAATTGAATATAAAAAATCAATAACATTACATTTAAAATAAGAAAGTGTTTTCATTGTTTTCTTCGTTTTTAAATATTTTAAGGCTTTCCACATATTTTATTTCATCAGGTAACACTGTACAAATTAAAACCCTTGTATGTACAACGAGTTTTGGGACTCTATTTTTGTTCACTTTGGTAATTTTATATTTTTTCTGTCCCTAGTTTCATTGCTCGTTAAATGTTGTTGTTAGTTTTATTGTTGATTAAAAATAAATGTATTTACTTATATCCTGCCAATATATTGAGTAGAGTAGATTTTCCGGCTCCCGATGGACCGAGGATGGCCGTCAGTTCTCCTGAACGAAATATCCCACTTATACTTCGAAGAATTAATTTGGAAGCTGGAAATGAAAAAAAAACATTGTATAAATATTTCCTGTTATTTACCTTCAAAAATACATCGATTAATTTAAATTTATTCAATCATTTATGTTTCCAAATATTTATTGCATTGCCTGTAAGGAGTGTGTAGTTTTATAGGTTGTTCAACATATTTTTAATAAAACATGAAGCAGTTATAATATGTATAAGGGTTGCAATATACTATTTAGAAAATAGCAAGTGATTTATCGGTGTTCATACCGTTCTGGATAATTATTTAGGTTTATTTTATATTTACCTAAACCTGATGATGGGTAATACCGAATACCCGAAACTGGCGTTGTAACTAATATTAAACTCGCGAGCGGCGTATAAATACACCGTGTTTTATTTATTACGAGCTGAACCCGGCAATGCTTGATATTACTAGATTTGAGAATATACTTGAATATAGATTAAACGAACACAATCAAGGAATACGATTTTCAAAAAAATAGATATTTTAGTATTACCAAAAATCCTGGAAAAGAACTAAATGGGTAGAAATTATAAGGAATTTAAGGAATGAATCTGATTGGGATCTATATATGAGGGTACTACTTGCAAACCCGGCAAAATTCAAAATCTAAAAAAAGTGGGATATTAATCGAAACTTTTCGGAATACAATTTTTTACAATAATTATAACATTGTCCGTTAAAAATATGGCTTTATTTGTAAGAACTTGACTTTTAAATTATCGGGTTCGCTGCAAACGTGGCAACCTCTACTTGAGTATTGTAAAGTTAGAATGTATAAAATTAAATTTATTATTTCACTACTGTTTCTTGACATAATCATGCTTATGTCATCACTGCTAACGTATAAAATATTTACTGATTATAATTTAAAAAATAAGTTTGAAAAAAGTTTTTTAAAAAATTGGAAAGAGATATGGATTTTGCAGGGTTTTCAAATAGTACCCTCATATATATAGATACAATAAACATATATATATATATACACAAGTTGTATTGTATTCCATAAAGTAATACCAAATAAAAAGATAAAATCCACTTTATCTGTTACTGCACTGAGGACTTATAAAAAATCAATGATTTAAGTGACATATATATATTTGATAAATATTTAATTTACGAATATTTAAATATGAGTAGCCTTTAATTTAAATTATTTACTATCCGAAAAACAATGTGAGGATTAAATATATTTTTTTATAACACTAACATGCAGCTGACTATTGAGTAACCATGGTGATATTTCCTCATTTAGATAGGCCTAAGGATAGAATGCCAAACTACCATATGTTGACACACAGATTTAACTTTGACATCAATTCATCTTTTCACGCGAATTATTACAAATTTTAATGCAATGTTTTAATTTAAAACTGACTTAATCTGCATAAAAAGTAATTTAAATTTTGATTTGGAAATATTTTTTAATCGATATTTGTTATAAATCGCCTGAAAAATAAGGCTTATGAAAGCTAACATTCTAAAGAACGCTTTTTATTCGAGAAACCTGTTTCGCGAAGGATAAAGAAAATAATGTAAATACGAGTAATGGATTCATGTGTAAAGTTGAATGGCAAATACTCGTAACTTGATTTATAGCATTAAGATAAACAAATATGTGCTTATTTGTTATTCGGAGTCTCTGTCAATTTGTTTAACTTAGAAACATAAAGGGGTGTTGACTCAAAGTCATTCACATCATACATAGTAAGTTAGCATTTGTTTTGTTTAATTCTTGAGTATTTTTGCGTTGACTTGTAAAGCAAAATTTTGCCCATCGTGTTAACATAAGTTGTGTCTGTTTTTCCAAATAAAGAGAACAAGCGAACACATTAGTCAATAATGTATTATCCTTCATTATTTTATAACAAATTTGTCAATCATTCGTACCGTCTTCACCGTACACTGCTCAAATATCAAGAACAGCTTTGGCAGCTTTATCCCCTCGATTCATTGCGAACAGGAGGTGTCGAAAATGCTCAATTTCGTGAACTTGACATTCCATTTTGAGGGCTTGTAATAAAATCCATTAAGAAAACATAAATAGAAGTGTTTCTACGTCGCAAAACGTAAATACTCGATCTAGAACAACTGGTAACATCTTAATTCCCAAATTAAAAACAATTACACCACAACATCATTATAGTTGCACAGAAATATTTTTCTTTAATGAAATGAACAAAGGAAAAAAAAATTGCAGTCAGGAATACAACATATTTAAGAAAGAAGTGAAAAGTTATATTCATAATTCTTTTTTTGGCAAGCGATTGAAGACACCGTATATATATGTTTGTAATTTATATTTTATACTGAAAATATTTAAAAATTAAATATAAAATAAACGCATAATTAACATATTACAACAGAGATGAAGAACATTTTAGAGGGGATAATATAGAAGTCTAGGCATCTACAGGGCTTAAGACCTGTCATTGGCTGGTTTAAGTGGCCACTTTACACACTGTGTAACATTCACCATTCTGCCCATATTAAAACATCTGTAGTCCTTCAATTCTTTCATCTGTTGAAGTTTGTGAAGTTGAAATCTGAGATGAAACTACTAAAGAAATAAAGTGAAATAAAAAACTATTAATTTTGAAAGCCTTGACATTTTTTTGTGTTTCTTAAAGGTCTAAAGCCTTTGAAATAATTGCCTAGAAGCAAAAGTAAGAGCCGCCTAATACCTTCACTCTGCGGTTTCAGGGTTTATGTAATATTTTATTTGTTCGTCAATCAACTGGATTTCAAAAGATTTAATTGCGATTGAACTTTACATTTATTAAATCGTTAATGTTATGTCGTGTTACCCGTTATATATTATAGGTAATGGGAATAATAATGATTCTAAATATAGATATTATTGTATGTAGAGGTGTATATATATATATATATATATATTTAGACAGATTTATTGCACCTTGAGAATATTCTGCTTGTAGGTTGCGATTCCCAACATTTTTTCACAAACGAAATTGGGAAGTAATAAAATAAATATTAAACCACCCTTTTTTACTTACCGGTTTCATACTACATAATGGACTTAAACACTACAACGACTTACCTTACTACTTGAAAACTTTTAATGGAGACAAATTTAAAATCAATCTAATAAAGCAAATGATGACTAAACTAACTAGACTAGACGAGACATAAAATGACTAGACAATATAAAATTTCTAATGTAACCGTAACGGGTTTTTAAAAATTGTAAATAAATATAAAAAAAAGCTACACAAACTTCTTTATCAAGGTATACTTAACTAACAAGTACGACTTTTATACAATCATGTACCAATAACTACGCTCAAAATTCCTTCATTCATCGTAGCTGCACAGAATATAACAAAATTTGTTCCTCCCTTGATATATTTGATTAAAATTATTTTCATTAAAAAATATATATATTAGAACTACTTAAATAATATATGTATAACTATCGTGTTTTTCTCCTATCTCTATTATTAATGGGAATTTTAAGGGTTATCTCCTCAACAGAATCCCTCTTTTTTCCTATTTTATCCCAATCTTGTTTATCCTTTTCATCCCTCCTAACGTTTTAGGAACGAAATCAAAAAGTTTATTTAAACTGTTTATAATTTTTTTGTTATAATTAAATAATAATGAATTATATCCGATTTTTTTTTTACAGTGATTACTAATTATTACATAAATACATATGGAGCTAATAAGTCAGGTCTTTTTTCATGCTGTTCTTTTAAATATAGTATCCATCTCACTTCACACTTCCCATATTTCAAATAATTACAAAGTTAGTGCTTCAAATATAAAATTAGGAAGTTATTTTGTAGAATTTCATGTTAGAATCTTAATATTTCATAAAACACTGAAGTTGACCAATTTATTTAAAAAAATAAATAAATAGGACAATGGTTTTTGGGCATTTTCACTCGAATGTGAAGATTACGTAGACTAAAGGTCTTTATATACAGTTATACAGGTCTTGGTATTTATTAGGATATTTTCAAACTAATGAAGGTTCTTTACAAATCTAGTTAGGTACTTTAGACAGTTTAGACATAAAACAGTACTGCATTTATATTTGACTCAGGATTTTTACCTGAGAGTAGCTATCGAGTCGAAAACACTTGTCCAGGGTTCTGGTTCTATATTTATTTATTAAAATCTTCAAGTATAAAAAATAAATCATTTGGCGTAGTTATTGCTAAAAACAATATCTTCCAGCCCACCAAAAAACAGACTGGTCAAAAGAAGAGTTAGTCAAAAATTTGTACCAAACAAAAAAATATATATTAAAAATACATACTCGAAAAAAGCTAATAAATTAAAAATAACAGCTAATTTTTAACGGGGAGATACGTAAAAAGTACATTATGTTATACATATTAAAGGATGAGGGATGTAGAAACACGTAATGAGTTTGGAAAGAGAGAGCAAAAGGAAAGAAAAGGAATAAAAAATATTTTTTTAAATAATAAGTTAAGGGAGGTCCAAGGATGTATAATAATGTTTCAGGCTTTTTTTGAAAGTGGCCAGAGAAGATGCCCTTTTTTATGAAAAGGTAGTTCATTGCAATGTCTAGCATCTTGAACAGAAAAAGAAATTGCTGAAAAATGATGTGCTATGCCGATGAATGAAAAGGGTTTTCTCCTCAGAACAGCGAAGCTTGAGACTATGGTCAGAAAGATAAATGACGCCAGATTATACTATACTACACTCAGAACTGTATTTCTCATCCGTCCGGACACAGAAAATATCTTTAATACTTGCGTATTTGAGTTTTTCTACTGACATTTCTTGGTGGAACTGTATTTTTAATTATAATAATAAAAATACGTATTTAGTTTTATTCCACTTTTATTTATAAATATTTACCAGTGACCGGGTTTCGTCGTGACCGACATTCTGACGGCCAGTCTGACGATGTCGGTCACGACGAAACCCCTGGTAAAAATTTATAAATAAAAGTGGAATAAAACCGTATACGTATTTTCATTATTATAACTTGCGTGTTTATTTAAATATAGACGAAATTTTAGATTAATTTTACTCACGTACCTACAGAAATTAAAAAGCGGCGAGAGTATTTATTACTAAGTACCTACGTCTCTATTTTTTCTGCTTATGTTGATAGTTGACTGGTGTAAGGAATATTTGTTTATTTTTAAATGAATTATCTACGCCTTTTTAAGTGGCAAAAAATTAGATTTATTATTGTGTTATAATAACACGTGTTTTTTAAATATTGTCTATTTATTATTATCAGTTGTGAAAGCCTGTGTTCGTTAAAAATAAACGTGAAATATAAAATAAAAAAACAAATTTAAAATACCGAAAATAATTTGTTCGTAATACAAACAGATTAAAAAATGTTTCCACAGAAATGAATTCAGGTCTGAAAAGGGTATAAATGACCGTATACCTAAATTTTCTTCACATTCATTATGCTAATAAAAAACGCTACAAATTGACTTCACACGTAAAACTCAGCAAAGGGAATTCTGCTATTTTTATCGATTATAAAATAATGATATGTTTATACGAATAGCTATCTACTTACAATAATACTTTGCCTGAAATAGATTTAAATTAGCCATAAACATTTACATTAAATTATACTTTTACGTTTCACAAATGTGTGTTTTTATTGTATTTCAGTGCTTTTATTTACATATTGTTTTAGTGAAAACACAAAATGAAGTCGTTAATTTGTAATTTAGTCAATTTGCTGGCAGTCAAATACATTTTTTTGTAGTATACAGGTACGATTATTTTTTTATTATTTTTAAATTTAACAATCACGAGATAAGATCTGATCTACTTTAGTGATTGTTTAAATCTAGAATTATGTAAGTACACCAAAAAAGACAAAATTATGTCTGGACATTGGTGCATGCGTGGAGTTCATATTCTATGATTGATGACACACACGTGCTAAATAATTTCACCTGAAATATAGCCATGACTCCAAGAAGCAAGTCAGCGTTTTCTATTCAATTTAATTTATTATATTCTGCGAAATATGAGATCAACGTCCCGCTGAACATGAACATCCTCTCTACCACGGAGATATAAAGAACAAAGGAACGTGGCCTACAAAGAGACCATAGGGCGTAGTCAATGCTCAGTCAGTCAGCTCAGCCAGTCCGAAAACTCAGCTTAACGCAGTCACTCCGTTCGTGCATCTTATTCGCGATGTGATAAATACGCATTCAAACAGCAACCTCGTGTCTTCTGTCGATCTCTAACTGGGGTAGGAGTTCCACCAACCCTCGCCAACCTAATTTTACACATGCAAGCCATAACATGTGCTGCGCTGATCGAGGAACAGCGCATCATTATTTGGCAACCAGCGGATCGGAACATTAAATGCCACTAAAGGGCCGCATACATGTGGACAATGAAATAGATACGACAATATTGTCCTGTCCCAGCTCCGTGAACAGCCTCGACCCGCGGAACAGAACGCTGGGAAAATACGAAAATTCAGTCGCAGTTCACACCCGAGCGCTGCGAAAGTGAATACTGGACGGCGTTTATTACGGGCAAGTTCACGAAAAATAATATTTATTTTGTACAAAGATGTACTGGAATCGAAAGAACGAACAAAATAATAAAAAGCGCAAATCAAAACCATCCGTTATACGTTTGTTGTTGAACCAAAAACTAAGCCAAACATTTGGAATGTTTTTTAATTTATTTATTATCTTAACTAAATTAAAGTTAAATACAAAGTCAAATATGAAAGAAAGTTAACATATCGTAGTTAATTGTTATGGTTAAACTCAATAAAAGTTATGTATAGTAAAAAAAGAATAAAAGATTTATAGTAAAACAGTTAAGTATCGAAAAAAAGAAGTAAATAAGAAATGCATTTTAGGTTTGTAAATCTAACATGGGCACGCAACATAGAATTAAGAATAGTCCAGAAGGAGCGTAGAATCATATTTGAATACATCGGACTGTGTCCGAAAATCCCCCCACTATGCCCCACTTTCACCGCGCGTATTCGTGATGTCGCCGCGTAATATTGCGCGATCGGAAAAAATATAATCATAATACAATAGTAATGTAAAAAAAGCAATCTGTTAATTTTTCTAAAATTTTATTGTGCACGTGGAAATATTGATTGACACAACAGAGTAGATAAGTAAAGGGTCAATTAATAAGTAAAGGGTCATTTAATAAGTAAGGGGTCATTTAATAAGAGTAATTGAATTAATGAACTTTGAACTTAAAATATAAAACAAATTTTATTTTACATAAAACGTTTATTTTTACATCATGTTAAATAAAATTTGATGTTTTAAAGATAATGTCGGTCAAATTTCCACCACAGAACTGTTTAATCCGAGGTCCAATTTTCATTAGTTCTCTCATTAGATGAGCAAAGTAGGGTAACAAATTTACTACCCTGGCAACACTAACAAAATGTTCATTTTGATCTCTTCGACAATCTGACGGATGGAAGAACAATTTAATTTTTAATCAATGGATTTGCTACTTACACATTCATTTGCTAATTACACATGAAATGTGATCCCATCCTGTTTCTTTAAAATCTTAGCAGTATTTCTACACTTTAAAAGGACACAACACGGCATAGTTGAACTCAAATCAGGAGTTGCGTACTGAGCGACGTCTACAAAGAAACTAATGGATTCAAACGTAAAACTACTCATTTATGAGTAGTTTAGTCGCCTTCTGTTTGATGCTTGTATGCGGTATCTGGACTGTTCTTAGTTCTATGGCACGCAAATTCAAAAATAAATAGACTTTTATATGAGTATATTATGCAAACAGACTGAATCTCTGGTACATCGGTTATTGTTGCAAAATCAGTAGTACCCACTTCCTATGTACAACCGAATGAGCATGAACCCATCTAGGTAGCAAGTATAACTGCTTGTATATATATTGCTTCAGGGGTCTCAGTTGTACGCAATAGAGCCAAAGGGCTTTTTTAGCGAATTTTATAAATATAATTTTATATATTACTCTAAGATATCACGATTCTGATGATAGTTTTGCGCACTGGGATGATCACCTTTCTATGAACACTTTTAGACTTAAACACTGGTAATAGAGAGAAGAATAGGTGCCTTGACTTTCACGGTCACTGCTATTAATACGTATATTTTTTGGGTAATCCAGTGGATTCGTTCCAATTTACATAGAATATTGTGAGAAAAATGCTTTTTTGAATCACACCATGGAAATTTGAAAAGATAAATTAAATTATATTTCACTGTTACTTTTGACCTTAAAGGAAATCGATCCTGACGCTTCATGCGTGGTAGCCCAACAGATATATTACCTAGTTACATGATATTTGTTTAAGTTACGTGTGGCAAACTATGTACGATAGATATGCAAATGTCAAGATCCGTACATTATGTTAGGCTGAGAAAACACTATCGATAAAATCAAAAAAGGAGCTCTGCGTAGGTTTGGACATGTAGGGCGAATGGGCAGCAAAATTACGGCCAAAAAGATTAACGATGCGAATGTTGATGGACGCAGAAATAGAGGAAGACCAAGAAACACATTGTATGACTAAATCCAACAAATATTTGAAGATGGACAAGCCAAAAGTCTGAATAATCGGCGCGCGTACATGAAAAGTATGGATGTAGAGGAAACAAGATCTGCATGTAAAGACAGAATACTATGGCGTTTTATCTTCTGCATACCCTTAAGGAAAAACGACGTGATGGTTTGTTGTTGTTGTTGTTAAGTTACATTTTGTCTTGGTCTTCCCGGTAAGCACAGTTTGGGAATCTCGGTAAGAGATGAACGGATATTAGGTCGCCATGCTAACTCATTCGATGCAACTAATCACCGGCGGCCTTGTACCAGTAATATTACCATATTGCCCACATCATTCATTTCATTGCTGCGAATGGGATTTGTCTAACATATTACAATAATTGGGACACACCGCAGGCGAGTTTTTTTGCTACAGAATAGGTTTCGAAACGCCAACTATCTAGCAATTTTTAAAAAGGGAAAGTTGGAAAGAAATGTCATGGAAGGAAGTTGTGAATAATACACCACACCACCAGGACCAATTGAAAAAGCTTTGTTGGACATTTTTCTTGCAACTGGTGGGAATCGAGCCCGTGACGCCGGTTGCACAGTTGGCCGTTTTAGGCAACGCTTCAGGCCAGATTTACTGATATAATCAGTCATAATCTAAAAGGTATTGAATATGTTTTCGGTCAATTAAAAAAAAACTCATGTTAGGAAGGAGCAATAGAAAGAAATCGACATTCACTCAGATATGTCTAACAAAAGGACCAATAAAGGTAATAAATCTAGTCATCTTGTTCAAAAAACTTGGTGCAACAGAGTGGGAAAATATTTTTAAGAAGGGAATATGGAATTCTACGCATTTGCAGGGCTTACACCCTGTCATTGGCTGGTTTTAGTGGGCACTTTACTCACTGCGTAAAATTTACCATTCCGCCTTTGTTCAAACATCCACATTTCCTCTCCTCTCCTCTGTTGGCTTTTGTGAAATAAAAGAGCTGAAACCTTTATCATGTGTGTGAGATTCATCCGGCTGAACCATTTCACCAACTAGGCAACGCCTGAAATCAATTTTTTAATGTTTATGCTTCTAACACCTGTAGTTTTAATCAAAAATGTTTTGAGTATGCCCAAATGTTTGTAGATAGGCTGGATTTCCTCCCTAGGGAGTATTTAATATCTAAATTTGTTGCAACAGAGTGGGCAAATATATTTGAGAAGGGAATACGGAAGTCTAGACATTAATAGGATTTATAACCTGTCATTGACTGGTTTTAGTGGGCACTTTAGTCTCTGCGTAACATTTACCATTCCGTCTAAGTTTAAACATCCACATTTCCTCAACTCCTCCATCTGTTTTGTAAAGTAAAAGAGCTGAAACCTTTATCATGTGAGTGAGATTCATCCGGCTGAACCATTTCACTAGGCTAGGCATTTACCGGGCTTCTAAAATTTTAAATTTTTTCTTTAATATTTTAGAATGTTCATGTATTTTGTATGCATAAAAATGCAGTCACTAATATTGTTGTACGAGTATAAGGTTTAATTTATTAATCAGTTTATTACAAATTATCGTCGTAATTATTATTAGTTTATGGTGTATACAGGACAGTGTATTGGTACACCGACCTCAGCTTATATTGATAATTCTGTGATTCTGAGCCACGGCAATCAACTGAGCCACGACGCCTGTCAACATTAACATTATAAAGACGTACCCGTCTCTTCGTCAGGACACTAATTACGTGCTAATTTTTACTATAAATATAAAACAAATAATATATATCAAAAAGAGCAAATTAACTTCAGGAGATCGGGTTAGAATAGTTATATTTTGAAAGATTAAAGTATTTTGTTATTTTATCGGAAGCTTATTATGTATTTAATTACTTAAAAATATGTATGTGTTTTAAGTAATTTATAATGTGTATAGTATATTAAATATCATACTCGTTTTTTTAAAGCACTCTTTAAACCACGTATACGTAATTGGCAGGAATGCCGTATATAAGTAATTAAATAAATAAACATTCCATAGTAGTTGCAAAAAAATATAAAACCAACGTGCTGATAAGACACATGTCATTAAAACCAAACACCAACGTGCAATTATTATGGTAATAAAAAAATGTTTCATCTTTTGGGAACAACTGTTAAAATGTATATATATTTTAATTGTTTATTTTTCCATACATATTTACAAATACATAGAATTTTATTTACAAAAATACACTTTTAAAAGATACATCTTAAAATTAAGCCATAAGATAATTTGGAAAAAATGCCTACAAAGACTTCAGCGTCTGAGCGTGGGCCATTCCTTTTTTAATGATTAATAAGTTTAAAGCATATAAATATGGTATGACATGACCATGAAAAGAAAAGGGGAGATATAGAAAAGAAAACCAAAATGAACAAATGCAGATATTACGAAAAAAGGATTTATTTGCAGTATGCATTTTATTTCTAATTTTTTTTATTTAAAAATCGAAAAAAGGTGTCTATATGTTCCTTCCATGCTTATCCAAGACCTTAAACCTGCTTTAAACTGTACCAGCGATTTAATCTTTTGTTATTATTTAGGTAGAAGATTGAAGGATCTTGGACGAACATGTAAGGAGTGCCTCTGTGCGAACTTAGTTCTGTATCCCGGAGCTGACAGTACAATATCAGATCTATAACTAATACGATTTAAACAACTTAACAATTCCCTATTCAAGTAAACATATTTCAGGCACTGAAATTTTAAAAAAAATCAAAAACTAAGGAGTCCACTTTCTACGTATAATTTATTACTAGAAAATAGTCTATGTTTTTTGTAAATTATCTTAATGATATTTTTCTGCGCAATTTCTGCTGAGCAACTATGCGAAGATTGAATTAAAGCGTAATAAAGTAAAGAGGAAGGGGGGGTCGGAATTTACTATTTATTGGGTGGCAATATCGTATAATGCGCTATTTTCATATTGGCTAATAACAGCGTGTATCCTATCAGTATGTTGGTTTTATGTTTTTGTGCAATTACTATGGTAAATATGTAGTTTGTGTCCTGACGAAGAGACGGGTACATCTCGAAACCGGTAGACGTTGAAAAGTCGATAGTGGTTGTATGAATACATTTTTTTAGTACAAAGTTAATTTGAGAGTCCTCCTTACTAGAGAAACCTGTTCTAAGGAGGACCACAAAGTATTAATAATATTGCTTGTTTCTCTCAGTCAGCCAGCCAATGACAGGCCATGAGCGTATTCCCTTCGCTAAAAAGTTCTCCATCCGTGTTGTAATATTAAAATGAGTGTTATATTGCGCAACACTCTCTCGTTACTTACTAATGGCGACACCGACATTCATTTCATTACATCACTTATTTTCCTTAAATTTTAAACCTGAACTTGACCATGAATTTATCGATCAATCAAAAAGGTCAATAAAATAGTAAGCAATAATAATTATTTTGTATAAACAAAGGCGAAGCTTAATGATTATTACGTCGTGCAGAATACTTGTGTTCCCGATTGTAAAAACCATAAAATTTTAACAGTCCAGAAACCGCATTCGCGCATCAAACTTAAGCCGACTAAACTACTCATAAATAAGTAGTTTTAAGTTTTGGCCATTAGTTACCCTGTAGACGTTTTTTAGTACGCAACCGTCGCGCCGATTCAAATATGCCGTGTTGTGTCTTTTGTAAGGGCCAAATACTGCTGGGATTAAAAGAAAATAGGGTGGGATCAAATTTCATTTGTAAGTAGCGAATTAACAAATATCATTTTTTAAGAATGCGATTATTTTACCGTCTGACAGATTGTTAAATAAAACAAGGTAGACATTTTGTTAGTATTGCCAGGGAATTCGATTTTTTACCCGGCTTTCTATTAATAAACCTCAGTATAGTGTTTAACGGCTTTTAAATTTTCGGCCCCGGGGTGTAATGGTCAGCGCGTTTGCCTACCAGGCGAGAGGTCTCGGGTTCAATTCCCGGCGTGGTTGATGTGAAATATTTTTTTAAAAGGGGGTTGACTGGTACCTGAAGCGTAAGACTGGTCATCTTACCTTCATGTAACAGAAATGATCAAGGTACACTGCGATTCGTTCAATGCAGTGCCCTATGCCCCATTAGGTGCGGAAGGTAATGATGATGATAATATTATACGGTATTAATTTACTTAATGAATAAATAATTATTTAACTATTTTTTTTACGTTTGCTTAATAAAAGTAGGTACCGACTTTTTTTTAGCTCAGTATGGCATAGTATGGCAACCTCAATACGACCTACATATATTTTCTGTGAAATACAAACTCTTTTGGACTGTTTGAAACTTCAGTACGATTTTCAACATATTATACAATGGAGTAAACGAACCAATCTGTTCTTCAATGTCTCTAAATGTTTTGTCATGTACACAAGAGTGTCCAAAATAATTTATTTCCGCTATATCATGGATGGAGTAAACCTTGAACGAATGTCGACGTCCAAGGATCTCGGGGTGCTGTTTGATGCTTAGTTATTATTTCATCTACATATAATATTATTATGCAGTAACATCCTTAAAATGCTTGGATTTGTTTTTAGAAATGCCAAGATTTTTTCAAATATTCAGGTTATGAAAACATTGTATAATGCCTTGGTAAGAAGTCGCTTGGAATTTAGTTCCATCATTTGGTCGCTAAATGAAACCACGTATTCCTTAACGATAGAGAGGGTGCAGGAAAAAATTCTGCGTTATCTGTATCTCAGGAAGTATGGATTTTACTCGTGAGGAATTAGAAGAGGAATTTCCAAATTGTAATATGGATGTCCATTTTACACGACTTTTTTTTCTCTTTTCTATTTAAAAAATCTGAAATAAATATTTTGTAATGTGTTGAAAATAATTTGGATATTCTGTAATGTTCTCAATGTAACTAAAAAGAAATCGATGAAATGAAATAAACGTATATTAATCAGATTGAATTTATCAACAACAAAAAAAGTGAAAAATATTTAACATCGCTTTGGTTACGTTCGTAATGACTATAATATTTCCCTAATTAATTTTAAAATGGAATCGTTACAAAAGAGGCGATATATTTACGATTCAATTTTATCTTTACAAAATCTTAAATGATTTCGTTGACTCACCAAACTTAATTGGAAACATTGGATTACGCTGTCCTTTCCACCGACTAATTTCACTTTTCTACGTACATAAATGCTAAAATAATTACTCACAGAATTCATTCATTAGACGTCCCCATACATACTATAATCACTATTGCCAAGAAATAAATATCTTAAGTAGTAGCATGCATGCATATAAAAGATTTATACTTTCCTTTTTAAAAAAATCTTTTCTTGTTGTTTTAGCTCATAAATCTTATACTATTAATCGTATTTTTGTTTTGCATCATAGAATAAGAATAGTCCAGAAGGAGTGTAGAATCAGATTTGAATATATCGGACTGTGTCCAAAAAACTCCCCACTTTCACCACGCGCATAGGTGAAGTCACCGTGTAATGTTGCCAGATCGTAAAAAATATGATCATAACACAAATGGAAGATAATTATATTTTAAAAAAAGTAATTTGATAATTTCTCTAAAATTTTATTGTACACGCGGAAACATTGATTGACACAACAGAATAAAAAAGTAATGAGTCATTTAGTAAGAGTAGTTTCATTATTGAACTTTGAACTTAAAAAATAAAACAAATTTTATTTTACATAAAACGGATATTTTTATATCATGTTCAATAATATTTGATATTTTGAAGATAATGTCGGTCAAAAGTCATCACGGCGTTGTTTAATCCGAGAGGTCCCATTTTCTTTAGATCTTTCATTAGATGAGCAAAGTAGCGTAAAAATTTACTATCTTGGCAACACTAACAAAATTTCCATTTTGTTTTCTTTGACAATCTGACAGAAAGCTAAATTTTTAAGTGATGCATTTGCTACTTTCACATGTATTTGCCACTTACACATGAAATGTGATCCCATCCTGATTCTTTAAGATCCCAGTAGTATTTCCATACTTTAAAACGACACAACACGGCATAGTTGAATTCAAATCGGGAGTTGCGTACGACGTCTACAAAGAAACTAATGGGTCATAAGTCACAACGTAAAACTACTCTTTTAAAAGTAGTTCAGTCGCCTTCTGTTTGATGCACGTATGCGGTTTCTAGACTATTCTTAATACTATGGTTTGTATTTTCGTATTTTTCGGATAATTTCTAAATTTCGTTCTATGAAGCATCATCTCTATTTAATTATATTGTAGTGTATTTAATACGCATTTTCAATTACACAGACCAAAAAAAGCCCTTGTTTTATTGTGAAATAAACAAATTCATTGACAGCGTTACAGTTTCCGCCATATTGAAAAACTAGTCCGGCGTCGCTCATTTGTTTTCTTTCGATTCGCTTTATGAAAATTTTCCATTCACAATTCCTTTTTTAAATTTTTCTAAGGCTACGTCGGAATTGTGTTTCGTTGCTTTAGTTGGCTGCGTCAAAAACTTTTCGAATTAAATGGTTTTCAAGAAAAAAAAGGAACTGGAACCGCTCTAGTAAATTTGATTAATTATATTCAAACAAATATGGATGCTAAAATTCCAACCACAGGAGTAATATTAGATTTTAAAAAAGCTTTTGATACGGTTCACATTGAGACCATGATAAAAAAATTAAATGATATAGGAGTAAAATCTCAAGAATACAAACTATTAAAATCATACTTAACTAATCGGAAGCAGTATACCTTTGTAAATGAAAAAAAAAGTAAAATACAAACAGTAAATTTTGGAGTCCCACAAAGATCTATTTTGGGTCCACTGTTATATATTTTATATATTAATGACTTATCACTGTATAATTTTAAAGGGAAAATTATTATGTATGCCGACGACATTGGACTTTTTTATAAAAATCAAACAGACGTAACAAACAATGACATAAACGAAGACCTTACTATATTGACTAAATGGACAAACACAAACTTACTTACACTTAATGAAAAAAAATGCAATATTATCCATTTTGAATCAAGAAAAAAATGTCACAAAGTAGATGCTTACATAAATAATGAACGACTAACTGAAATTGAACATGTTAAATACTTAGGACTAACAATAGACAGACAATTGACATGGACAATTCATATCAACAATTTAATTAGCAAAGTGGCAATTTTATCGAGTCTATTTTTTAAAATCAAAAACTTTGCTCCAATTACCGACCCATTTGTATTCAGTCAGCCATTCCAAAGTTACTGGAATCTGTTTTGCTAACTAAGTTCACCAATGAAATTAGTAAAGTTATCACTCCGTTACAACATGGTTTCATAACTGGTAGATCAACTCTTACAAACCTTATGTTGCATCAGAATCGGTTGATCACATCAATGGAGAGACGTCATCAGACTGATACAATTTATACTGACTTTAGTAAAGCGTTCGACAAGGTTTCTCATACAATTTTAATACACAAACTTAGTTCACTGGGAATTACTGGTAATATCTTGGAATGGTTTAAAAGCTACCTGTCATCAAGGAAAATCTTAGTAAAAGTATTCGGTTATAACTCGTATCAGTTTGAGGCATCTAGTGGGGTACCCCAAGGCTCCCACCTGGGACCAGTACTGTTTTCTTTGTTTGTTAATGACATTGTGTCGATATTTGAGAAAGTAGACATTCTTCTCTTTGCCGACGATCTTAAAATTTCAAAAACTGTTACCTCTGATACCGATTGTGGAGTTCTTCAGTCTAATTTGGTAAGGCTGTACAACTGGTGCCAGAAAAATGAACTTTATTTAAATGTCGACAAGTGTTGTGTAATATCATTTACAAGAAGTAAAAAACCCATAATATTCGATTACAACATTAATAATATCAATCTGGGAAGAGTTACACAAATAAAGGATTTGGGGATAGTTTTTGACGAAAAATTGACATTTATTCCTCACATTGATACCATCACTAATAAGGCAATGAAATGTCTCGGATATTTGCAGCGAACTGTAAAGGATTTTAATTCCATCACTACCCTCAAAGTGCTATTTACTGCCTTGGTTAGAAGTAATTTAGAATTCAATTCAACAATTTGGTCACCTTATTACAATGTTCATATTTTAAAGTTAGAAAGAGTACAACGTAAATTCCTTAGATTCATCAATTACAAACTTAATATACCCGCTGAAAATATTGATTATGATAATTTATTATGTACACTAAATATGTCAACTCTATGTAAAAGAAGAATTATAAATGACTTATTAAATTTATATAAAATAGCGAATGGCGTATTGGACGTCCCGGAATTAACTAGTGTTATCAGCTTGAAAGTACCTCTTCGAAATACTCGGCAGCTAACGTTATTTTTTGAATCTCCTGGCAGTCACAATTATTATTACAATTCACCAATACCTAGACTACACCGGTTAGGTAACGAGTATGGTGAAGTTGATATATTTTGTCTGTCTTTATATAAATATAGGTTAAGTATTCAAAAGGTTATAAATTAATTTATGTAAAATTTCTTAATATTTTTCTTTATTTACTATTTCTTTTTCTCATGTATCTCTTTAATAATGTATAAACTTATATGTATGTATATGTATGCGTGTATGTTTTCATATGTAAATTTTAAAAATATTTTTCTATGTACCATATACCTATGTTGGTACATTTCCTGATTTTTACCTATTATTGTATCTTTTAGCTTTTCTTATGTTATCTTTTATTTTTACCAAACTTACATACTTATGTTTCACTGCTGCACTTAAATGTAATTTCTAAAATATGTAAAAGCCCATTGGGCGTGTAAATCAATAAATAAATAAATAAATAAAGGAAAAAAAATTAATGTATGAAATATATGTTAAAACTAAAATATGTTATATGCAACTACTATGGGGAACAGGATATCAAAATGACATAAACAGACTACAAAGACAGCAAAATAAAATATTCAAGTTAGTATATGACCTTCCCTATCTAACAGCAACTAAAAAACTTTTTGAACAAACTAAACAATTAAACGTAACTGAACTCTTTAAACTAGAATCTTTAAAATTTATTCATAAATTAGCCACTGATGTAATTGTAGACGAAGAATTAAAACTTGAAAAAAAATGTAGTAAACATGAACACAATACGAGAATATAAAAAAAATATCATATACAATCTTTTAAAACGAGAAAAGGACAATCGAGACTTATAAACCATGGACTGAAATTATACAATAAACTACCAGACAAAACTAAACAAAAGACTCAGGCAACCTTTACAAAAGATGTTAAAAATATTATTATTAACAGTAGAATGTGAATTTTAAAAGTGAAAACATTTTGTTAAATGTATGTTACCCGTAAGGGTTTATCAATAAAATTAAAATAAAAAAAATATATATTTGCCATGTTTGAATAAATTCATGCTCAATTTGAAAAAAAGTGGCATTGAACAAATAATGCAAAATTTGGTACGCCAACTCAAATAAGACAATTTCGCAACGGAGTGTGCACAACGTTATTATCATAATTGTCAAATTAAAAAAAAAATCACGCCTCATTTGACAAATTACTTTAGGTAGATACAAAAAAAATCTACGTTCTTAAATCAACAGAGTAATAATATAGCATTTGGTATTCTAGTTTTAGTAAAGTTTTTTCGCAATACACCAGTGAAGTCGTTTTAAACTCGTATAGAGAAGTTTTAATACAGTGTAGAATTTTAAGGCCTTCAAGGTTGTATGGATACAAAAATATTGACAAAGGCTAGTCACACTAAGTATTACCTTTGATCGTACCCTTTGAAAGCAAAAATTCATATTTAAACTACTTTTTATTTACACATGGTTCATGTAAAACCAAATTGTTTTTGGGGATAGCGAATCAATTGAATATTAAAATTTATATTCTAAGATAATATCTATGTTTTAAAATATACATACATATTAAAACTTATAACGAAGTTTAGTGTGAAATTAAAATGTGTATATCGACGGTGAAAACGCAAAAATTACAAAGCAAGCCAAGCCAATTTAAGTTTTTTTTCACTTATTAAAAAAATTTCATCGTTACCCATTGACGTGACTCCTACATATTTTAAATAAAAAATGCCAAATATGAGATTTTATAAATAAATTTAAAAAAACTTCAAGCGGCTCTTTTGTAATGGCTACATGTCGCTTAGTAATTTTTGCCTTTCCACCGTTGATATAACTAATTTATATTCTAATCTGGTCTCATTATTTAAACCTCATAAAATGTGCGTATTATGATATTATGTTAAAATGTTAAAATCGGGTTGTGGTCCCGTGGCTAGTGTCGGAGTGTAGTAATCAGAGGTCCGAGGTTCGCACCCCGCTCTACTGCAACTCGGTTAATTACAACTTGTTAAAAATTGCCAAAATTTAAATGTTTTGGTAAATCATAAGAATGTTAATATTTATTTTTAAAAAACATGTCTTTTTTGCATAAACACTATATTATGTTTTATTTTTAAAAGAAACATGAACTATTTTACGATTTGTATTTTGTTTCTATAGTTCAAGTGATAAATTCGTTATTTAAATTAAAAAATTAAAATAAAAACAATTCTTTGAAAACAAAATCTCGAATGTTTTGAAAAATATCTTCAATTTTTTTTACATTTATTACAATATAAAGTAAAATTAATACTTTTTGTTAGCAAATAAATAGCTTTTGCACCTCATTCCGAGCAGGGGCATCCTCGATTTGTTTTTATAATGCACATTGCACTTCTGATTGGAAAATTGAAATGATTCGATAAATAATTGCATTGTAAATAAGTATTATGCGGAAAAGCAGTCGGATGTTAAATAAGGAATGTACAAGTTTGATAAAGGTCTTTAATCTCATTAGTTACGCACTTAATAATAATTTATTATAAGATAATGAGTAATATACATATACTTATTATGTCGTCTTTATCTATACATGTATTTGTCTTTATTTGACTTCCTCTATCATTTCCCTTATCCAAAATATAATAAAATATTTTTTTGTAGCAATCTAACATGTATTTTTTATTTATTTATTTATTTATTTAGTATTTCACAGTTTTAAAATGTACAGAGTTTATTTGTTTCAGGTCCCGACTAGCTAGGAAATTCCTGTGTTTAGGAAGGACCTTATTTTATTCATGTGTTTTTTTTATTTTTTATTTCATTAAATGATGCTTAATAAATTCAAAGAATAATAATAACATTATAAAAAATCAATATAAATTTAAATTAGAAAACATGCAAGTAATAATAATAAAAATTGAATCATAAAAATAGATTAGAAAATATGCCATTAATAGTAAATAAATGAGACACAATTATTATAAATTATAAAACATACCGATAATAATAAAAATTGAACCACAAATACACATTATAATATGTAAAATGAGTAATTAAGAAATTAAACAAAAATATAAATTGGAAAACATACCGATAATAATAAAAATTGAAGAACAAAAATAAATTACAGAATATACCATTTATATTTTTTTTTAAATAAGATACGGTTAAAATACTAGTTTTAAAAAGAAAAAAAAAACATATGTAAATGAATAAACATAAAAAGTAAAAATGAAATATACATAAAAACAATAAGAGATTTTTTTCAATTAAAAGCAACACAATTTTTAGTCATGAAAATAATTACAGGATATAAAATTTATTAACACGAACCACGACTCGTAATAGCAAATTATCTTGTTGAGTTTATTAATGATGCGATGAATTTGTTGATGCAGTTAAACTATTAAAATAGAGTAGGTTATGAGGACTCTCATTGGTTACATATAATATTTTACTTGATTTATATTGATTTTATCGATCAATTTTCTAAGTTAGTAAATGTCGGTATTTATGATGTAAAACCATAAGAGAAAGATATAATAAGCTTAACTCCTACAGACTTGAATTAATTCATGTGAATGTAAAAAATATTTTGTATTCCGCTCTTAAGCAATTACTTAAATTTATTTATTTATTTTCTTAGGCAATGTTTGTATGTGTGTCCTCGATAGCCTGAATAACTACTGGATCGATTTACATGCGGTTTCCAGCGAAATGTAGATCTTTGTTCAAACGTATTAATAGGTCTTAAAATCTTCAATTTATTCGGTAGAAAAAAAGTTAGGAGCGTAAACGTTTTTTTTATCGCTCACCAGGGTTCCATTTGCCAAGAAAAATGCCATAACAAAAAATTGAATAGATGTTATTTTTTGTGTATAAAAAAAAGTGTTTTAATGTTTACAAACAACATTCGTTTATTATGGATCCAAATCAGATCTTTACCTCAATTCCTTATAATGTCTACAAATTTATTTCTTTTTAATGGATTTTCAGTAACGATATAATAATATTAACTAACATTTATTACATTTTTTGAAATCGCATTCCCACATACAGTACACCCTTGTTGGTTGGAAGATCAAAGTTTGAGGTTAACAATAAGAATTATATATTTAAAGTTTCATTATTTTATGTTTTGGAATTCGAACATTTAAAAATACCTAGATACCTACTTAAATTCTATATTTGAAAATGAATACTACAAAAAGTGGCTTGGTGGGATTTTAGTTTTAGTAAAAATATAACAAGTGAAATTTTTTTTAAATTGTAAAAATGTATAATTATGCTATTAAATCGAATAAAAAAAAAAAAAAAAAAATATTTTAAGTTCTGGAATTCAATCTGAAAACAAGTACCTAGGTACAACAAGTACGCTAAATATAATAATTGATATTAAACTTTCGACTGTGTTCATTTAAGATATATTCAAGAATGTACTCATATTTAGCAATAGTAAAACATTACCGGGTTCAGTTCGTCTTTTGTAATTTAGAAAACACGTCAAATGGTATATAAATCAAGGAGATATCATTGACAATAGTCACTTTGTCAAATAACCATTTAAAAAAACAATGAAATTTTTAAAATGGAGCTTTGCCAAAAAGTTTATGTTGAATTACGAAATTCAGTATTTTTTTATTTATTTCTTAATAGACTATTAAATCAAGTCAAAAAAATTTCAAATTATTTTTATGTATCGTATTATAAGCGCCATGATTTTTTAAAGTTTTGTCCCTCTGAAATTACTCCGCGTGTGACGTCGCTAGTTCCGCTTCTTCTCGGTCAGTTCTGCCGACTGGTCCGTTATCGTACTGTAAACCAGAAATAATGTACAACTCTCTTATCGTTGGTTTATTCATATGAAGTGGTGACGTCGTTCAAAGTAGTTCGTTTTTATGTAAATATTTTTTTCTTATATTTTCAAGAAACTTTGCCTAATAATTTAATGCTCCAATTTCTACCGCGTGAAGTTTCTCATTACGCTAAAAAAATGAAATCACGTATACCTTTCTACGTGAGCACAATTCAATTATTATTGATGAACACTTGAGTTTAAAATCATTAATGCAGAAATTCGATCCGAAACAAACCGACCAGAAACTAGTTGTCAAACTAAAAACGAATTTTTCTGTATGATTCCGACTATTTACATGAGTTGAAAAAATAAAGAAGTACTTAGAGATATTAGTAATTAAAAAAACTCGCTGCTTTAAAATTCGAGTAGATACTGGAATAAATAAATAAATAAATTTCAACAATATTTTGAGTTTGTCCAAATTTTTGCAGACTAGATTCAACTTCCTAGGGAGCTGTTACAACAGAGTTAAAGAACATTTTAGAGAATAGAATCAGATAAATCTCACCCTCATAAATAAAGGTTTCAGGTCTTTTACTTCACAAACATCAACAGATGAACGAACTGAAGGAATACGAATGTTCAAATATGGGCAGAATGGTAAATGTTACACAGTGTGTAAAGTGGCCACTTAAATCTGCCAATGACAGGTCATAAGCCCTGTAGATGCCTAGACTTCTATATTACCTTCTCTAAAATGTTCTTCATCTCTTTTGTAATATGTTAAAATAAATTTGATTTTTAAAATTATTTTATTGAAAACCGAAAGAGTTAGTTGCACAAAACTTTACTAAGCTAAATTTTGTACCTAAGGGGCAGACGGATGCAAATCCAAAATTTGATGAAATTACATTTTAATATTCGTATCCAGTTATTGATCATGACCATTGATTTTAAAGAAATGTAAGTCTTATAATGAAAGAACTAATGTATGAAGATACCGAAGATACACATTAATGCTATAAATTATTAGAAATCACTTAGAGAAAGAAGATTCTTTAGACTCTTGTTGAACATTTGACGTTTGATTTTCTGAAATAAAATGTGCTGAATTTTAAAACGATGTTTTGTCAAACACCTGCAACATTGGTTATTTGATAAAAGAGTTATTTTATTTTGTTTAAAATTTAAACACAGTTTTAAAATGTCTTCATTTCCTGATGCAATGCAAATACTCAGCGGTCATTTTTTATCTGTCGGCCTTAATAAAACGGTATCAGGCAATATCAGTCATTTTCTTTACAATGAATCATAAATTGTATGCACTTTTCATTTGTTACAATGGTCTTGTAAACTTTAATGATTATGTTGAAATAACTGTTTTTGCATCGCTCGATCTATCTGAAATTCGACTAGATAATTTTAACTGATAATGAAAACAGAATAGTTTATATTATACCATAATAGAAAAAATGCATCAAGATATTGGCTTTCTCACAATAAAACAACAAATAAAATATGATGTAGTAATAATGATTCGTAAGATAATTGAGAGATTAAGTCAAATAAAAGTAAATAAAGATTTAACCAACCTAGAGATTATAAAAAAAACATAAAATTACAAATGAGGAGAAACACATAGATTGTACAGGGGTTTTTAACAGTATAATAAATTAATTATCTGAAAAATAGAAAACCTTGATACATTTAAAATCAATTTAAAGGTAGATTCAATGTTTCTACTGTCATTTCTGGAACTGCATCTTAATTATAATAATAAAATACGTATATGGTTTTATTCCACTTTTATTTATAGATTTTAACCGTTGACCGGGTTTCGTCGTGGCCGACATCGTCAGACTGGTGGAAGACTAAACAAATTTCTGTGTTCTGTACATGAGCAAGCGAGGGTTGTAAATCATGATTTTATATAATTATGGAATTAAAAGAGTTTAAATTTAAATAATTTAAGTATAAAATAATAACAATTGTATGATCTTAAGTTTTGTTTGAATCAATTTAAAAGTTCTTTATGTTGATACAAAATGCAATGTTATTAAAAGTTTTTATTGCTTCTTAGTATTAAATAAAATATTGTTATAAATCATAAATAAATAGGATATTAACATTAACCGTATTTTGAAAATATAAATGTATCTATAATATGTGCCTGTGTATTTTCAATTTATACATTTTTGTGTTTTTATTTATTTTTTTACTTGTTGTTAGTATTAAGTTTTCTCCATTTTTACAATTGTTTAATTTTTTATTTATTTTATTATTTTGATTCGCAATTTTTTCTTGTTTCTTTTTTATAATATTTTGTAAACTTGCCAAACACTTGAAATTGAAAAAAAAAAAAACGTTATTTCTTTTGTTGCGTTGATTGCCTATGTCTAGCAAATGGGCGTTTTTATTACATTCAAAATATTATAACAATAATACTTGATTTATTAATTTAAAATACTAAAGAACGTACCTATTAATTTGTTCAAGTTTTAAAAAATAATTTAACTGAATCCTAAATTAACGCTCAAATAAATAATGATTTATTTCTTTCAAATACTGATGAACCGTGTTCGGATAGTAAGCAAATCAAAGTTTATAAGTTGTTAGATAACAAATATGTATTTTATGCAAGTGGCTTTATCTCATAATATTGAGTTTAGTGTGTCTCTCATAAATAATTCTTACGCCCATGTCTGAGGTCCGCCATACTTATTTACGGGCGCCATTCTCTTTCACTTTTACCAAATCTACAATACAATAAATAATTAGAAAATCTGACCACGCTGGTGCCGTGTAACTCGTTTCGTTTAGCTGAGAAAACTTACGACACATGAGAAAAATTCCATTTGTAATAACCACTCGGATTCAGTTCGGCTACCTTTAATCTAAATTACGATTCGACACAGTTTCCGTGACTAATTTATAAATACTATCTTTTGATCTTTATTATGTCATCACGTCCATAAACGTTCATCATTTATGTCATCATTCTACGTGTGACCAGACCACCTCCGACATTATTCATCTAACACTAATAAAACAGACGTGCTATTATTTGAATACGTAATTATAATTGCAATTAATTATTGCATTTTCTTATGAGATAAAGCAAAAACATAACCTGAGTCAAATAACAATCCCCAGCCCGAGCATAATAGCGGCATAACTCAAAAAACTATTTTTTACAGGAGAGCAGTTTTATTTACATCCACGCTATCAGTAAACTAACACGTATTAGGAAAAACAATGTCACAATATAAAGTTTATTAACTTTTGCCATCTAGTTTTAATTTTTTATTAATAATATTTCCTGAATTCGAAAAAAAATAGCGCAAGATAGTCATTTTTGCTTTTAACACTTTAAATACCGGCTGAATACACATAGAATTTACCCTGTGCCCGGCCCATTTTTGTGAAACTTCATGCTTTGTGAGGGTTTCTTAAAAGTGTCATAATTGTGAAAATACCGGATTAAATCAATTGAAACTTCTCATATTTATTTAGAACAATTAAATTAATCATTTTTGTCTGATAGTTTTGCCAACATTGGTCTTTATAAAGAGCCACATTGCACACGGTATCACTCATTTTTTGTGCTTTGTATCCCGGAGCCGTGTAAACACGTGGTTATAATAATCTTGCATTGTGTCCCGGTCACGTGTTTTCACGTAGTTTACCGGCTGCGAAAAAGTACTAATAAAAATCACTGGATGTCAATATAATGCACTTTTTTAGACAGCTGGTAATCCACGTGAAAACACGGGACCGGGACACAACGCCTGTTCATATAATCACGTGTTTACACGGCTCCGAGATACAAGATGTTAAGGTAATATAAATGTTAAGTGTGATATTTATGTAAAAAAATTTAAAAGTTCTAATACAATTTATATTATTATTTAGCTTTTAACAAGTAACAGAATAATACAAAGCTAAAAATACCTCCACTAGTTTTTATAAGATGAATAAATCATATTTTTTAAAAAAAATAACAAATTGAGATATTATTTGACCTATTTTTTCTTGGTTTACCATCCCTTGTACAGTTTTCTCTTTCTAATTGAATAATTGGATGGAGAGGAGCCTATAATAATCATATTAAGTCTTTAGAAAAATTATTTTTAAAATGATGCTTCATAAAAATTCAACTAATTCCTCCAACCAATTATTTTAGGAAGCTTAAATTTTAAATCTACGAGAAATCTATTGCCAGCAGTGTCTAAAATATGTTTTCATGCTTCAACATTTATTTTAGTTTACTTGAAATCACTAATTATAAATTCAAACTAGGGCAAAGACACTTATTTTCCATAGGTCCAAAACAGTTCAATGCATTTCATAAGAACAATGTTATAGAGATTAATTATTTGAATTTGTTTCGAATGAAATTTTTGTTGCGTTTATGTTATAGTGTATTTTGTATTTTTAAATTACTTATTTATTGGTAAAATTTAAAAAAAATACAATTATCACAAGAGTAATAAAAAAGAGTCAAAGATAAAGAAATATTAAAAGAAATGATAAATATGATAAAGGCCTCTCGTCACTCGGCGAATTTATTTTATAGGGTTTTTTACAAAACATATCTGCATGACTACATACTCATATTTCATAATTTCATATTCAATCTGTGTACATAAGTAAAACCAAATCTAACCTAACCTTTTCTTCATTTTTGATTAAGCCAAATAATGACATATTTTGTTTTTACTGATTTATAAAATAATGAATTACCTTTTCGACCAACTGGAACAGAGTACGTCAGATCCTGGAACTCAATATCAATGGGTGGTCTCTGAGGAAGATGCGTTAATCTTCTAATATACACCTCACTTTGTACAGCCATTTTTTTTATGACAACACTGCCACTGCACACTACACTTTACCGTCCGGCAACACACGCCACAAAATAATACTAGAGTACACTGTTCGTTACCATAATAAATCTTATGTCACAAAAATGGTTTATTTTCTTAACTTTCAAATTCAAACAGCATCTTTGAATGTTTTTACTATTAATATGTAGGTTTAAGTATTACGTGATTTTTTCTGAAAGCAAAATAAGAACAACGTTTCCTGTTAAATATGCTAATAAATATATGCATTGTAAACAAATGAAAAATAATGAAAATGTGACTTTAAAAAAATAGATACTACAAAGATAGGTTTTTTTAAGGATAAAATTTGCAAGCGCCATTATTTTGTGGAAATGCAAATTAGAAATCTTAAATTTACTATCGATTGATTTCTCAGAAAAAATAAATAAATTATAAGTATGTATTTTGAATGATTCAGCTCTCTAATATTTCAGTGGATTTTTTTGTTTTTTTTATAGCTTTTCTTTAGTAACAAAAACTGGGAAAAAAAAGTTCTCTCTAATACACAAATTACAACAGAGATGGATAACATTTTAGAGAAAGAAATATGGAAGTCTAGGCATTTACAGGGCGTATGACCTGTCGTTGGCTGGTTTAAGTGGCTAATTAACACTCTTGGAAATATTCACCATTAAACGGTTTTAAATTAAATTATTTATATATATTTTTTTTAATTTAAAAAAAATAATTGAAAAGTGAATATTTGTATAAAATTTTTAAGTATCTTCGTCGGTTATATGTAACTTAACACGTTTTACATAAAAACTTATAAAAATATACACATTTTCGCATAGAAAATTGAAGATAATTCTGTTTACAACTTATAGTTATCAGGGCCCTGATTATAACAGTTAAAATTACATAATAATTCTTTAATTCAATTTCGTATTTTAATCAAGTTTATATTTTGTATAAAAAATGTATGAATCCTTTTTGTACTTTTAGACGATGGTAACGTACTATAAAATATTACATCTGAAAGTAAATTAGAAATATTAAATACAAGGTAACCTACCCAACAAAACCTAGATACATACAAAAGTAATTTTAATTATCGTGTTTTTATTACTAACAATAATTATTATTTACATAAGCACGTGATTATAGTTTTAATCTTAAGAAGATGTTTTAAGCCAGGGTTTCCCGACCTTTTTAAGCCTGCGGACCGGTGAAAAAAGAGAAAAAAAATGTGGAACGGTAACACAGTACAGAAACTTTAATTGTATAGTATTTTATTTATTGGTTTTTGATATTATATTATAACAGGTATAAAAGTAACGAATGACGTTTTTTAGTACAGGAATTTAAATATGAGCGACAAGTACTTCTGCGGACCGGCAGAAAATCTCAACGGAGCGGTACCGTTGAGATTACGCGGCGGTTCCGCGGACCGGCGGTTGGGAAACGCTGCTTTAAACCACATGTGGCCAAGCCCAGGCCCGCGGGCCGGGAGATATCGAGTTAAGATTTTACCAAAATTCTTTAAGAGGGTTGGCGGTGTCGAAAAAGTTTGACAAATGGGTTTATGAACATAATTTTACTATCACTCTCTCGCAGATGCCTCCCCAGTATTGTGTGAAAAAGATAACTGGACGTCATATTTATAAACCGTGCGTCCGAGGAGGGCAGATACAATTTGGCGCTTTTTTGGATGATCCTAGCTCCTATTATAGAAACAATTCGTCAAAAAAGCAAAACTATTTTTGACCATTCGGTTTTATTTTAGAATTCTACTTTCGCTCAGAGAAATTTCCCTTTTGTGGCCTCAAGAGTATTCAATGTCCTGGACGAACATATTCAGTTCTCCAAAACGAAAGCCATTTTCAGGAGAAGTGTACAAGTTTGGATTTTGTCCAAGGGAAGAGACCGTTGCAGGAGACTGCTGCGAGACATTTCATAGATTTATAACAACAACAGCAACAACAACAACCACAACAACTAAAGAACTTTTTGAACATACTAAACAATTAAACGTAACTGAACTCTTTAAACTAGAATATTTAAAATTTATTCTTAAATTAGCCACTGATGTAATTGTAGACGAAGAATTAAAACTTGAAAAAAATTGTAGTAAACATGAACACAATACGAGAATATCAGAAAAATATCATATTCAATCTTTTAAAACGAGAAAACGACAATCGAGACTTATAAACCATGGACTGAAATTATACAATAAACTACCAGACAAAACTAAACAAAAGACTCAGGCAACCTTTACAAAATATGTTAAAAATATTATTATTAACAGTAGAATGTGAATTTTAAAAGTGAAAACATTTTGTTAAATGTATGTAACCCGTAAGGGTTTATCAATAAAATTTAAATTAAAAAAAAAAAAAAAAACATCAAATCATCACGCCGTTTCTCCGTAAGGGTAGGCAGAGAGGATAGAACGCCACATCATACATCTTTGCATACAGATCTAGCTTCTTCTACATTCATACATCTTCTTATGCACGTGCGCCGATTATTCCGACTTTTAACATATCCATCTTTAAGTATTTTTTGGATTTGGTTATGCCATGTCTTTCTTGGTCTTCCTCTATTTCTACATCCATCAACATTCACATTGTCAATACTCTTGGCCGTTTTTTAGCTGTCCATTCGCTCTACTTGTCCAAACCAGCCCAGATCTCCTTTCTTGATTTTGTCGATAACGCTTATCTCAGTTTTACAAAATGTACGGATCTCAACATTCGTGCATCTATCGAACCTAGTTTTACCACACATTCGCCTGAGATATAGCATTTCGACAGCATTCCTGCAACTTTTATCCCTGTTTTTCCTTACTGTAAGTCCATACTTCGCTTCCATACATCAGGGTCGGGTCAACGACCAGGAATCATTGTGAACTGCTAATTTTGCTTCTTGCGACAAAGAGAGGGATGTGTAATGTCACCATGGTTGTTCAACATATACATCGATAACTGTATGAAAGAACTGAAAGATTTAAGAATGGGAGCAAAAATGAGTGGTATAACTGTTAACTGTCTTCTGTATGCGGATGATGCCGTGCTTCTTGCTAGCAGCAAAGAAGACCTTCAATTCTTGGTAACAAAAGTCTACGAGGTATGCAAGAAAAGCGATTTGCTTATGAATGTTGATAAATCGAAAGTGATGGTTTTTGAAAGGGACGAAATATAACTAAATGTGAGATCAGCGTGAACGGAGATATTCTGAATCAGGTAGAAGAATTTGTGTACCTGGGAAGTATGTTTACTAGGGACGGAAAGGCCGAGAAAGATATTGAAAGGAGGGTGAGTGCCGGGAACAGGGTGAACGGTGCACTAAAACCTACTTTGGCAAACAAATGTTTATCGCAGGAGGCTAAACTAGCAGTTCACAACGGAGTTCTAGTTCCAATTCTAATGAATGGGAGCGAAGTATGGAACTGGAAAAGTTATGATGAAAGTAGGTTGAATGCTGTCGAAATGCGATCCATCAGGCGAATGTGTGGTAAAACGATGTATGATAGGTGCACAAATGTCGAGATCCGTGAAGTGTGTAAGGCTGAGACATGCATTATTGACAGAATCAAGAAAGGGGTGCTGCGTTGGTTTGGACATGTAGAGCGAATGGACAGCGAAAGAACGGCTAAATCTACGATTCAAATGTTGATGGATGCAGAAAACGAGGAAGACCGAGAAATACATGGCACGAGCAAGTCCATCAAATACTTGAAGATGGATATGTCAAAAGTAGGAATAATCGGCGTGCGTGCATGAGAAGATGTATGAATGTAGAGGAAGCGAGGTCTGTATGCCAAGATAGAGTGTTATGGCGTTCTATCCTCTCTGCCTACCCCTACGGGGAAACGGCGTGATGGTTTGTTGTTGTTGTTGCTACAAAGACTCTTGTCCAGATGTTTATTATAATTTATGTTGCTTTTTTTTTTTTTTTTTGCACCACAACAGGCCAGGAGGCCCAATTACAGTGGTGAACTACAGCACAGAACACCCAGGCTTGAGAAAAATCACATTTTAATTTTTGTTTTCTCACCGGGAATCGAACCCGGAACCTTCCGTGCGTTAGTCAAGCGTCTTGACCACTACATCACGGAGGCCGCCAATGCAATCATTTTTATTTGTAGTATTCTTTAATAATATGCATGCTTCTACTTTCTATTATGTTGTATCCCAACTTAACACAGGGCTCTTGGCCTCATGGAGTTAGGGATACATTTTTTTTGTAAAATATATCTTAATATGAATTTAAAAAAATATTACGGTTTGGGAAAAAAATCGAAGAAATAAAAAAAAAATAGACGTATATGCAATGTTATTATTAGAGTACCATAAAAATATGTTGGTGAGTGCGCTACTTCAAGATTTAAAAAATAAATAAATACCCATCATGTTTTTTCATAGAATTCACTCGTGGTAGCTAGCTAATCAATCAATTAGTTTACATACAATGTAGGAACAAACAAGCGATTGCTCGAGGCCGCGAGCTTATTATATCGGGGCAAGTTGATAGTTAATAGGGACCTCAGACCTTATTAAAATCACTTTAACATTTTCCTCGAGCACAATAATTATCCTTAATGCTTTAAAAAAACATTTCTACGTTAATGATAGTTAATAAAGCTTTTATCAATTACTTATCGGATACGCGTAACCGCGCAACATCGACAAAGTAATATTTAATTAAATCAATAGTAATTACTTGAAGCATTTGAAATGTGGATCCATTGTAGAATATCTTGGACCGATATGATATCCAACAATGAAGTATTACGTAGAGCCAATACTAATAGACTAATAGATTCACCACTGTTAAGCTCCGTAA
This sequence comes from Micrasema longulum, assembly GCF_059751315.1. Taxonomy (NCBI): domain Eukaryota; kingdom Metazoa; phylum Arthropoda; class Insecta; order Trichoptera; family Brachycentridae; genus Micrasema; species Micrasema longulum. Next base: position 507,712 of record NW_028278238.1, on the reverse strand, counting down.
GATTTCATATTTTGGTCATGTGTTGAAAGGTGATAAATATGCCATACTTCAGCTTGTCATGGAGGGGAAGATCGAGGGACGTAGAGAAGTCGGAAGAAAACCGCTTTCCTGACTTCGAAGCATCCGAGCATGGACCAGGATTAAAACTGTGGAGGAGCTGTTTCGCACTGCTCAGGATAGGAAAGCTTTCTCCCAAGTGATCGTCAACGTCAGGGGGGACCCGACATGACACGTGAAGAAGAAGAAGAAGAAGAAGAAAAGTAATTACAAATTATTTTTTACCATCTAAATTTGTTGCAACAGAGAGGGAAAATATTTTTGAGAAAGGTATGTGGATGCCTGTAAATGTAATAAGCCATATTCCATATTCCTTTCTTAAAAATGATTTCCCTCTCTGTTGCAACAAATGTAGATCTTAATAACTCTCTAGGGAGGAAATCCAGCCTGTCTACAAACAGTTTAATATACTCAAAATGTTGTTGATTTTACATCCACCCTGCCAGGAATTGAACCCATGACCTCAAAAATGACAGGCGATCGCGTCAACCACTATACAACGAGGCGGACTTATATCAACTCGATTTTTACCGAAAACAGCCATTGAGTCGAAAACACTCGTCCGGTCCTATTTGTATTTCACACATAGATCAGTATTCTTTATCCGACTGGGCACAGAAAGTGCATGTACTGGGCTGTGATTATAAACGCTATCTTCATCGGTACATATCTAGACGGTACATATCTAGACGGTACAAATCTAGACGGTATAAAGTAAAATTTATTTACATTGAAAATTTAAGTTATTTTCGAACCTGTAACTTAACATATTTAGATTTTTTTATACGTATTCAATTTGTCATACTGGTTTGCCTTGAAGTGTAATAACCAGCGCGTTTGCCTACCATGTGAGAGGTGTCGGGTTCGATTCCCGACATGGTTGACCTTAAAAACTTATTTAAAAGGGTGTTTTAACACTAGAATATTTCGTAGTCCCTGGACTGGTACCTGAAGCGTAAGACTGAACTTATCTTCATGTAACAAAAATGATCAAGATACACTGCGATTTCTGTACCAATGCAGTGTCCTATGCACCATTAGGTGCGGAAAGGAAATGATGAGGATGATGATAATTTGTCATACAGAAAACTTAATTTAACTTTGTAAATAAAATTGCAGATAAATATCAATAATACTTCCCATTGGAAGACAGGTGCCACCGTTTTGTAGAAACAATTCACGGACAGTGTATACTTGTAATGCCGTATTAAATAGACTTCATGAACTCGGTAATAGTTATTTCCACGTATCTGATATATTTTGTGTAGGGTATTGTTCCTATAGAACAAACCCTTTGAACTTTTTCAAAGATGGTGAATGGTAATTATATTTATTTATTCATGCATTTCATAATACATATATACAGATTTTTGTTCACTTTGCCTAGCTGTGTGAAACAGTACTTATGATTTTATTGTTGTTTTACTGTAGAATGTTTTATTATTTGATCTTTCTACTAAATATGCTGTATAATTTTTAGGTTAATTTTTTAAATATAAATCTTGTATAATTTTTTTTTTATAAATCTTGGGTATAAGGAAATTTATGTTTTAAAAAAATATATATTTATTATGCCAAATATGTTAATATTATAAATGTTTGTAAAAGGCAGATTTGCCGCTTATGTTTATAAAATAAAATACATACTTAACCGTTCACAAAAAAAAAGTTTTTTAGGTCCGAAAATGGATCGACTCCGAGTGCTTTTACTGTGAAATCTGACCTCATTTACTCACGCTGCGTTGCGTGTTCCAAAAGGGACTAACGATGCCGATACTATGTGGGCGTGTACAAAATATTTCAATGCAAAAGGGTAATTATATATGCCTGGTCTCGGTCGTTGACTTAATCGCAAATTGCTAAATGCAGTGTGTACATTATTAGGTCCATATTACTAGGGTAAATGGCGTAAATGCTCAGTGCCTAGCCATACACACTTTACTCAAACATGCGATTAGTATTGCATTGCGATAGCACCTCTGTACTCTGTACGCCTTCCCACGTTCCATTCCGGGGAAATGTCTGTCCGACGCTGACGGACTATGAAGCTGCCTATGTTGTGCTAAACTCATTTTCCGTTATTATTTATTGATTTATTTTACACCTTACATACATATACATTTTAAATACATAAAAGGGCGGGTATATTGCGTTACGGAATTTTTTTCCTGCCTACTTCGTTGAGAAAATAAAAAGTATATGGACATATTCTAGATGTACTAACAATTGAACAATCTTATTATTTTATACGAAATTTGAAACGAAAACAAACTAATAATCTACATTTTACCATGAAGCAAGGAGGGGGGATGGTAAAGAAAAAAGAACGAGAAAGAAAAAACTCAAATTTTTAGATAGTGACCTTTCAGTCTTGATTATTATATTACGCATTATTCTCTTTTCGCACTAATGGTACATAGAGCACTGCATTGATATACCAGCCGCAGCGAATATTGATTATTTTTTTGTAATATGAAATTTCAGGCGCCAATCTAAGGACTATGAAATATTATAGAGTTTAATAATTTTAATAATACTCCTGTTTTTAACTTCAGACAGGCGTCGTGGCGCAATTGATTAGGCGGCTAACCGTGAAACAGGCGTCGCGGGTTTGATTTCCGTCAGTTGTAAAATGAAAAAAAAATATTTTTTGTTTCCTAAATGATGAAGTTCAATCGTATGGGAAATTGATTGCAAAAAATGTTTTCCTACACGTGGTAAAAAATAAGAGCATTTAATAATACGGTGAAGTATCTCGAAAATGTATGAAAAAACTAATAAAAATGAACTACTTTGGACTACGTCACAAGTTCTTCCGAATTAACTTATAATGGTGTTGTAATAGGTTTTCGGTTTCCAGAAAGCCAATTTAACAATCAGCAGAACTCAACGACTAGAACTAATGACGTTAATAGATGAGTAATTCCAAATTTCATAAAATGTAACAAAAAAAAATTTGGCTTAGTTTGATGGTCTGTTGAGAAAAAAACACTAATTGAATACGTGTATATATATATAGTTTCAAAAATGTGCGCGTTTAATAGTGATATTCAGTGACTTTGATAAGTAATTTTAAAATGTTTTTTTCTTCATTTCAACATGGCGTCTTTATCGGCACAAGTTTTCCCGCGCGCCTTCTCCGAGTATAAGGAGAAGCGACTCGTATGCAACTCCCAGTGCATTGAAATCTCGGTACTCTGTACTGCCTACCTCAACGTCTACCGTAACAATATGACCCCATAAGCGATAGTAGAATCGTTTCTGCACAACTTGTTTTCAGTTGCGTCAGTTCTCAGTTCCTAGCCAGTAGCGGTCAAAGCTCTCAGACCTCAGACTCGCGATAACTGACAAACTGACGCACTTCTCGCCAAGACCAACTTTCAAGCAAACCGCTGTCCTGACGCAAAAAAGCCACGAACATAGCCCAGGCGTGAAAACTAAGACACACGTCATCTCACTATCTTTCTACCACTGTTAAGATCTTAACTAATAATTCTACGGCGGCAGAATGACTCGAGTTCCTTTCTCCCGATCGGAAGTTGTTATCAGCTCTTACGTACCAGAGACTACCAATACAAGACAAACGCAACATTCTGAAATCAAATTAACTGCCTTTGTTCGAAAGATAAAAACTTACACGATTGTAAAACTACTATTATATATTTGATTTATTAATGACTTATCACTGTACGATTTTAAAGGAAACATTATTATGTATGCCAACGACATTAGACAATTCTATAAAAATCAAACTGACGTATTAACAAACAATGACATAAACGAAGACCTAACTATGTTGGCTAAATGAACAAACACAAACTTACTTACACTTTATGAAAAAAATGCGATGTTTTCCATTTTTAATCTTGAGAAAAATGTCATAAAATAGATGCTTAGATGAAATTAAAAAAAGTTAAATACTTAGGACTAACAATAGACCGACAATTGACATGTACAATTCATATCAACAATTTTATTTGCAAAGTGGTGACAATGTCGAGTCGTTTTTTTTACTCAAAAACTTCATTCCAAAAACGGAAAGAGTCTAATGTATGAAGCCTATGCAAAAACGAAAATATGTTTAATGCAACTACTTTGGGGAACAGGAAATCAAAATGACATAAACAGACTGCAAAATAAAATATCATCTCTTTTCATCTTCCGTCGTGGGACATTAATTAAGGGTATTAACAGAAAATAATTTTAAACGCAAACATGTACAGAATTTTACACAGAAATTTTCGGAAAAACTAACTTTACGAAAGCTGTGCATAATATGTACTGTATTAAAATTATATCCGATTGAAGACCGGACTTTTAAATAAAATTCAAGACTTTAACCACCTGCAACTGGCTTTCCTATTTTAGCCCCTGGTAACCCTAACTCCGTAGACTGTCCGAGCGGATTAAAAATACAGTTCTGTGTCCAAAATATGTACAATCAGAATCCTGGACGAGTGTTTTCAACTCGGTGGCTACCCTCAGGTAAAAATTTTGAACAAGGAAATTGAAAGAAAATATATCTTTCAATATTTTTCTTCAACTGGTTACACCTAGTCATAAATACATTTCAAAACATTTCTGTGACATTTATAATGGAGTCAGGGGTCATTAAAAAAGGCAACTGAATTATGAATTTACCACTATAGTGAGGCTAATGCATGTTAATTCCCTGACATTATTCACACACCCGAGGTCATAAAACTATTGTATTAGGACAGATGGTAATACACACGAAATGCGAAAAAAACAAAAATTATTCAAAACAACGTTATCGCTCAAGTGTTGAACTTGAAGACTTTAATAGTCTTTTTGGTTTCCATGTTAAACAGACAAAGTAGTGGGTTTTTCCAAGTTTCAAATATTAAATAGTTCAACACTTATTATAGGAGGATGATGAAATTTGGCAAAAAATAATGCATCAAAATAGACAGTTATGTCCCCTCCTTTCTAAGATCCTGTTGCATATATTTATTATATAGGTTGACTAAATGTTATTAAATATTTGTAAATAAAATTACCGACATTTATATGTCTACCGGTTTCGAGACGTACCCGTCTCTTCGTCAGGACACCAATTAAACCAACATGCAAACCAACATGCAAAACCCACTATACACCTTCACCATAGTTGTTGCACAAAAATTTAAAACCAACACGACATGCATTTTAATAAGCACGTGCACTGATTAGGACAAACATGCACTGATTAAATTATGAAAATATTCTCTTGTTTGAGAAGTAAAAAGTAGAGGGGATGGAGGGAGGGGATAAGCTTAATAGGTTATATAGGGTGACCATTACAGTGGAACATCATATAAAGGACTATATTGGAAGTTTGTTTGATTATTGATTAAAAGAACATTATTTTTTAAAGTTTTCCTAATGTAAAATATTTTCATATTATTTACTTTTAACCCTTTATTATTTGTATGTAAGATTTTAACTCCAGTGTTTTTATTACAAAATGGAAGTTTCTTTGATTATTGATCACTTATCCCCTCCCTCCAACCCCTCTACTTTTTAAATTAATTCTCAAACAAGAGAATATTTTCATAATTTAATCATTGCATGTTTGTTCTAATCAGTGCATGTGCTTATTAAAATGCATGCCGTGTTGGTTTTATATTTTTGTGCAACAACTATGGTGAAGGTGTATAGTGGGTTTTGCATGTTGGTTTGCATGTTGGTTTAAATGGTGTCCTGACGAAGAGACGGGTACGTCTCGAAACCGGTAGACATAGAAAAGTCGGTAAGTGGTTTTATACAAATATTTAATAACATTTAGTAAAATGTTTGACCACAAATTAAATGCTTTAAATATTAATTATAGATAGGTTGAATTTGATCGTAAAGTTTTTTTTTAAGTATTTGTTTTTTTTTAAAGGGTGATATCTTATTTTTTAACCATAGTTTGAGGGAAGTTCCGACGTATTTAAATCACAAATGTTTATGAATACCAGCAAATAATAAATAATACTAAAATAATGAATTAAATAATGTTCTTAATGCTTGAAGGTCAAATTTTGGAAAAATTTCATCCAAGTATAAAAATTGACATATCTCCCAAACTATAAAACTTTAGCTAAGGAAATAATCTCCAAAAATTAGCAATTGACCTTCTCTATGTGCAAATTTGCAATGGCGGGTTCAGTTCCAAACACCTGTATAAGCCAAAAAAAAAATTCTTACACAAACAAAATAAATATACAAAAATGCTTTCAAGAATGGAGGAGATGTTAGATATAGAGCTAAGAGAAATAAAGTCGTTAACATCATATGCCACGTTGACGATGCAGCTATAGTGGCAGTGGAATTCCTGATGATAAGAGCATATCATAACTATGGAACAATTGTACGCAAGCAGCATGGAATAAATTAAGGGTCACGTATAATAATTCATACAGACAGTTATTCGGATTGCCTAGGTACTGTAGTGCCTCTGAAATGTTTACAGCTGGACGAATAAATACCTTCGCTGCTCTACTTCGCTAAAGAGCCTGGAGCCTATGGGAACGCCCGAAAAGCTCTAATAATGAAATTCTGCAAGTCACTGCAGGGTGGATCCATTCATCGTGGTTCGAGCGATGGCAGGATATGCTAAGACCACCATAAGTGCTGCAAATATAAAATTTTATTTTATGTTTATATTTATGTTTATTGTTATATTTATATTTATGTTTATGGTTATGTTTATAATTATGTTCATGTTTATATGGTAGAATTGGCTCGGCACTATGTAGCCATTTTACTGGAATAAAAATAAATAAATAAGAAAATAATAATAATAATATCTATCTTAGGGAGTAAAACATCTGGATGTAAAAGAAATGTCTGTGTTAAAACCGTTGCGCGTTGCATTTAACAACGAGTAGGCATATAAAAGAAAGTATATATTAGGTTCATACATATAATAAATATGAATTTAACATTTTAATTACATAGGTATATTGACGCAAGTAATTTCTCTACCAAGCAATTCTAATGTTTTGTTTGTTAAAAATAATATATTCAAAATACGTAATATGAATTCGTACATATTATAACTTGAAATGCATGCATGGTTGCGCGAATGTTATATGTAACTTTCAGCAATTATTGATATCAGTGTATTAGTACGTACGGGATTTTACTTTATTCTAATTCGGCCATGATAATTTTTTTCACATAAACATGTTTTTTTACCAATGTTGCATTGATTTGCGTGTAATTTCCGTTTTAAACATACAAACTTGTAAGAGAAACTTTAATATCGTATTTTAGTTTAGTCAATTCCCATTAATATTTAATTTAATATTGTACTACTGTAACTAAATAAAATTAATTCAAATATTTAATTTAACACTTTATCTACATATACATTTTATATACATATAAGGGCGGGCATATTGCCTTAAGGCCATTTCTTCCTACCTACCCAAACCGTTTAGTTTGAGAAAATTACAAGTACATGGACATATTAAATCTTACGATTATATACAAAATTAAAAACAAAGATTAACAAAATAAAAAATATGAAAATTAACACTTTACTATGAAGAGAGGAGAGGGGATGAGAAGGAAAGAAGTAGGATAAAGAAACAACTGAAATATTTAGATTGTGATATTTTAATCTTGACTTAAATGCAAATAAAGAAGGGGCGTCTATAACATTAGTGGGTTGGTTATTCCACAATCGAGCAGCCACTACTGTGAAAAAGAAGGCAAAAATTAGAGCGATGAAGGGAATTAAAAGGGTTCTCTCGTTACTAGAACGAACAGATAGTCTGTGTTGTGATTGAGGTTGGAAGAGCTCTCTCAGATAAACAGGCGAAGTGGGATTATTTAAAATATTGTGAAGAAGTGATAGAATATGAATGTTTCTTCTTTGCCTGATACTGAGCCAGTGTAGTTGCGTGCGATATTCGGTTATGTGGTCTAAGTTGCGAAGATCAAAGATATAACGTATACAAACATTCTACAGACGTTCCAATTTATCAAGTAATTCAGAGTTAGCATCTGGATAACATATATCCGCATAGTCAAGGAGTGGAAGAAGTAAGTTCGGAACTAATGTTTGCTTGACATTAATTGGCGAGAAATTCTGTTATCTTTTAAGTGAGTTATAACTGCTATAAAGTTTACGACTAACTTCGTTAACCTGATCGTGCCACTCTAAATGCTTATTCACGATAATACCAATAATAATAATAATATAGTTTTTGACTGAAGTCATGAATGGAATTTCTGTACCATCTATTTTGAAAAGAGGAAGTGTGGAAAAATTCACCAGTGGCGTTAATTAGCCAGTGGCGTGTTATTACTCTAAGGTAAAAAACATTGATTTTCTGTGTAATGATTTTTCAAAATATATATTTTTTTACATTAAACCATATATTCTGCCGTTCGAAAACCTCCAAATCAAACGAAAATCGGTAGATTCATTACATATCAAAATAAATACATATTGACAATTATTCTACATTTTAAAAATAAAACTACGTTTGTACTCGAACGTATTCAAATTTTGGAATTTTAATACGGGAAAATGTAAAAAACAAAGCATTATTAAAAAGTCGGTAAAATTTGGCAATTTTTGAACACACTCTGATGTATGCAAACTTGATTCTACGCGACTTTTGGTATATTATAGTTCTATGTACATTACATCACAAATAGTAACGTTTGAGTATAATTAAAGTTTTTCACAACTATCCAACACTTTTTGTAAACATGGTAAGGAACAAAAAAAATGAACGCGTTAGAAATTAGTAATTATGTTCCCAAGGCGTTAGGGGGGATGTAAAGGATAAGGAAATATAAGGATTAGGATAATAAAGGAAGAAGGGATTCTGTTGATGAGCTTACTGATAAAAATACGGATTTATTTATTTATACATTTTTTTCACATTAAAAATAATAAAAATAAAAATAATGTGTCCTCACTGGGGTCACTTGGCACAAGTGAGTCATTTGGCACAACGAGGACACTAAACTATACACGATTTTTCAGAGCCAGTACTCGAAACTTCAGAGGAACATTTCTTATGATAAGCTTTAAAAAAAATCAAAATAAAATGGTTCCAAAAGGACATTGAAAATATATATATATATCTGTATATATATATATATATATTTATATATATAATCTCCAAATGTAGTAAACCCTCGATTCCTAAGACAAGCAGTCCTGTCACAAACCCCTACCCCTCTCCTACCCAGCTGGCCGCATCTTGTGCGTATCGCTTCGTTGGTCAAATACGGTTTTATCTCCAAAAAAATTGTCGAGGAGGGGTAGGGATTGTGGAAGGGATGCGAATCCAAGGAATGAAAGATTTACTCCATTTCAAGACTTAAAAAAATAAATTACTATGACTTTTTGGGAAAAAATTACCAGGATTTTTTTAAGCTAACCGTAGGAATGTTCTTCTGATGTTTCAAGTTTCGGTCTGGCCTTGAAAAACCGTGTATACAAAGAATACTTTATGAAGTTTGATGACTTTATACAGAGAGAAATTACAAATTGTTAAGATAATTATAAACACTACGTGTTTATGTTTATATTTTATTTATGTATACATTATGTTATACAACGGATAATAAAAGAACAAACAAAGTACATAAACTTAACTGCTTGTATATTTAAAAATAAAACAAAAAGTTTGATGATAAGTATTTTGAAATACAGCATAAATAATAAAAGAACACGTTTCTCCATTTAGATGTAGGTAAACCTGCTAATATGGAATGATTACTTATGAAGCAATACCAAAATAACAATAAAACATAATTTCAAATTGGTAATAATTACGTCAAACGTAAAAACCAGCGACGTGAAATCTTTTTTTATCTCGACTCGTACGTGACTCGAATTACAATATTATTTTTTACAATAACGAAAGAGTGTACCTAATGCATTATTGCACACAACACGATTGTAGATTTAAGCCAATTTCTTCTTACCTACCCAAACAATAGATTTGTTTTTTATTATAAAAAGATATTTGCACCTTAAGGGATAAAACACAGGAGTCTACTTTTTAACGTTTCAAAGTTGAAAATGCAGAAATTAGCACAATAACTTATTTCATGCTTGAATAAAACACCTTAGTCCATATTCGTCATATAAATGCTTTTTTAAAGTTGAAATGATAATCTGAAGTCAACTTTGTTTTAATGGAAAGGAAATCAGTAGTCCCACTAATTTGATGTGTATTATTATTTCACATTAGAAGTTTTTTACATCTCATTTGGTTTAAATGCTATGATATTTTGGAAATCGCATAATCTTAAAACATTTAGTTTAATATGACTGAAGGGGTTAAGTCCTTTAAGGTACATGTATGTTTTTGAAAGAAACAATAACTAACTGAAGTAAAATTCTACACTACACTACGAGGAAAATGGAAAAGAAGGGGGGGGGGGGGGGAGCAAGGAAAAACTTTAAAAATTTGATAGTGACATTTCAACCACGATTCAAATGTCATGTCTGACATTAATATTTAAATAATTCCACAATCGAGCAGCTGCTACTGTGAAAGAAGAGGCGAAAAAATGAGCGATGAATGGGTAATGAAAGGGTCCCCTCGTTACTGGAACAAAGACCATAGTCCATGTTGTGATAGAGGTTGGAAGAGTTCTCTTAGATAAACAGATAAAGTGGGATTTTTAAAAATATTGTAAAGAAGTGATAGAACGTTAATGTTTCTTCTTCGCTGAAGCTAAGACTAAGCCAGTATAGTTGCGTGCGGTATTCGGTTATATGGTCAAATTTGCGAGGATTTTTGAATTTGCTTTTATGTTTCTTCAAAAAAAAAAAAGTTAAATGTTTACTTCTTCAACAACTTTCTTCACGACTTGACTAGAAATAAAATAAAATAACCAAGATTAAATTAAAAATATTTAACCACCTTAATTACCCAATTGTTCCCTCCCCAAACACCAAAAATAGTTTCCTTTTTTTGTGTAGTATTTTTATTCGTTTTTTTGTTGATCTTTTTGCCTCAATAATAAGTAAAATTTGAAAATGGTATTAGTTCACGTTTAAAAATGTTATTTTATTTATATTTTTTCAAAGATTTTAATTCTGCTTTAACTATTTTGTGAAAGCCGTATGCTGATGAATATTTTTCCTAATAAATTTATGCGTCCCGTTGATCACGATTTTGCCTTGGAGGTAATTTACTGAAGAGGCTAAATGATTTTATCAGAAAGCTATGCATTCGCGAATCACTTGATTACATTAACAATTTTAATTACCGAAGAATATGTAGGTACATAAAGTTTTAAAACTAACGGAGCGCTAATATTTTGTATTTAGTATTTAATAAATTTATAAGAAATTAATTCATTTCTATTTCCAAATAAATAAGTCACCAAGGCTTCACTCATAATTGTATTTAATATGAGTAATGGAGCACAGATTGTCTTACGTAGCGAAATAACCTCTACAATAATGGTGAAAAAAAGGCTGGAGTTTTTGCCCGTTTTATTTTTTTCTATAGTGAGTTTTAAAATAATATATTTACTTAGAGGTTTGATAAAGAAAAATACACAGAATAATCGACTTTCAATTTTAAGTACGTAATTATAAGAGCCTTTTTTTTCTTAGATTGGTACACATATTTACTATCAATTCATCAGACAGTTTTTGGCCATTTTGGTCGCGTAGTTAGTTTTTGACAGACAGACAACTAGTGAGACTAGTTTTAGTGAATTTTCATAATAATTCCAGAGCGAAAATAAAAGACTTCCGCTCACGCCTCGTTTTGACAAAAAAAAACCAGACCGCATTCATGAGCCAGCCACCGTTTTCACATGACTTGGCCCTCTGTGACTTTTTTCAGTTCTCGAAGATGAAGAAGACCGATTTGCTGACAAAACTGAAGCTTATCAAACTCGAAACGTACGAGACTGACGTAAAATAATTTTAAAAGCGGTAAACAAAAAAAATATTTTCACCCAAGTTGACTAACAATTTAAAAATACATATTCATTGGTCGGTATTGCATAATTATGCATGAGACAATAGAATTGCAGTCAGGTAGGTACGGTTGACACAATTATAATTATTACGAATTCATATGTACAGGCATAGAATTAAGAACAGTCCAGAAACCGCATACGCACATAAAACATAAGGCCATTAAACTACTCATAAATGAGTAGTTTTTCGTTTGGACCCATTAGTTTATTTGTAGACGTCACTCAGTAAGCAACTCCTGATTTGAATTCAACTATGCCGTGTTGTGTCGTTTTAAATTGTTGAAATACTGCTAGGATCTTAAAGAAACAAGATGAGATCACATTTCATGCGTAATTAATAAATGTTAGTAGCAAATACATTACTTAAAAATTGAATTATTTTGCCATCTGTCAGATTGTCGAAGAAATCAAAATGGACATTTCGTTAGTGTTGCGAGAGTAGATTTTTTTTTACCCTACTTTGCTCATCTAATGAGAGAACTAATGAAAATTGGATCTCAGATAAAACAACTTTGTGGACATTTGACTGACATTATTTATTTATTTATTTTAAAGAAACAAACAGTCGACAATGATATAGTAACATTAAAAAAAAATACACTTTAAAAACAGACCAGGAAAGTTTCTAAATAAAAATCATACATATTATTAAATTGTGTTACAACTAAAGGGTGTGTTTATGTATATTTTATGAGAGTAAGTGTAGATGTGTGTTTATGTGTATTATCTTTAAAACATCAAATATCATTTTACATGATAAAAAAATATCCGTTTCATGTAAAATAAATTCATTTTATATTTTAAGTTTAAATTTCATTAATTCAATTACTCTTATTAAATGACCCTTTGCTTATCTACTCTGTTTTGTAAACCAGAAATAAATAGATTGCTTTTTTTTTTTACCAGACATTTTTGTTATGATTATATTTTTTCCCATCGTGCATCATTACGCGGCGACATCACGAATGCGCGCGGCGAAAGGCTATTCTTAATTCTGTGTGTACAGGGTTTGGTTTGCCATAAACATTTTAAAATTCCGTTTGAAACGCTTTCTGTATTACTTAAAACATAAACGTTTTTTGTAACCGTTGACACTAGAATAAGTGGATTTTTCAAAAATGTGTCTAGCCACAAAATCGGAAAAAATGAATTTGGGTCAATCATGGTTCAAAAGCGATATTCTCACTTAAAAAAAAAATAGTTTGTTGAGTTTTAACTTACAAATTTTCTGCAATACCTGGATGTGTTAACCAAAAACTGTGCAACTGGCCAACTGGCAACTGGCCTAATGCCATGTCAAACTGATTTAAGATGCTTAACATATTGTTGTGAATTAACATGTTAACAATATTGCTAAAATGTGTGAACGCCGCAAAAGACGCATTTTTTACCAGAATGAGGAAGTTCAGTGATTAAAAAAAATAATATTTGTCAATTGAACGTAGTTATGCAGAAAGCAGCCGGCAGTAGAAAAGTGAAACTGAGATATTTTCACCTTGGTGAAAAAAGTCAAATCTACACAACAGCTGGAATGTTTTTGACTTTGACAAACGATAAACAATGAAAACATTACTTTTTTATATTTCAAACAAGAATCTAATTATGTATATGACGAGTTTGAATGATTTTTTCAGTACCGTAAGATTTTCCTAGTGCTGTGGGTGTTTGCTGCAAATTAAAAAAAGCGGTTTTGTGATCAACAATATTTTCAGACGGTGATTATTACAGTTTTTTGTATGAAAGTGGGCTGGCTGTTTTTAGCAAAACATAGAATTGACTTTACTGCACCCTATAACACCAACATCTCATTTTTTCAAAATTGTGGACTGGCTGCTTTCTGAATAACTACGTTAATTTAACTACTAAACTAAGACAAAAAAAGCTTTTATAAATTTTATGATCGTATTATCAGCGCTATGATTTTTTTAAAGTTTTGTATTTTTTTATTACTTCGCGTGTGACGTCTCAAGTTCTCTGTTCTTCTCGATGAGTTCTGCTGATTGCTCAGTTGACCTACCATAAACCGGACATCTATCACAACTCTCTTATCGCTTATAAGAAGCAGAGATGTTTAGAAAAATAGTATAAGGAGGAAATCAAATGTAAATTAAAAATAAAATAGATCTTCAAATTGGTTCATATGTATGTAATTATTTTTTGCGAAATAGAGTTATTATCGCACAATCATTGTACGATTTTGTCATTGATTACGAGGTCGTGAGTTCAAAACCACGCTTCGTGTATAGTGAACGAATAATAATAATTTAGTGTCAAATTTACAAGTACTTTCCAAAACATTCGACCGGCGAGGTCTGGTATCATCAAATAGGCGTTTATTCAGCTTGCAACATCAATTGAAATATTATATTTTTAATAGGCGGCCTCCGCGGTGTAGCGGTGAAGCCGCTTGAGTCACGCACGGAAGGTTCAGGGTTCGATTCCCGATGAGAGCACAAAAATAGATTGTGATTTTTCTCAAGCCTGGGTGTTCTGTGCTGTAATTCACAACTGTGATTGGGCCTTTTGGCCTGGAGTGGTGCCAAAAAAAAGAATAAAATAAAATAAACACACAAACAAACAATCACGCCATTTCCCCATAAGGGTGGGCAGAGAGGATAAAACGTCAAATAAAATTACATGATTATTTTCATTCTTTTTTAATTTCTTTACTGCGACGCCCTTCATACAAGTCACCAAACGATAAATAATATGAGGTGTATGGGATTTGCATTTTAGCGTAATTAATGTCCTGATGAAACCGGTAGACATAGAAAAGTCGGTAAGTGGTCATATACTAACATTCATATTATGAACTTGATGCTTTAAAAGTAGTTGCATTTTTAGGGCAGTTTTAAAAAAAGTGGAAAGTAACCCTTTCTTCACTGTGCCAAAAACATCTGCGCGTTAAGGTGATGTGTAGTCAATGCACATAAAATTAGAAATTTTATAACGGAAAAATGGAGTATTCGTAGGGAATTGTTTCAATTGTTTCATTGGCTGACGTTCGCAGCTCTAACAGAGAGACCGCCCTTAACAAGGGCTCGAAAGCAACTGCGCACAACTGGCGTACTATGGCAGTGATACAGGTTACTTTTCTACTGGCCTGCGTGACGCGTGAATTTATCTCTCTCGTCGCGAATATACCTATAGCATCGAGAGTGAGACCTAAAGAGTGGTTGAGACAACCGTACATACGACACATTGGAAAACCTTTGAATGTATTAGTGATTTATCTCCGATTTGTTACAAAATACTTTTTCTGTGCCCAATAAAAATGTATTATTTAATTATAAATTATTTCAAACGACACGTAAATGTATAACTGAGGAATACCGAAGAGCTAAACCCAGTATTAATAATATTTGTAAAGACATTAAAGTTTTTAGATGCAATGTGAACTAGTAACAGATCACCGGGAAGACAGAGGTAAAATGTGACAACTCATTTTTATGTTGTGCCGATTGCCTAATTATTTTTAAAGGCGTGTTGCAATAGTAATATATAGTTTTTTTAAATGTGAAAACGTAATTGACGGGTTTATTGAATTGTTCGATGAGTTTATAAAGTGATAATATGTGAGCATTGCTGTAAAAAACGTTACAAACGTTTGTTTATATCCCAATTGGGAAATATCTATTTTCTTTTACAATTTGAAATTAATAATGATCTATGAAATACAGTGCTATTACAAAGATTTTTTGAAGTTATTTATAATTTTAATTTCAAATTCCCACGAAAACGGTTTGTTGCATTGCCCACGCCCCTAATACGTCACGATTCGGTTTCATTTTGAACTTTGAATATGACTGTTTAAATTTAAATATAACATCGGCACGAATCTTGACGTCACATTTTTCAAGGCCAAACTTGTTGAGACATATTTTTTAACAATTTCATTTTAAAAATTATACATGAAAACGTTTCTCCACAATATCCATGCTGATTTTGAAAATACGATTCATTTTTCTAAATTCATTTCACACGTTTTATCGGTATTTGTAATATGTGATACTTCCCAATTATTTTGTTTTTATCCGCTAAAATATTTTTTTTTTGCATTTTTAGTTTTTTAATACGGATTAATCTGATTATCTTCAACTAAACTTTTTTTACATTTTAAAAATATTTTTTTTATTCATAAATTTCATAAAAAGTACATGTCTTTGTAAAATTCTAAACATATCTACTTTTACGCATCTAGTAAATATTATCACTGTAACTCTCCAAAAAAAGAGACTAACTCTTGTGCTTGGAGAGTGATTTACACTGTTTTAGTTGTTTATTTAAAAGAGTTTCTATAATTTTAAATACGAGTACATGGAAAAGAAAAAAATACATAGGATATATAAAGAAAAAACATAAAACAATAATATTTACATACTAATTTAAATTTAATGTTGTTTTTACACGAGTTAAAAAAAATTCTTTAGATTAACTTTAAATTTATTTATTGATATATTATTTTAAATAGTATTTGGTTCCTAAGAAATATTATTATAATTTTTTACACCTTTGAAGACATGGCTGATCATGACTTGTATGGAATTTAGGAATTTTAATATTATGTTGGTTATTTAAAATTTATCAAAAAATTTCTTTAGATTAATTTTAATATCATTTGTTTTTCATTTTTATTTTTACAGAACTCACAAAACAGGTACGGTAACCCCTGTTAACTTATTGAAAAGTTTACTAGCTTATAAATTTCCTGCTAAGCGGTCGCCTTCATTGTTTTTTTGAACAATATTAATATGCACATAATTAACACCGTCGGGAATTATGATAAATCGCGTGTTTTCGTGAAATCTTGAATAATAAATGCAGAATCAAAATAACTGTGCTTTTTACATTCGTGATTCGTCGCTTTCTGACAATTGTAGAAAGACTTTTTTCCCTTCTTCTCGGTGAGTTCTGGTGATTGGTCAATTGACCTACCGTAAATCGGAAATCTATTACAACTCTCTTATCATTGGCTGACTTCGAAGAACTAGTGACGTCATTCAAAAGTAGTTTTTATTTCAATCATTTTTTAAATATATTTTCAAGAAACGCTTAAATTTTTACCGCGCGTAAGAATACATTTTAAATATTAAATTTTCTGTAGGACGTTGTATACTTTGACATCAAAACTGATTTCAACTTTTTTGCACAATACACAAATTAAAAAAAACATTTGAGTCAAATGTTATTTTATCATTCAGTAAATCTATAATACTTGAAGATATATTAACATAGAATACAATTTCGACGAATATCTACTAATGTTTTGTTTTTTTCACACATATGTCTTTGTTGAATAATCTTATAAAGTAAAATAATATAAAAACCTTAATTTAGAAAATGCATGTTGATTTTCCTCCGTTTTACACAGAATTCGCACTCCCAAATTTACATCTGACAGCTGACGTACATTCTCTTTCAATACCTAATGATTGATTTTTATGTATTTTTTAAAGTTTTCCTGTCGTATGAAATCGAGCTAAAATTAGTCGGTCTCGTGATTTAGTGGTTAGCGCGTTTGCCTAGCGTTACTTATGCATTTATTTTTCATTACTGATATTATCATTAATATTTAAATTTTTTAAGCATTTTGATTGAAAAAAAAATCACATGTAAAAAAGAAGTTCCTGCCTAGATACGGGAATTTCCTAGCTAGTCGAGACCTGGAAAAAAGAACCTCGGTACATTTTAGAACTGTGAAATTAATAAATGGTGTCTCGAGTTGAATTTTCAGTGAAGTTGAAACGAAATATTTATTAAAGAAGATTATACATCGCAAAATATTAGTCCCTGAACCGACGCCAAAAGCGTGACACTGATCACCTTGTCATCATTTAAAAACTGATCGATACACTCGAATGAAGAGTATGTTTTAAATAAGTATCCACTTTGTGGTTAAATTGTTAGCGTGTTTGTCTACCATGCAAGAGGTCTCAGGTTTGATTACCGACATGAAATATTTATTTAAAATTGTGTATTTATACTAGAATATTTCAGTCTTTGCACAGGCACCTAAAAGGAACTTTCATGCGACAAAAATGATCAAGACACTCTGCGTTTGGAACACTATGCAGTGCCCTATTCACCATTAATTGCGGAAGGGGGTGATAAATGTTTTTTTTTTTTTTTACATTTTTTTTTGCACCACAACAGGCCAGGAGGCCTAATTACAGTGGTGAATTACATCACAGAGCAACCAGGCTTGAGAAAAATCACATTTTAATTTTTGTGTTCTCACCGGGAATCGAACCCGGAACCTTCCGAGCGTGAGTCAAGCGTCTTGACCACTACACCACAAAGGCCGCCTTAATATTATAACAACTTAATAATAACAATTAATAAGTATAACAATACATAGACACAGAACAGAGATGAAGAACATTTTAGAGAACGTAATATAGAAGTCTAGGCGTTTACAGAGCTTATGACCTGTCATTGGCTGGTTTAAGTGGCCACTTTACACACTGTGTAACATTAACCATTCTGTCATATTTGAACATCTATATTCCTTCAATTCTTTCATCTGTTGATGTTTGTGAAGTTAGAGCTGAAACCTTTATTTATGCGAATGAGATTCATCTAATTGAATTATATCACCTCCATACTAGGCAACCAAAATAAACCGGCCAATGACAGGTCATAAGCCCTGTAGATGCTTGCCTAGACTTCTAAATTACCTTCTCTAAAATGTTCTTTATCTCTGTTGTAATATGTCGGCCTCGTGGTGTAATGGTCAGTGTATTTGTCTACCATGCAAGAGGTCTCGGGTTCGATTCCCGATATGGTTGATATGAAATATTATTTTAAAGAGTGTTTTTACACTAGAATATTTCATAGTCCCCGGACTGGCACCTGAAGCGTAAGACTGATCATCTTACCTTCATGTAACAAAAACGATCAAGATACGCTGCGTTTGGTGTACCAATACAGTGCCCTATGCATCATTAGGTTCGGAAATGGAATGATTATGAATTATGTAATATGTTAACATTGACAGCTCCCCGGGGAGTTGAATCCAGTCCATGTCTACAAAAATTTGGATAAACTCAAAATATTGTTAAAACATTATAAGTATGATTTCCTTTTTTGTTATTTTCACTATTTACCTAATCGTTAAAATATTTGTGCGTATATAGTGTATTTAAAATAATTACTTGAAAAATATAATTTTTGGGTTACAATAAAAATTTGCAACAAAAGTGTGCTTCTATTTGGATTTACCTGGTTTTTTCCTGTAAAAGAACTATTTTAAATTAACACTTAAATTTTGTACAATTTGAATTTGAAAAACGAAATAAGAATTTAAAGGAAAAAATATTTTGGCGTGCAAAAATGCAAATAGAAAAATAGATTGCGTATTTAACTGTTAAATAAAAGCA
Source organism: Micrasema longulum (assembly GCF_059751315.1). Lineage (NCBI taxonomy): Eukaryota > Metazoa > Arthropoda > Insecta > Trichoptera > Brachycentridae > Micrasema > Micrasema longulum. Next base: position 488,312 of record NW_028278238.1, on the reverse strand, counting down.
AATATTTAGATATTAATTGTTTATAAAGATGAATCCATTTTTCTTAAATAAAATATAATGGTCGATTATTTCATTTCACTTTCATAATTTTCGATGTTACAAAACAAGGTAGTTTTTTCTTTATTTCGTTGAATGGGTGTCACATTTTATTTTGATTCAATTACACTGTACAATTTTGCTTGAATAATCTTATTAAATCCTGTAACATTAATATAATCGCCATATATGTATGTCGTTGTTTGCTCTATATTTGATTTTAATATGATTCAGAAAATGTTATATAAATACAAAATACCCGGATAGATTTTTACAGTGAAAATGACTACGAACTGTATTAAATAAACGCGTATTATAAAAAATATATGTCGATTGACTATTAAACATTCGCGTTCTCAAAACCAAACCGATCGTATCAAAAAACACCGCAACAAGTGAAACTGATTGAAATTCAAAAATAGAACCGCATTGTGTATGCAACGGGAATGAATTAAAAATTAAAATTATCTCCGCAACGCTTTCAGTTTCCTGTTGAACACAAGTTCGGAGTAAATACTAAAAAAACTCTTTGCATTCTCTTGGACAGAAATCATTAGTTTCATCGTGTCAATTGTCAGCCGATTTTATTACTCACTAATGTCGTGTACTGTTTGATAATTTGTCTTTGAGCGATTCACAAGGCACGGTATGTTGTTTCGTATCGCGTTCACGAACGACTGGCCGACCGTAGTAACATTCTCTCTCGACCGCCAGAGCTTCGAGAAGTGACTAAACTGATTACAGAATGTACTCTCCACTTACATGTGTACGAGCGTACATAGTACGCATGTCGTTGTATACACGCTGTCGCAAAACAATAATTATTATAACAAAATAAACAAAACAGCTGCATTCAAGTGAAAATCCTGGCATTCTCACCATGCTCCATTTTAATGAAACAGGGTGTTCTTTAAACCCTGTCACATCCGAAACCACGATGATCAGTATGAGCAAGAAGACATATTGGCACATTAAAATATTTTTTTAGAACAAATTTTTTAATATTTAAAAAAACAAATGGTTGCTAACTTCTGCAGGAGAGAATCGAGGAGGGGGAAGGAGGGAGTCTGACACACCGTTAACCACGCGGCCGCGCCCCCCTCGCTTCCCCGCTGCAGAAGTAAGCAACCATTTGTTCATTTTAATATTTTATTTTTACAAATTTTCTTCGTTATCAATATTTGTTTTTAATATGTCAATATGTCTTCTTGCCCATACTGATCATCGTGGTTCCGGATGTGACAGGGTTTAAAGAACACCCTGTATATAATTTAATTATGTTAACATGAGCTGTGTTCTTTCCAAATTTAAAAATGAGCTCTAAAAGTAAAACAAAATGGTAAAGGTTATAGGGGGAAGTCATACAGTACCGTTTACCACTATAAGGTTGGTGGGAAAACGAATTCCCCCGTAGGTGCGGGGCGAGAAATGGCGGGGAACGAAGCCCTAGGGCTTCTACAATATTAATTAGCGGAATAGACTGTATTTTAATTTTAATGAAATAAGTGAATATCTTCGATATGCGGTATGCAGTGTCAATCGGTCACAACCCCAACGAATGAGATGGATTAGAAATGGATGCCACTAACCTGGTTCGTTCTTGATGGAATGGCGGTGGTCTGACTGGTCAATTGCGAGCGGCGCCAACACTAGGACATGCCTCCGATCTGGAGCTGAACACTAGTGGTTGGTGGAAACAAAGTCTATGATGCGGCACACGTTCAACAAAATAAACGCGCGATTCACAACACGAGGTCTTATTGTGGCGGATGATCAAAGGATACTAAGTTGGTAAGGGAACAGTAGTTGTGGGTCAAAGGGATGTTGAAGTTAGAACAATAATTTAACAATGTATAACCACATAATTCGTAACCAAAGGTTTTTGGTTAATTCCACAAAACAGGAGAGCTAATTTACAAAATGATAATTAAAACTCACACTTGGCTGTAGTATTTGTAAATACATGTACTTGGAAAAAGCAAAAAAAAATGTTAGAGAAAAAATAGTTTTATTACAAAAATAGCAAAACACAAAAAAGGAGTTCTCAAAAAAATGGCCGCCAGTATCGGCCGTCAGAAATATGAATGATGAAATCTTACAAAAATCAAAAATATGCCTAGTCATTAGACAACTCAAAAATGCAGGCGCAAGCTTAGTGCACGAACATTTTACAACTCTTGTATTGGATCCAATCTTTGTTATGGGATTCCATGCACATAGGATACATTGTCACTTCATGACAAGCAAACTTTACGGCTGCACCGACAATCCTCCCTCGATGGCATATATATCTGTATTAAAAGTAAACAAGCAGGAACAGCTTCACACTCCGCAAAACATGTACTTGTGTGAGGACATTACACAACCAGACACTGTCACATCAACGATACCTGGTCCCCACCAAATATTTTTTTGCTATGTTCGTGAACTATCGATTATTTACGCCAATATGGTAGGTATTGATTTAGATTTTATTGTTATCATATTTCTACATGAATTGATAGGTACCGCATTATAATTTTTTTTTTTTAAATATCCATTACGTACCGTGGAATCTTAATTTTATTGTAACATGGATACGAGCACATAAGTTTAAAATATCACGTTATTACAAAGATGAATTATGACTTGGAAAATTTACATGTTTATGAAATTAAATTTGCTATTTATTGTTTAGTCATGCTTTTCTGAAATTATAGGTACCTTGTTTTATCCATCCTTTGCGTCAATGCCGGCCAGCAAAATATTTTTTAAGCGGTGATTTAACCCTTTGAGACGTAAATTAATTCGTATGGATATGACAAATATTTGGTATTCTGAATGTAACTGTACTAATGGAAGGAGGAAGTCAAGGCCTATTTGTACAAGGGCAATGTTTCCTTACACGCTATAAAAAATAGCATTTAATTTTGCGACCAAATTTCTCAAAAACGTCTGAAAAAATAAATGAAAATACATTTTAATAAAAACGAACTACTTTGAAACGTCACAGATTAAAGTAAACACGTTTTTAGAATAGCGAATCAATCATGTGTTGCGAGTTGTGACAGATATCCGATTTCCGGATAGCCATGTTTTGCGTTTTTGAAAAGTTACGGGTGTCTCTTTTTGAATGTAACCGAGTTGAATTTCGAATGTTGCGGGTGCCGAGCGGTATAATTTCAAAAGAAGAAAAAATAAAAAAAACAGAGCGACGATAATACGAAACATAAAAAAAAAAAAATTGTCTTATTTGGTAGTCTATTGACAGATATTTTTAAAAAATCACCAAACTTCCTCCTTATTTTATTTATTGAATTATATTATACCAATCAAAGACTAATAATTTAATATTTTCAATACAGTATTCAAATTTATACTATTTATTCTCACTTAATTTTATGCACTAACTGTCCAAATTCATAATATTAACATTTGTTTTATAATATATGCCTACCAGGGGCGTGCGGTGAGGTTTCCGATTAGGGAAGAAGTCATTTGGTACTACGTGCATAAGTAAAATATGTGCCTACGACTAACACAGTCATTCAAATTAAGTCCTTTGAAATAAACTAAAAAGCAATTTTATGCCATAATTTTAGCATAAAAGTGTTGTAATTCATAGTGTCAACCGATTTAAGTGCTAAATTTGTTATAAAACAGTTAAAATATATGAAAAAAAAGGATTACTTTGTTAGAATTGTTTCCACAAAGCTACTAAAGATCTCAATTTGCGCTTGCGCAGACTTATTTCAAAATCAGACTAAGCTCAATAAATTTTAGTTCAGTTAGCGCATAACTACGCTGGCGTAAATTGTGTGTGGGCTTGCCGTAATTTTTTAAAAGTTATTAATTAATGATTATCAAACCCATCGTAAATTGCTAAGATATTAACAACCAATTTTTTTTTAAATTTGTTGTAGTTGTTAAAAACATTTGTGAACTTATAGCTGATTTTGTTATTTAAAAAAAATATATAATGATTGTTCAAATATTAAATTTTTAGGGAAGCATTGTTCCATTCAATCTATGGATAGTTTGCGCATGATGTTCACTTATGTAAAATAATGAACACTTAAACAAACACCTGACACTTATATTTATAATGTTTGCGCAAAAAAATTGATGCTTTAAACACAAATAATACTTAACAATTAAATTATTAAAAAAGGAATGGCCCACGCTCAGACGCTGAAGTCTTTGTGGGCATTTTTTCTAAATTATGGTATGGCTTAATTTAAAGATGTATTTTTTAAAGTGAATTTTTGTTATGAAAATTCTATGTAAATATACGTACGGAAAAATAAACAAATTAATTTATATATATATATATATAAATATATATATATATATATATATATATATCAAAAATGTGTATTCAATACCAACATAATTTATATTTAACCTAGTATTTTTTACATATAAACTGTTAACATTTCATTTCGTTTTTTTTTTACAACTTTTATTCTCACAAATTTCGTTCTCGATGAACATTGAGAACAAAATGATAATAATTAATCGACAAAATTCATAAAACATGTGTTATTATCTAACAATATAGGCATGTTTATTTTATAAAAGACGTTTAATTGGAATATATGTATTTAAAACTTGATAAATATTATATAATACAATTTAGAAGAATGACAAGATTTTGCTACAAAACAAACAAACCAGCCAGAGCCAGCTGTCAAATTAAAAAACAAACTTTTCTGTTTAATGCCGACTACCAACATAAATAGAAAAAAACAGAGTAGTACCTAAGTATATCTAAATATACATAAAAAATTGCTCTCCGCTTTTTTATTTCGATAGGCATGGAAGTAAAAAAATCTTTAATTTAATTTATAATTTAATGAACACATGGCCTGAAAAGGTAATTACATTAATTAGACTCTACCGTACATTTACGGAGACTGGACCGCTGTGCACGTGCAAACCACGAGCCCACAGCGTGATATCTCCTGATTGGCCTATTTCACACCACCTCAAAAATCTACACCGCATGATAAAATACAATACGGTTGATCGATATTTTTTGTTTTACAATTATTTATTTTTTTAATGCCTGGAAAACGCGATAACCAGTACACCATGAGACCGACTAATCTCCAGTCGATTACCCTTTGCAAGATTTTTACCTGCCAGTACTCGCTAAATTTAAATAATGATTTTGATAAAATTAACAGTAAAACGTCTATTGCTAAGTTTTATTGTATTAACATATTACAACAGAGATGAAGAACATTTAAGATAAGGTAATATAAAAGTCCAGGCATCTACAGGGCTTATGACCTGTCAATGGCTGGTTTAAGTGGCCACTTTACACACTGTGTAACATTCACCATTCTGCTCATATTTGAACATCTATATTCCTTCAATTTTTTCATCTTTTGATGTTTGTGAAGTTAAAGAGCTGTAACATCTATTTATGCGAATGAGATTAATCTAATTAAATTTTTTCACCTACACACTAGGCAACGCCTGAAAATGTATTTTGTTCAATTTCTATACTTCTTCATGGACCAGGTAATTTATCAACAATATTTTGAATTTGTCCAAATTTTTGTAGACAAGGACTGGATTCAACACCCTGGGGAGCTGTTTATATTAACATATTACAACAGAGATGAAGAACATTTAAGATAAGGTAATATAGAGGTCTATTTGAATCGGGTTGTGGTCCCGTGGCTAGTGTTGTGGACTCACGGATCAGAGGTCCGATGTTCGAACCCCATTCTACCCCAAGTTGATTTCCATTTTCTAATAGTGAGTTATTTACAACTCATTTAAAATGGTCACCAAAAATGAAATATTTTGGTAATTTATAAGAACGCTAATATTATTATTTTTTAAAATACTGGGGCGTTTTTATTGATATTTTTAAAAATAAGATAAAAATAACCTAAATTATAAATAGTATCAAATTTAAATAGGTACAAACGAATCTAATAAATGTCAATCCACTATTATTTTACCATGTCGTTTAAATTAAGATGATATATTTGAAATAGGCTATTTTCCGTCGGATGTCACGCGGCTGGTTTGTTTATTTGGAAATTCTTGTAATAATGAACAGACTTTAGTCCTCTGGTGGATAAACACATTAGCTTAGTAAATACTATTGAAGCTATCCAATAACATACTTTTTTGGGTATTTCAAAAGTGTCTTCAGCCTAATAACTTCAACAAAAAAAACAATATGAGGAAATGCAGTGCTACGGATTTTTAAATTTTTTTTAAAACGTAATAAAAATTAGAGCACTTCATTGTACAGCGAAGTTTCTCCAAAATATATGAAAAAAATAATAAAAATGAACTTCTTGAACTGCGTCACAAGTTCTTGCTAATTAACTTTCAACTGAAGAGTTGGATAGATTTCCATTTTCCGGGGCCAACTCACTAGTCAGAACACCTCACCGACGACAACCAGTGACGTCACGGGCGGAGTAATTTCAAACTACGAAACTTTAAAAATCATAGCATCACAAAATTTTTAAAATTATTTTTCTAAAATATTTTTTTTTAATTGGCTTATCTAAAATACATATAAATATAAAAAATAATAATAAAAAGCCGAGCTTCCCTATTTCCTGCTATTCATATGCAAGTATTGGCAGACACATGGATATTTGTTTAATGAGGAACTTCAGCCCTACGGCAAATTGGATACTAAAAATGTTTTCTTGCGTGCGGTAAAAATTAGAGCATTAAATTGTACGGCTAAATTTCTTGAAAATTTACACAAAAAATAATAAAAAATATTTTTATATAAACGCACTACTTTGAATGACGTCACTGGTTCATATAGTAATGTGAGTACTGTTTGTGAACTTTGTTCTATTAGTCTGTATAAATTGGTTATGTTTTTTATGATTATTTTAGTTTTTTATTGTTTATTATGCTAATGACAATTAGGTTAATTGGATTAATTACGTTTTTTGTTGTTGTTATTTTTATGTTAACTTTGTTAAATAGCTTTTAAGGTATGTTTCACATTATGTAAAATGTTTCCCTCGGCACGGGACACCCCGGTGAGGGAACATTATTCTGTATAAAAAAAGAATACAAACAATGTAAAAGTATAAAAAAATAAAATATGAACCATCCAATGATATGAGAGCTTTGAAGGATATTCGGTTTGGTCACCTTAAACAAACCAATCGGAAGAACTGTTAGAGAACAACCTCTGACGTCACACGCGGATTTATTTCAGAAATACAAAACTTAAAGCGCTGATAACACGATATAAAAAAATAAAAATTGACTCATTTTCATATTCCATTTACAAATAAAAAAAGACTCTGAACTTCCTCATTAATGATAACTAAAAAAAAACATTTTGTCACCTTATATCGAAGTATATTTACCCCAATCGTTTGAAAATCCTTCGGATTTAAAAATAAATTTATCCTGGTGACAAGTTATTGCATAACCCTTGTTTCGCTCTACTTGATAATCGATAAAATCAACAATTAGCATCACTAATCGATAACGACCCGTAAAAATAACTGATAATAACTTACCTGCTAGAACAGGATAAAACGTTTACTACATAACTGCGGAGGTGCGGTCAGAGTAAATTCGATAAAAAGTGTTTTTGTTTGGGTCATGATATTCGTTTTTTTTATTTTTATTTATTTTTCTTTTTTAAAGAAAATATTTGCATTCTTGCTAATTTTTTCATCAATGTATTTCATAAAAGGTACATGTTTTTTAAAAATTCTATGCATATCTACTTTTACACATCTAGTAAATGTTATCACTGTAACTCTCCAAAAAAAGAGACTAACTCTTTTGTTTGGAGAGTGACTTACACTGTTGTGGTTGTTTTTTTATGAGAGTTTATATAATTTTAATTAAATACATGAAAAAAAAACATAGGATATATAAAGAAAAATCATAAAACAATAATACATATTAATTAAAATATAATGTAGTTTTAACAGGTATTCAAAAAATTTCTTTAGATTTACTTTAAATATATTTATTGATAATTTTTTTAAATAGTTTTTAGTTCATTAGGAAGATTATTATATTTTTTTACACCTCTAAAGACAAAGCTATTTTGACTATGACTTGTGTGGAATTTAGGAACTTTAATATTATTTTGGTATCTGTTTATCCAAAGATTTAATTTTGAGGGCCATTTTCAACGAGTTGTAAATAACTCACTATTAGAAAATGGGAATTATGTTGGATTAGAGTCAGATTCGAACCACGGACCTTTGATCCGTGACTCCGAGTCACTAGCCACAGGACCACAACCCGATTATTTAAGACTGTGGTAAATAATAGAAGAATAGTTATTCAAATATGACTATCCATATCTGGTGTCTAAATGTCCATTTAAAGATTACAAAAAATACAATTTCATCATTTTAAAAAATAAGAGAAATATATCAAGTCTTGTATCCTTTGTCGATTGGTATGACATCACAGACACACAAGGTTTAAAGCTGATTTATTGATAATTTAAAAATCGAACTGATTTCATATTTAATATGAAATTTAAATACCTACGCATTAGCACAATATTTTTTTATTTATAAATGCTGCAAGTAGGACCTTATATTTCGGTAGGTGATCTTAATTTTCTTATCCACACCTAATGGTGCGTACTGTATTGTATTTATGAAGCTACACCAATAACAGAGTACCGGGTTCATTTTTGTTAGATGAAGGAAAGAAAATCACTTAAGATTATTAAATTTTGCAGTGAAAACGACTATTTAAAATATTAAATTTCGAATAATTTAACATTTATTTTATTGTATACCCACGAACAGGTCATTCCTTTGTGGAATTTTTTGATTACTATTTTTACTATTAATATGTAAGTAATTGTGCGTTATTAATTGAATACTCTGTTTTACCTCTTATGTATATTGTAAAAAACAAAAAAAAAAAAAAATCTTTTGTGGGGAATCAAATTCTCAAAATGAGGAACTTCAGCCCTACGGAAAATTGGATACAAAAAATGTTTTCTGACGTCGGGTAAAAATTAGAGCATTAAATTGTACTGCAAAGTTTCTTGAAAATGTACAGAAAAAATGATAATAAATATTTTGATAAAAACGCACTACTTTAAATGACGTCACTGGTTCATGTGAATCAACCTATGATCTGAGAGCTATGGAAGATTTCCGGTCTGCTTGTCGCTTCTGGACCAATGGGAAGAACTGAATGAGAATAAGCGGAAATGAACCTCTGACGTTACACGCGGAGTTATTTCAGAAACACAAAACTTTGAAAAATCGTAGCGCCGATAATACGATATAAAAAAATTTAAAAAAAAAATTGACTTAGTTTAACAGTCTATTAATAAATATTTTTTTTTAAAAAGCACTGAATTTCCTCATTGAAATATTTGGGTAAATCATAAAAACTCAGTTTAAAGTTAACATAAACTTTTTTTTAAATATCTAATAAAATACATAGGTAAGTACTTAAAAGAGGGATTGATTATTTTAAAAAAAAGTATTCAAAATAGTTTGAGCCATAAAGTTAGGTTCTAAAAACATTGACCAATGTTTGGGAAGAGCCGTGTAATAAATTGAATAAATATGCATGTAAAATATGTTATAATGGGGTTATTTATGTTAAGTTTAAATGCACTAGTCAAACCGTACTACAGCTTCGCTACACTTTTGCGGCGCTGCACAAAAAAAAATGTATGGAGTGCCGTGCAATGAATCGCAGCTGTAGTGCGGTTTGTTTAATCCAAAACAGTGAAAATATTTTGTCAACAATTCATAGCTTCTTCACCGTACAATGCGCAAATATCACAAGCAGCTTTGGCAGCTTTATTTACCAGATCGAACCCAAACAGAAAGAGGTTCGAAAATGCTCACTTTTGTCTACTTAACATTCCATTTTGAAGGCTTAAAATGATCAAATAAAATAAAATTTTATGAATTATATAAAAACGACTTTTTTTATAACTGCTTATTTTTTTTATAACCGACCGGTTTCAAAGCTATACAAGCTTCTTTATCAAGGTATACTTTACTCATGAATTCCATCCAATTTTATTTTATCCATGTTTACTAAATACTACACGTGGAGCTAATAAATCAAGTATTTTTGTATTGTAAGGATAGGAAGCGTAATGTGAGATGGATACAATCCTAAATATTTGTAACGTAAAAGCAAGCACAATATCTTCTGGAGCAGAAAATTTTATTTCAAATCGCGTATAACCTTTGCCATTTAGTTTTACTTTTTGAGCTAATTATTAAATTAAAAAAAAAAAAAACGGACACAACTTATGTTAACTACTAGCACTACAACGTTTCCTTTTACATACTCGTTGCAAAACTGCGCTGTGAATTAACACAACTTTGTAAGAAGTATTATTGAGACCTTCGCCATCTTGTTCCGGTGCGGATTAGTATAAAAATTATGCTGAATCGTAGGTATTTCCTGCTTGTATCCATACGAGTATATAATCATTCGTGGTTTCAGTTATAAGCGTTCTAAAATCCTTATTTACTTTGAAGGCTACTAAAAATATTTACTAGCTTTTACTCGCGGCTTCGCTTGCGTGGGATAAGAATTAAAGTATATTTATTTTATGTTTTCCAAAGACTTAAAAATATCTTAACCAAAGAAAAATTAAAAATAGTACATTACGCTTTAATTCAGTCTTCGATAACATATGGTATAATAGCGTGGAGAAGAGTCTTGGACGCGCATAATCGCTCAATAGAAATTGCACAGAAAAATATAATTAAAATAATTTACAAAAAACATAGACTATTTCCTAGTAATAAATTATACGTAGAGAGAGGACTCCTTAGTTTTAGAAAATTATATTTATTTCAGTGCCTGAAATATGTTTACTTGAATAGGAGATTGTTTAGTAATAATTTAAATCGTATTAGTAATAGATCTGATAGTGTTTTGTCAGTTCTAGGATGCAGAACTAAGTTCGCACAAATGTAGGCACTCCTTACATGTTGGTCCAAGATTCTTCAATCTTCTAACCAAGGAACTACAAAACATTAAATCACTGGTACAGTTTAAAGTAGTCTTGGATTAGCATGGAAGGGGCAGATAAACACTTTTTTTTAATAAAAAATAATTGTAATAAAAAATAAATGCAAACTGCAAATAAATAATATTTTTGTAATTTCAGAACATGTTAATTTGGTTTTTTTTTTTCTTTTTTTTTCTTTTCTTTTCTTTTCTTTTCTTTTGTACATGTCATACCATATATATGTGCTACAAACTTTTTGATTATTAAAAAAGAAAAGCCCACGCTCAGATGCGGTAGTCTTTGTGGGCATTTTTTCCAATTCATGTTATAGCTTAATTTTAAGAAGTATTTTTCTAAAGTGTATTTTTGTAATTATATTTCTATGTAAATAATATGTGTATGGAAAAATAAAAAAATAAATAAAATAAATATATAACTAGAGTAAGCATGATCGTTCGAAATATGGTCCCTCAACCTACGGCCAATTGGCATATGTTTGATAGAATGGCCTTTAGTCTGTTGCGAGCAGTCCCCGGCTACTTTTGAAGTTTTGTCTCCTCGCAATTACTCAAATGCTTATATGTTCGCTAAGACACTGCACAAATTGATCTTGAAAAGTGATGGTATAACCTTTCACCGGTAGCAATATTCTTATTTTAATCAATAATTGTTTGAAATACCGATTATAATGTAGAAAAACGTCTTATTAATATGTTACCAATTCGTGAGTTCCCTCCTGTCTCTGTCGTGCTAAGTTATTCGGGCGTATAGTGAAACGACAAACAAAGGTGACGCGTATGCGGAAGGGAGCGACATACTGAATAGAACTTACAGTAGACCGATATCCGTGCTTTTTACTGTACTACATGTTTTGCTTGCCAAAGTCATTTAATAAGAGTATTTAAATAAATGAACTTTGAACTTAAAAAATAAAAATAAATTTTATCAAAATTTTCATAAAACGGATATTTTGATGTCATGTTAAATAATATTTGATGTTTTAAAGATAATGTCGGTCAAATGTTCACCACGGCGTTGTTTAATCCGAAAAGTCCAATTTTCACTAGTTCTCTCAATAGATGACCAAAGTAGCGTAAAAAAAATGGCTACCCTGGCAACACTAACAAAATGACCATGTTGTTTTCTTTGACAATCTGACAGATGGAAAAATAATTACATTTATAAGTAATGCATTTGCTACTTACACATACATTTGCTGCTTACAAGTGAAATGTGATGCTATCCTGTTTCTTTTAGATTTCCGCAATATTTCTACACTTTGAAACGACACAACACGGCGTAGTTGAATTCAAAACGGGAATTGCGTACTGAGCGACTTCTACAAAAAAACTTATCGGTCAAAACGTGAAACTACTCCATTATGAGTAGTTTTACGGTTCGATGTGCGTATGCGGTTTCTGGAATATTATTTATTCTATAATTCAAACATAAATTATAAGTTTTGTAAGTTGTTTACGTATAACGCGCTCGTTAAATATTAGCTACTCTTTCGTTAATAACTATTGCAACAATAACTTTGGTAAATTAAGGCATGTGTCACTAAAATTTGGGTGCTTTACCGAGAAAAAAAAATTGTTTGCCTGATCAAAAAATCATGGGTAGGTACTATATGAAAACATTCTTCTCATTAAGATAAACTGTTCGAGACTGCAATGTTCAATTTTTTTGTTCACGTGTCACTCGAATATTTTAATTATTTTTTTGTCAATAAGCACTGAATTATTTCCTTATTCAAAAAGTATTATTGGTTAGATTGTTAGTTTTTGATTTACGGATATTATTATAAAATGTTCGGTCGACATTTTCTAAGTATTTTAATACCAACTCTTTTAGTTAAATTGAAATGTCAATGAGTCATTTGGCTTCTTCCGCCATATTGATTTGTGACCATAATACAAACATTATTATTATGTTTATACAATGATAATATTATTAGTATGTATATACATTAATAATGCACGTATTTTGGTTGCAAATCAGTACAGTATTCTGAATAATTATTAAGTAATAAGAGTATCAACGTATCTTAGTTTTCGCAGTGAAGAAATTGTATGATGTTTAATTGTCAATGTATCATTATCTATTTGAAGATTTACATGACATGTAATAATAGTTTAATATTAAATAGCTAAGTATTTATACGTCCAGTTGATATCTGCAATTCGGGTCAAAATGTCAAATTTATGACGATAATTTCACTGGCTACAATGATGTAAACGATTTATAAAAAGTATTTAGATATTCTTTAAACTTGTTCGTTGGGTACGTTGAGGGGGGTCATAACAATTATGAAGAAGTGAAGAAATAAAGAAAATATAAAAAAAATGAAATATGTAAAACAATTTAAAAATACGTTATGAAGAAATTTTTATAAAAAAATTGTAATATTATTAAAAGTTTATATTAGTTCTTAAAATGTTATGAACTAACTTAATAAAGCATTAATAAATAAATAAATAACACCCCCCCCCTCCGAAATTAACAATGTAATGAATATCAAATTAAAATGAATAATCACATTTTTTAAGTGCAATATTACATATTATTTATTATGCCTGTTTTCAAATAATCAGCATTTCTATTTACAAGGCGGCAGGGTTTTGAGACCACACTGTGAAACTTCAGAGGAACATTCTCCATGGTAATCTTTTTTTTAAATATTTTTTTTTCATCACAATCCCATAATAGTGTTAATCCTTAATTTTTTGAACCAGAACCGCGATTCTGTAACTTTCCTTACCGTTTTTAAGAAATCCTTAAGTAGAGATTTTATCCCTTGCGAAAGATGTCCTTAAAAGTTTGACGATTCTAGATCTATTGTTGATAAGGAAAGATCCTTACAATTTGTGGTAAGGCTAAATCCTTAATATTATGGTTGCCTCCTGTAATACCGCATTCATTGTCAATGGTTTTATTTTTTAGCCATAGAAGTAAGAAATAAACGGTCAAAAGTCAAAATTGTAGTAAGTAGTAATTGTGGCCCTAGATATTCTAAATAAATTTCGTAACTGTTTTTTCTCCAGCTCTAAAGGGTTTTGGCCATATCTTAACAGCCTATAATGGAGTCTCATAGAATTTGCTTTTCCTGCCTCCACTATATACCAGGCTAAATATCCTGCAGCCATTATTGAAATATTTTTTATTTATAATCCTAGAATGAAAGAACAATGCATCGTTAAAAGTAACATGACACTGCTGTATGTCCAAAACCCATAATTGTATGCAAACTTCGATGTGGTTGGATTATAGGTTACAGTTCATTACTTTAATTAAAAATGTTTGTTAGAAAACAATCATATGAGTAGGTAAGTACCTATCGTATGATTGTTTTCGTAAGCGATCATTTAGTAAACTCGATGTACAGAAAGCACCTACAATAAATCAATTTTATTAGGATTTACAAGGATACTTTTATTAACATTTAAAATACAAAGTTTGACAAAAGCATAAAGCATAGTAATTATTTTACGTAGATGGCCATTTAAAGTGAAAAAAATTCAAAATAAAGTAAAAAACAACGTTTACTTACGTTTATTTGCGAAATTAACATTGTATTTAGGACACTTTTCTGTTAAAAACAAAATTGCACAAAATCCTTAGCGTTAGCGTCGGGTAAAATGGCCGCCTTAAGTTAAAGAAAGTTTCAAGGACTTTTGCCTTCGCGGAAGGAATTCATCCGTCAAATTTTTGATCGAGAATCGCAAACATCCCGAACTAAGGATTTAATCCTTAATAGTCGCCTTAAGTTAAGGAACATAGTTACAGAATCGTGGATCAGCTTTCCTTCCACAAACCACTCATCTTTTTTAACTACTTTAAATAACTATTTACATATTACAACGGAGATGAAAAACATTTCAGAGAAGGTGATGTCTAGGCATCTACAGAGCTTATGATCTTTTATTGGCTGGTTTAAGAGGCCACTTTACACCCTGTGGAACCTTCACCATTATGCCCATATTTGAACATCTTTATTCCTTATATTCCTTCATCTGATGACGTTTGTGAAGTTAAAGAGCTGAAACCATTATTACATTGAAACCAGAACAGAAGATTCAGAATAGCACCCCATGGTTAAGAGTAATCGCGCTATCCGAAATTGAGATACTCGTACCATACGAAATATGGGTAGTTTCCTCTAATATGATTACCTAGAATTTTAGCCAAAGCTTAAATAAGTTTGAACGAGCGCAAGAGAGGAGGAATGTCGACGTTTTATTAGTTGTATTAATTTACTGTTTATTGTTAAACAATAAATTCCTGCTTTAGGACAAACATTTAAACAGTATTTTCCTAGAATTTTCCAAATATAATATGTAGGTAAACACTTAATGTGTACAAATCATATTTGTCTTGAATAAAATTTGTTCTCTGAGATAAAATTTCACGAAACCTTAAGCAAAATTATCTGGAAAATCTCAAAAGGTCGACCTATGTACATATGTACGCAAACGTACATGTTGCCAAAATAAATAAACAAATTAAGAATCCATTGAAAATGTTATAATACTTATTGTTTGCTGATTGAAGGTCTGACATGTTATTATTTTAGTTTGTTATTGAAAAATGTTAGTATTTTTATCATTTAAAATGCATTCCCAATTTTTACCTTAAAAAAACTCAATCAAAAGAAAATCATAATAAACTGAGTACGTCCAAATGTTTGTTGACAGGATTAAATTCCTTCTTAGGGAGTTATTAATTACTCATGTACTTCAAATGTGTTTTAATTGTTTGTTATTTCATATGTTGATAAGCCATGTATTTTTTAATTATGTATCTGTTCTGTATAATATATAAGGTTGGGGTTATTTTATTTATTTATTTTATAAATTTTTCACGCCCATAAGGCTTTTACATAAATGAAAGTTTTATAAAATATGAGTAAATAAACAACATTAAATTTAAAAAATACAATATGAAGCAACAAAAGATAGAACAGTGTTTAGAAGTAAAGTTGGTATAAAAAAAGAAGATGAGTATATAAACAACATAAATTTAAAAAAAAAAATATTAAGAAATAAAAGATAGGAACAGCGTTAAGAAGTATAGTTGGTATAAAAATAAAATTAAAAAAATAAGTGTATTAACAACATAAATTAAAAAGAATACAATATAAAGTAATAAAATATAGAACTGTGTTTAGAAGTTAAGTTGGTTTTAATTTATTTTTTTTTAAATATAGTAATATATATATTTTTTTTTCAACTAAGTATGTCTCGCTCATTATTGGTCACTTTGGATCATACGATAAGGCCGTTGTAAAGGTAAGTGTATACTATAAATGTTTTTTAACACTATTGCGCTTGGTCAGTTCAGTCGTGAACTATCGTGCGTCGAGAATAGAGGTCTCAAAAGGAAAAAAATCGCCATATTTTACATATTTACTACCTGAAAGGGAAAAACGCTTCGAAAGTGACCAAAAAAATTTGCAAGGTATACGAAGTCGATACTCATTCGGTTTGTGATGCACAACAGAGGTTCGAGCGATTTAGTTCTGGTGTAGTGGAGGTGAATGATGCACCACGCTCTGGCAGGCGTGTCATCGAAAATGTCGATAGAATCATGGAAAATATCGAGATAGACCTAGTCACATTAGCAGTCGTAGCATCGCCCAAGAGCTGAATATCGATTATAAAACTATTTGAAGAAGGCTGGATTTTAAAAATAGCTCGACGTTTGGGTGCCACACGAGCTAATACAAAAAAACCTCATGTACCGAATTTTCATCTGAGAATCGCTAATGAATCGCAACAAAATCGACCCATTTTTGAAGCGGATGGTGACTGGTGATGAAAAATGGGTCACTTACGACAATGTCAAGTGACAGAGATCGTGGTCAAAAGCCAACGAAGCGGCCCAGACCGTGGCCGAGCCAGGACAGACGGCCAAGAAGCTGTTGCTGTGTTTGGTGGGATTGGCAGGGAATACTCTACTATGCTCAGTTCTCTGATTTCACTAAAATCAACAAATTGAAGAATTGAATAATTATGGATTTTCAAATATAGACAAAATGATGAATGTTACACCGTGTGTAAAGTGGCCACTTAAACCTGCCAATGACAGGTCACAAGCCCTGTAAACGCCTAGACTTTTTTAAGGTACTCTCCATCCCTGTTGTAATTTGTTATTTTTTACAATGGATTAAAAAGAAACAATTAGCCCATAAAAACTATTACAAAAAAAAACAAACAAAAAACATTTAACTGAAATAAAACATTTACAATTTGAAGAAATAAATTATCTACAAATATGTTTATTAATAAATCAATACTTTAAATTATAATACATAGTTAGAGAAGACGTGTCGAAGAAGCCGTTTAACAGACCTTTCGTCCCCCCCACAGACAAAATAAACCACCAGATCATGACCCGACAAGTATCGGCACAGCAGCTGATGGTACCACGACAGAAAAACTACTATGGTGACAGAACAATGGGTAGTGTAGTACCAAAACTGTACAATTTAATACCAGCTGAAAATCGTGAAGAAAAAAACCTAATTTCATTAAAAAAAATAGTCAAAAAATTATTAAACAGCAAGTGAAACTTAAGTGTATAAATATATCTTATTCTTTAATTATTATTAAACTATGTACTTACTTATAAATTTTTAAAAAAATGTAATGTAACCCGCAGACAAGCTTCGGCTTTGCGGGAACAAAAATACAATTTTGTATGTTATTTACTTGTTAAAATGAATAAAACTTTAAAAAAAAAAAAAAAAGTATCTAAAATAATAACAGCTGATATTATAAAAGCCTTGGTCAGTTTAAATTATGTTTATTTCTTGGAATTATTTTTTTTTCTTAATTTAATCTCTAATTTCCTCTTAATGGATTAAGCAAAAAACTTATCCTTGTGGAAAATCAAACTGACGTGCATTCAAAAATACGAAAGCGAATGACGCCATGTAAATTATCAAGGAAAATTAATTTCACATACATACATACAGTGCTTGAGAAATTCATGATATTTTTTGCGTCGAGTCAAGGTTCAATTAAGGCTGTGAATCATTTATAATATTATTAAAATACCAGCTTATTCGGTTTTTCCGTTATTTACAACTCCAAATTGGAATAAAGAAAAAGCAATTTGTCAAACCATATTTCTATATTATGAATAAATTATATTTTTTATTCAACAAATGAAATATTATATTCCTAAGTAAGTATGAACCTAATTTAAAAAAATGACGACTTAATTTTAATGTAGGTATCTTAAAAAAAATAGTTAACGTATGTACATACCTAATATCATAATTACAACAGAGATGAAGAACATTAAAGAGAAGGTAATATGGAAGTCTAGGCATCTACAGGGCTTATGACCTGTCAATGGCTGGTTTAAGTGGCCACTTTACACAATATTTAACATTCACCATTCAGCCTATATTTGAACATCTATATTCCTTCAATTCTTTCATCTGTTGATGTTTGTGAAGTTAAAGAGCTGAAACCTTTATTTATGCGGGTGAGATTCATCTAATTGAATTATTTCACCTACATACTAGGCAACTCCTGAAAATATTATTTTTTCAATTTCTATACTTCTTCATGGACCAGGTAATTTATCAACAATATTTTGAGTTTGTCCAAATTTTTGTAGACAAGGACTGGATTCAACTCCCTGGGGAGCTGTTTATATTAACATATTACATCAGAGAGAAAGAATTGAACGAATATAGATGTTTAAATATAGGCAGAATGGTGAATGTTACACAGTGTCTAAAGTGGCCACTTAAACTAGCCATTGACAGGTCATGTGTGTTCAATGTTCTTCATCTCTGTTGTAATATGTTAATATAAACAGCTCCCCAAGGAGTTGAATCCAGTCCTTGTCTACAAAAATTTGGACAAACTCAAAATATTGTTAATATCATAATATTCAACAACAGTTGAGAAAAACTGGATTTCACCCCTTGGGGAGTAACGATTTACATATTACAACAGAGATGGAGAATATTTTAAAGACGAAAATACGGAATTCTGTGCATTTCCAGAGCTGACCTGTCATATGCTGGTTTATTTGGCCATTTTACACGCTATGTAACATACACTATTCTGCATACTTTTCTTAATTTTGCAAAATCAACAGAAGAAAGAATTGAAGAAACATGGATGTCTTTATTTATTATAGGAGCAAAAATTCATTAACATTTTCTTGTATACCCACGTACAGGCCATGCCTTTGTGGGATTTTTTGTTTGAAATTTTTACTATTAATATGTATTTTATTGCTTAGTAATTATGCTTTATTTTTTTTATCGCTTATGTTTATTGTAAAAAAACAAAAAAAAAACAAACCAAACCAGCCAATTTCAGGTCGTAAGCCCGGTAAATGCTTAGACGTCAATATTTACCGCTTAAAAAATTTCTTCATCTCTGTTGTAATATATTTATATTAATAACGGTAGTGTCCGTGCATTAAATGTTAGTGTTTAGGCACTTACTCGTACATAATAATGTGTATTTATTTATTTTATTTTATTTAGATGTTTATAGTAAATAACAAATATATTTTATACACTCAGAATCATTAACAGATTTCCACAAGGGTTTCAGAGTGTTCTCTTTCTGAGCACTGAAAATCAATATAATGTCATGCAGAAAGCTCAGAATAGGGGGAATGAGGACAATATTGAGATGTAGCAGATATACGAAAATTCAGCCTATGTTGACGGTACTGAATATGCTTTCGGTAAAGCAAAGAGTAATTTTAAATACTTAGTGTTAATATTTTAATTGAAAAATAAATCATTGCCCGAAAACATGTTTTGTGCTGTTCAGCGTAATGACGAAATTCATCGCTATCCTACGAGGAGAGGTGAGGGTTTCAGACCCCCTAAAACAAGAATCCAGACAACTCAAAACAATCTGTATCATAAAGGACTTAAGATGTTTAATGATTTGCCAAAAGAAGTTATGGATGCTGGGTCTATAGCATCGTTTCGTGGGATGGCGATGACTTCTGTTAAAAACAAACATCCATCTAAGTAGAGTGTCATTGGAAAGCGTCTGGGTTTTATAACATTGTTTTGTTTTTGAAATTATTTTTGTACATTTTTTTGTTTGTTTATTAATTAAGGTATTATATGAGAGGTCCGTGGTTTGACTCCACTCCACACCAACTTCGTTTCTACCGCCTGATAGTGAATTATTTACAACTCGTCAAAAATGACCCTGGAGTTGGAATATTTGAGTGAATCATAAGAACGCAAATATTTATTTTTACAAAAAATAAAAAAATATGAAAAAAAAATATTTACTGTCTAAGAACGTGTAATGTAAAAATGTAAAAATGTAAAAAATAAAATCTTGTGTACCTTTACTACTCATTCAACCTATTGTCATATATCTTAATGTAATTTGCTGTAATAAATATGTAAATATGTAACCATAAATAAAAAAGTAAGAATAATGAAAAAATCCCCATTGGCTTTCATAAGTAAAATTTCTAACGCGCTTATTACGACGAGAAGGAAATAGCCTCAAATTTGTGTTTTTTACCAAATATTTGTTTTTCTATGTTAATTTTGCCTGTTCAAACCATTAAATCTTGTGTGGCTGTGGTGAAACACGATAATACATAGAATACAAGACTTAATATATCTCTCATATTTATTTAAATTATGCTGTTGTGTTTGAATATTCTTCAAATGGACATTTTCACGCCGGATTAGGAAAGTAAAATTTGTATGAATGTTTAGAATTTTAATACAAAATAATTACACGAGAGAAAGTGATGCCAAATAATATATACATTAACTCTTTTACTATGATATATTTTGCTTCCCTTTTTTATAATGAGGAATATTTTTAAAAAGTACCTGCTTATCTTTTACATAATATTTTTTTTTCTCTTTCTTACATTATACAAAAATATTATATCTGTATATAAGAGCAAATAATTCATAAACATTGCTTATACGAGTATACCCACGAACAGGCCATGCCTTTGTGATACTTTTTTGTTTACTATTCTTACTATAATTATGTATTACATGTGTATTTTTTTTAATACTCTGTTTTACCTCTTATGTATATTGTAAAAAAACAAAAACACATGTAAAAATTAATTATAAATAATAAATACCACAATATGTCTGTTTCACTGTATAAAAAGTACACAAAAATAGAATTTATAACAAGGAAGCAGGAGTCGCGGTTCTGTGGCCAGTGTTTCTGTAAAAGAGACACAAACAAATGAAGGAATTCGTTCAATAAGTCTTTTATTGACAGTGAGCGGGAGTGCACGCTAGTAAAATGACCATCGTTTTTATGATTTTTAATGTATTTTGATATCAACATCATCAATTATCATTCCCTTTCCGCACCTAATGATGCATAGGGCACTGCATTGTTACACCAATTGCAGCGTGTTTTGTTATTTTTTGTTACGTGAAGGTAAGATGATCAGTCTTAGGCTTCAGGTGCCAGTCTAGTGGACTATGAAATATTTTTGTGTAAAACCCCTTATTAAATAAATATTTAATGTCAACCACGTGGGGGCTCGAACCCGAGATCTCTTGCGTGGTAGGTAAACGCGCTGACCACTACACCACGAGACACATAAGCCTTAATATTTTTTTTATAATTATGGTTTATGTTTATATAAAATACTCGTACTATGTTTTTTTTTTCAAATGTCTGAACTTCGGAATATTCTGTTTTTTGCTTGAGGTAACACAATGTTACAGCACCTTGTGCAAAGGATTTTTTTAGCACAGCCTTTCAAGCGTTAAAACAATCTATTATATGAATAAAAGACGAGTGATACTTTAATCCACAAATTAGGAATATTCAGTGACCAGTTTCATCGCTTTTGCTACATCTTCGAGACTGGTATCTTTATTAAGGACTTCAATGTATTTATACAAAACAGAGGTAAATAGTTAATTCAAAGTTATATGAAAGTAAATTAAATAAAGTTATTTTTATCTTAAGGATCATTACCAAAATTTTTTCTTCGGGTTATATCAACTCATTAGTTAACCCGAAGAAAAAGTTTTGATAATGATCCTTAAGATAAAAATAACTTTATTTAATTTACTTTCATATAACTATGAATTATCTATACTTACCTCTGTTTTGTATAAATACATTAAACTCCTTAATAAAGATACCAGTCTCGAAGATGTCGCGAAAGCGATGAAACCGGTCACTGGATATTCCAAATTTGTGGATTAAAGTATCACTCGTCTTTTATTTATATAATAAATTATAATGAACTTCCATCAAGAATTTTCACTTACAAACTTAAATGTGTTAAAACAATCGTTTTATTTTTTTAATTCACTAACACATACATGTAAATGAAAACAGAATATCGTTAATTATTTATATATGGTAGCTAGCGTATTCAAACTAATAAATGCAAAAAAGTGACCTTTTCTTTTGTATTTTTCACTGCACGTAAAATCCACCCATATTATCACCGGTTAGGTTTCATTGAACTTGTTGTATTCTATATAAACCTATAGGTTACTATAAGTAGGTTTGTAATGTAGGTAAATCACTTTCATTTTTCTTGCACAACTGAATCCTCTCACTATCCCTTTCTCGGATACTTTCTCTCAGTGTTTCCGTTAGGAACGATGCACAAAATTGTATACATATGAATACTATAAACTGGAGGTTAGGCAAATCCAGAAACCAATATACGTATAATGAGTTAGAAACTACCTTAAAAATATCTTCTCTTCAAGACCGTCGAAATAAATCCAACCTTAGAAGGACTAGAGTCCTATTTTAAACTCTCAACTCACTCTTTGATGCGCCTGAACTACTGAGATAAATAAAATTAAACATCCCAACTAGAAACCTCAGTCAAAACTTACTCTTTCATGCCGATAACCATAGAACTAACTATGGTTTTCATTCCCCTATGCCCAGAATTTTTAGGTCTGACAACAAACATTCCAGTCTTGATTTCTTTGATAAAAAGTTGTCTTCTTTCATACGATCACTGAACCAAATTCAATTATAATCACCTGTCTCCCTCATCCACTCCCACCAAGTTCTCTATATACCATTGTGTCTTTCTAGTTTCTTTTATAATAACTTTCTATGTACACATGTCCTTAAAAATTCCCATTGGGCGTTTGTATAAATAAACTAAAAAGTTGAGACCGGTGTTAGGGTTGAGGACCCTTAATCAGAGGCAGAATGGTGTATGTTAAGCTAGGGTTTCCTAGGACAGCGGTGCCCGTATTTTAACGGCCGTAGTGAACGGTGATGCAGTGGACAGCCGTCGTAAAGGTGATTAGAGAGTGGTTTCCCAGGAAAACGGTGTTAAATGGTGTTGATAACACCGTTTTCCTAGAAAACCACACTCTAGTCACCTTTACGACGGCTGTCCACTGCATCACCGTTCACTACGGCCGTTAAAATACGGGCACCGCTGTCCTAGGAAACCCTAGCTTTACGCAGGGTATAAATCACTTAAAGGCCGTTTACACGTAGACAGTATAATATTGTTTTGTCCCAGGACTCAACCGTTGTCCACGTGTAAACAGCAATTTGTAGGACAAAAATAGTCCCGAGACATCGCCACCGAGAAAGACGGCAGGCTATCTCCACAGGACAATTGAACAAAGTTATGCAGAAAGCAGCCAGCCATAGAAAAATAAAAGTGAGATAATAGCAGCTTTGTGAAAAGAGTGAATAATCAAATCTACACAACAGTTGGAGTGTTCTTGACTTTGACAAACGATAAACAATGAATACATTAGTTTTTTTTTAAAATTATAAACAAAAATCTCATTATGTGTTTGGCTGGTTTTAATGATTTTTAAAGTACCGTAAGATTTTTCTAGTGCTGTGGGTGTTTTTTGTAAATTGAGAAATGCTATTTTTGTGGTCGCCACTTTTTTCAGAAGGTGATTATTACAGTTTTTTGTATGACAGCGGTCTGGCTGTTTTTAGCAGAACATAGACTTGACCTGACTGCACCCGATAACACCATTTTTTCACAATTGGACGTATATATGCAGAAAAGATCCAAATAACTTTGGATCTTTATTGAATTTATTGTACAAATCGAAAGAGAATATCTCATTTACACAAACACTTAAGTAGTAATTCCATTTTAAACACTATATTTTTTTTTTCTCGGCAAAGCACCCAAATTTTAGTGACATGTGCCTCAATTTACCAAAGTTATTGTTGCAAGTAATTAGCGAAAGAGTAGACAATATTTAACGAGCGCGCCATAAGTAAACAACTTATAATAATTTATGTATAAATCATACAATAAAGAATATTCCAGAAACCGCATACGCGCATCAAACAGAAGACGACTAAACTACTCTTAATGGAGTAGTTTTACGTTTTGACCTATAAGTTTCTTTGTAGACGTCGCTCCCAATTTGAATTCAACTACGCCGTGTTGTGTCGTTTTAAAGTGTAGAAATACTGCGGGGATCTAAAAGAAACAGGATGGCATCACATTTCACGTGTAAGTAGCAAATGCATGTGTAAGTAGTAAATGCATTACTTAAAAAAGTAATTATATTTTAGGTATGTAAAGTATGTATTTAAAAGAAATATCTTTTTTTTAAATGTTTTTATGTAATACATGTTTGCTTAGTTTTTTTAACTACGCGATTTAAAACAAAAAAAATAAATTTAAAAACAGCGTTTTACAATGGCCTTGTCTTTCTTTTTTGGAAATGCTGATTATTAATAAGGTTTACTATCCGTGTAATTTTACAAATCTGATGTTGGTTGTTGATCACAGAATAATACAAAACACAAAATAGCTCGTTTGACAGCTCGAAAACTGTCCGTTATTTGTCATGGCGCCAAAAAATACAAACAGCTCAATTTTCAATCCCAGAAACTACCCCGTATAAAGAATATTATAAAAATAGTCCCAGATTTGCCACAATAGTTATTTACAAGAAACTACACAAGATCTTACGCAAGATCATGTACCATTTTTCGATCCATGTAACACGAGCTTTACTTTATTTAAGTAGGACGCCAAAAGTAAATAATATACAATTTTACCTAAATGAATTTCAGTTATACGAAAATAATAAAAATCTGTTCAGTAAACATGTCCTTGAAATGATAGAAATTTGAAAATACTTTGCACACTGAATCGTTTCATACAAGCTAGACGCTATTAATACACTTCAGAATTTTGAACGGTGACGTCATGGAAATATTCCAGGATAATCAGTTCGACGAATGCACGCTTTATTAGTCTGGCCAATTTTTACGTTTACTAATAAATGCTTCCCAAAATACATATATTTGTGATAACTTAGTTGCATTCATTCGCTCATTGTCACGCTACGGTCAATGTTTTTCCTAGCTTAAAGTGTTTATTTTTTGTTCAGAGAGAGTGAAGATTACTTTAGAAGGCATACACTTTAGTTTTTTCACATATTTTATTTTGAAACAAAAATAAAATTTGGTCATTTAACCTTCCGTGTTTTTTGTTTTTTAACTTCTCGAAGGGAAAACATTAACAATTGTAATTCAACGTATTTTGTGCAATATACAGCAACTAATGTAAAATTTAATCTGCTGTCGCGAAACCTCGCATCACGTTTATTTTTCAGTTACTACGTACACGATTACACGGCAAGAGTTTTTTTTAACATGAAAGAGTTTATAATTATGTTTTAAATAAATTTCAGCTAAAAAATCCAATGTGTTACGCTTTGTGGTTACGCCACATTGAATCTATGTGCACACTCATATATATGATATGCATAGCACATTTGCTGGGATGGGGCGTTCGGATTTATTCACTACCTACGCCTACGGGACCCTGGTTAAGATGTTGCATTTTGCCTACCGTGGGTACCTATATTGTTCCGGAACCAGAACAACAACTGAACTGGACGTGTGTACATGTGATTTCTTATAATCTCACCGCAATCGCAAAGAAGATATTTTGTGAATAACTATTCAATCCACTGTGTTGTTTAATTCGTCAAGTGCCCCCCCTTCCTGACAACAAGATCGGATCTGATCCTGACTGCCGCGACAAGAAGAACCAGCAATAAAAGTGCCAGAACCCAGAATAAGGTAGAAATTGCAGTCATTGTATTTAGGGTTCTGTAGCGAAGTAAATAAAGAATAATACATCTCGCGAACCAGCAATTTTCGAGCGTGCATCTGCTAACGGGCAAGTGGCGTGATCACTTTGAATACATACTTTAATGTAGATTTCAATTTCTTGATAATTTTGTATGTTCGTGATAAACTTTTATACAATATGAAAAGAAAACATATTTAATACATTTTTTCATGACAGCAGGATGTGGGGTTCGAAACCTTTTAGAATTTTTAGCGTCTAGCTTGTGTGAAACGAAACACTGTGCGTCGTTACAAGACTTATCAAAAAGTGCTTGATTTAAAATGTTATGAAATGTCCGCATGTCATGTCGAGTACCAGTGCCCAGTGACCAGTGACCCTGGACCCTTTGAAGTTATTTTTAAGTGGTCCTCAAATCACATTGAATAAAATAACTCTTTTAAAAGCCCTGGAAAAATTATTACGACAGCTGTATCACTTATACTTTTTTTGCATGAATATAAAATATATTTTTTACATCTCAACAATCCAGGAGGCTCAATTACTAAGAGACCAATATCTCAAAAGATATGAATGAAACAACTCTTTGACAGATATCTCAAAGAAGATGAAGAAATTCTCGGGGAATGTGGATATGTAGGCATTCACAGAGCTTTTGACTTGTTATTGGCCAGTTTAATCACATTTTTTGTGACAATTTATGTAAATTTAGGTCAAAAAATATAGAAATTTTGAGAGAAGCAGATATTTAACTTTATTATTATGTACATATTTTTTCATTTCGTTTCTTTTACATTTATTATATCGAACATAATTTAAATTATTGTATTAAGTGTAAACCATTTTTTTGGTGTGTACATGAGTTTCTTACACTAATATACAAAGAAATGGGTAATATTTGTGTAAATACTGTTTGTTTACCTAATAAAATAAATAAATAAATTACACACTACGTACATTCACCATTCCGCCGTTAGCTTCTACAATAGATGCATAGCGGGTTATTTTTTAAAAAAATGTTAATTATTGATAAAGTTGCGGTTTCGATTTCGGTAACTAGTTTTAACCACGGATTACGTTCGGCGTAGGTACTCAGGTGGAAAATTTACATGATTCAATATTTATTTATTTAATAAACGCCCAGAGGGCACAATACACAGTTAAACGTACATAAAGTGTTAGAGAAAAATAATAACTACATATATTTGATTTTGTCCATTCAAATATTAATTGTTGTGTTGTCATTGTCTAATAAAAAATAGTTTTTTACTGATTTTGTGATTTGTTGGATTTCTAATATCTTTCATGTATATTTTATTTATTTATATTATTTATTCATATTTTTTCTCTTACAAACTATAATTAATAATAAAAATAATGTGACCTCACTGGTTACCCGTGCCAAGGAAACTTATACATTATAATTTTTTTTTAATATAACAATGTTTGAGTATGTCCAAATGCTTGCAGACTGGCTGGATTTCCTCCTTGGGGAGTTATTCATATTTTAATTTATTTCAACAGAGAGGGAAAACATTTTTGAGAAGGGAATATGGAAGTCTAGGCATTTACAAGGCTTATGACCAGTCATTGACTGGTTTAAGTGGCCACTTTACACAATGTGTAACATTCACCATTCCGCCCATGTTTGAACATCCACATTTCCTCAACTCTTCCTCCTGTTGACTTTTGTGAAGTAAAAGAGCTGAAACCTTTATTACGTGGGTGAGATTCATCCGGCCGAACCAAATCACCTACTAGGCAACGCCCGAAAACAATTTTCCAATTTTTATAGTTCTTTTTTATTATTATTTATTTTATTTATAAATTTATTGCAAAAAAAAACTATATACATATTTAATAACAGGGAATCTATATAAAACCAATTAATGTAAAATGAAAACGGAGTGTTCTCTGTTTATGATAGTCTCCATCTTACATGGCACAGCCTGTTCTAAGATGGAGATTTTTTATCTTTAGAGCGTAAGTAGTCCTATACTAATAAAACAATAACATAAAAAAGAAAAACTAAAACTGCTTATAAATGCTTAACTAATCAAATGTAAGAAATTAAAAATCATTATTATACAAATATAAAGTATATATATGTGCCAAAAATACATGTTACTTAAACATAAATAACATAGTTTAATATATAATAAAACAAATGTAAAGCAATGAAATACATAAAAGTATAAATAATATGTGTACCAATTATATAAAGTACTACGTTTATTGATTTACATATATTTTTCGAAAATTACCAGGTAGTTAATTCAACAATGTTTGAGTATGTCCAAATGCTTGCAGACTGGCTGGATTTCCTCCCTAGGGAGTTATTCACATTTAAATTTACTTCAACAGAGAGGCAAAACATTTTTGAGAAGTTTTTCCCTCTCTGTTGATATAAATTTAAAAAAAATTTTTTTTTTTTCAATTTTTGTAGTTCCCACAGCGCACATTAAAGAACTGTTAAATATACAAAAGTTATATATATATAACACAACAACAAACAAAAAAGCGCTAAAAATAAACTAATTAACTTATTAAATTTATGCCTTTAATTTCATTGTGTATTTTATTCAACACTTATTTTAATTAACTCATAACTCATAACGTAACAATAAAAACGCCTAATTATGGGACTTTTAACATATTTAAATAATTATCAACATACTACAAAAGAGATGAAGAACATTTTAGAGATGGTCATATAAAAGTCGTGGCATCTACAGGGCTTTTGACCTGTCGTTGGCTGGTTTAAGTGACCACTTTACACGCTGTGTAACATTCACAATTCTGACCATATTTGAACATCTAAATTTGTTCAATTCTTTCATCTGTTGATGTTTGTGAAGTTAAAGAGCTGAAACCTCTATTTATGCGGGTGAGATTCATCTTATTGAATTACTTAGGCTACATACAAGGCAATGCCTGAAAAACATATTTTTTTAAAATTTCTATGCTTTTTCGTGAACCAGGTGGATTTATCAACAATATTTTGAATTTTGTCCAAATTTTTGTAGACAAGGACTGGATTCAACTCCCTGGAGAGCTGTTAATAATAACATATTACAACAGAGATGAAGAACATTTTAGAGAAGGTAATATTATAGGAAAGTCTAGGCAACTACAATAATTTCAGGCTTTGCTTAGTATATAGGAGAAATAATTCAATCAGATGAATCTCACCCGCATAAATAAAGGTGTCAGCTCTTTATCATCACAAACATCAACAGATTAAATAATTGAAGGAATATAGATGTTCACATATGGGCAGAATGGTGAATATTACACAGTGTGTAAACCAGCCAATGACAGGTCATAAGCCCTGTAGATGCCTAGACTTCTTTATTTCCTTAATTTTAATGTTCATCATTTCCGTTTTAATTTGTTAATATGAACAGCTTCCCAAGGAGTTGAATCCAGTTCTTGTCTACAAAAATTTGGACAAACTCAAAATATTGTTGATATTCAAATAAGTTTCAGCTGAAAATCTTGTTTCGGTCAGTCAATAATATTATGTTATGATAAATAATGTACATCGAGATAATATTAATTACATTGAATTCAATAATATTTTTTGTATTTTATTATTCACTATACATGCCTACAAATAATATTAGTGACGTAATGAAGTTTCCAGTTTAATAATATAATACACTTTACGCTGCAATCTACCTTGATTACTCTTAGTTATAATTATTGATCAATTATTAGCGGCAAATGGGTCTTGTGGAATGGAGATCAAATGTATGTATGTTAATTCAAGGTAAAATCGTTTCTTCTAATGAATTAATTTTCATACCTTGAACTATATATAAGATAATCACAAACAAAGGTCGAGGGCAAATATGACGCCAAAAAGCAAACGTGGCTATCTCCAGCCACCGTTATTTTTGAGATTTTTGGTCAATGTGACTGCTTATGTTGTTTCTCATAATAATATTCCGAGAAAACATAGCAATCTCCTTTATTTCAGCTAAGAAAACAGTCAAAAGGCAAAATATGGTTATATGGATCGACCACAGACAAAAATCGAAGCACTCAGTTTCACTTGTACTGTAGCTACCTTAGTTTTTTAGCGTCACAAATGACCTATTTTTTCTTCTAACAAATCTAATAATTGATCCCTTTTCGGCAAAAAAATGTGAACTGTTGCGAACACGCCAGTTTATAAAAATATATAATAGAAACTAACTGCATCTTATTTTTATTCTAATCTAAAATATCTAGTTTCGTATGACGACATGTAAAGACGACGTTTGTGTTCCCCTTAGTACAATATTCTGGATCGAATCAATTTTCATAATGGGTTCTCAGGACCATATTTTCCAAGGAGGAAAGATTGTGACATTTTTAAAAATTCTTCAGTAGAGCCAATGACAGATCATAAGCCCTGTAAATGCCTAGACTTACATATTCCCTTCTCAAAATGTTTCTCCACTCCGTTGGAATAAATGTCAAGTATTAAAAGTAATTTTCAAGTATTTTTTTGCTATTTTTTGCCATTATCAAATACAAAAATGAAGATTTTAATGATTGCTAGTTTTTATATAAAAAAAATCATTTGCATCCTGTAGAACATTGGTCGGCAACCTTTAGTGGCAAGACAGCCATGTATTTCGGATCGGGGATCAGTGCGGGCTGCACTTGGGCCATATGTTATAACCAAATACATGCCTAGAATATTTTATTTCTCATTAATCTACTTGCTTACCGTGTCCCCTCCAGACCAACTAGACTCTCTGATATTTTCTATATTCGTAAATTTAAAACTAATCATCGGAAACATTCTACAATCCCTCGCATATGTGAAACATTTAACAAAAAATTTAATAGTCTTGATATATTTAACACTCCATACAATATGTACAGAAGAGAATTAATAGGCTTGATTCATGCTCTTCATTCATAATTCGTTTAATCATTAAATCAAATGCAATTTTCCACTCTCACTTTCCTTCAATCATCCTTTACCACTCCTTATCAATTTCCTTCTTTTCCTTTCCACTATCTCCTTGTTTTATCCATATTTATATTATTTAAATAAAAAGTATATTTATTATTTATATAGTTTAAACTTCAAGCCGTCGTCGCGTTATTACAGTATTATTTAGTGAATACATATAATTGGATGGCAGGCCCTACTATGTTTACATTTTATATATATATTTTTTTTAAATATTCATTTAACCTGTACATCTGTTTGTATTCGAAATAAATAAAATAAAATAAAATAAAATAAAATAAATAAAAATATTTTTGTTTTAAAAATAAAATGCTCGTTATATATTTTTTCGACATTTAATATATGTTGTTAATAAAATCAATGAGATTTTTGTAACTGTATCTGACTTTCATATCTTAAGCTTGCATTTTTTTAAGTAGAGACGCGTAGTATTGCGTCTAATGTGAATCTGATAACCGAGAACGGTGTTTGTTTATACGGTAATACAGAATCGAATAGATTTTATCACAAATGTATTTACTATCAAACACACTAATTTATTTGCTCAGGAAACCTTTTTGATTTCTCGTAGTTTTCAGAAGGCAAACTCCCATAAAAAATAGTAAGCATTCATTATCGATATCCACTTCGAAGAGGTTGTCTAAAATCTCGATTTAACATGAGACTTTTTGTAATCACTAAACCGTTTTTTAATTCAGCTTATAGTTGTTATAACGCATTATTTATTTTAGTATTTTGATAAACAAAATTCACCCCAGATTCTAATACTGCTTATATGTAATTCAGAAAATGATTTCTTTTATCGATAGGTACGCAAGTTCGTTGCGTGTTGCGTATGATGTCGTCCGTCGCGTACGTTTCGACGAAAAACTTGCGGGCCGCAATAAGACGTCGCAAAGGCCGCTGCGCTGGTCGCCGACCGCTGCTATAAAATATGTACATTGTCAAAAAAAATGTTATACACAATTACACACCGGGACACGAACACTCAAACACTCGACACTTACATAAAAAAAACTACCTACAAAGTTCTTCCAATCTCTGCACCGAAACTCCAACCCTTCAATCGCAGGCCTCGGCCTGCTAGATCCCATAACTGACCCCCTTAATCTCCGACCTGTATCCATCAGTTACCCTACCCCTCCCGTCCCCTGATATATGGGAGAAAAGAGGCAAAAAAAAAGGTTAAAAAAATAAGTTTTAGATTTCTTAAACTTAAAATGTATTTTTATAAAAAGACTTATAAAATTTTTTTAAAAACAAAAAAGGAAATAAAAAAATATATATACTTTTATAATATTTTTTTTTAAAAACAAAAAAGTAAATAAAAAATATATATATACCAGCCCACGACTCACCATAGACTATGGAGGTGTGAGGGCAACCCTCAGAACACCATTTCGTCACTTAATAATACTAAAAATTGTTAATTAATAATGTTCGCTGATTTTAAAGAAGTTCCTAATAACATTCTAGCTAATCCGTCGAAATATTATAATGATCCGCAATATTTTATTGAACGAAAAAACTACAATGTTCTTTTTAAATTGTACGTATGAAAAACTGTTGCACGCTATATTTTCACGCCTTTAATTGCTGCACAAAAGTTTGATCTTTATTATAAAAATGCCGCTAAACTTTTGAATTTGACGACTGTTACCCGCCATTTTCGATAAATATTTTTAATAAACACTCGTCTGAAAAATAGCATTTATCGTGTGCGTACAGACATGATAATGAAAATTATGAATGATAATAAATTTTTCTCTGAGCTTTTTATGAAGTCAGGTAAGATAAATAGTATTTCTACAAAAATATATTCAAGCAGATGAAAACTCGCATTTTTTAAAACACTTGTTTTAATCGTATGTTTTGTGTTAGTTAAGTTTTTATTTGGCATTGTCTTTGAAGTAGGCACACTGTATACTAGTTTAAATATCTACGTCGATGTCGACTTTACTACCTAACCTTTTTGTGACAGTAAATAAAAAAACGCCTTTGGTGATATTATGGCTCTGTGTGTGATATTGACAGTAAAAAAATGATCTTGGATCTTGACCTTTTAATCTACGGGTCATGTTTCAAAGTCAGAATTATCAAAAATATTTATAAATAGATATATTTCATATCCGGAAAGTTTAATTTCATCATATAAAGTTTACAATAAAAAATATTTTGTGGAAACAGAAAAAGTTTATAAAAATCTATTTTTGTTGTTTCTGTACCTTTATTTTACAATATATGTAGTTGTAACAGACACCATTTTATGCGTTATTTAAATTTAATTACAATTTGTAAAAAATTTACGAATTTTGTGATTTCGTAATATTAGTAATTCTATTTAAATTTTGAAAGTCAGGTGCACTCCACGTCTATAAGACGTATTTTGTTAATTAAGAATCATTCTCCTTTGTAAGTGTAATTTATTTATGAATTTTCCGAACAGTTTTCATTTTCGGACAAATAAGTAATTTTTTTAATCTGTCTGTGTGAATTGAACTGCGCTGGAAGCCGATCCATTTACCTGTTTTGAACTTACTTACTTACTTAGCGTGTCCGGTTGGATTATATCCTGCCCCTCTAATATGTGGCGACAGATATCGCCTTGTCGTTTGCCACAATTAGGTCCCTAGGAGTGCAGCCTTCCTCCATTAGCGGGCATGTCAATAGGTGACTGTTGTCCTGGGTCACACAATATATCATCACCAGAGAGGTCCCCCACCTTTGGAGATTTTTTTTAAATCGTGCAACACCCACCCGTAGTCTATTAAGGGCGATCCATAGAGAGTATGGTAGGTGTTCACCTCCTTGGATACCCTCATTTGGATCCATCCACGGTCTCGCTCTAAGATCCTGTTGCCATAGTTCTTCTCTCCGCTGTTGTGACGATTCAACATGCGAGGTGGCTTTGATAAAACTGTTTCTAGATCTCAGACGCTTGTGAACATATTTTTATTTATTTGATTCATAACATGTTTTGGGTTAAATCAGGTATCTAAACGGAAACCCATGCAGACTGATGGTCTTCGAAATAAAATCAACCCGACTCAATATTGTGTTTTGAAAACGTCTGCAAACCGGGCGATAAATCGCGAAATTTTTAATCTGGTTTGCATGATTCTAAAAGGACGATAGCAGGTAGATTATATTTTATTGCGATTTTCAATGATTGTCACGTCTCCATGGTATCTAGATATTGGCATTAAAATGCACACCTCTTCATATTTTCATTTTCCATACATTTTTGGTAAACCTCTATCAAATTATTTTGATCCCAAGTATCTTCACTCGATCGATTGTACCTGCGATTTGCACTATACGATCGAGGCAAGCGAGCTCTATTTAGGGAAATTATTAACTTAAACAATTTCAATGTAACTGATTTTCAATTAATAATTAATAAACAAAAATATTTCCCACTTCAATGGTTAGCTGGGGACTGGCGTTTGTTAACTCCGTGTAAATGTTAAGAAAATTATTTGTAATTATATTTTTTAAATATAACTTCGACCAGCTTTTACTTTTAAAATGTATATTTTAGTAAATTGTGCTGTGACCGACTACGGTACGGTACAAACTCATAAATAAAACTTGTCCGCGTGTGCCGAAATAAATATTCAGTTCTACAAGCCTCCATCTCTACTCCACCGATCTCCACTCCTCTCCAGACTCTGAGGATCGTCGAGCGCTCTGCCTATTACGTCTAGAACCTGGCCGAAAGTTCCCCCTGCTTGCAGACCGCAGAAGGGTACAGGGCGATAGGCCTTCAAAAGGAACAGCCGCGCCTGCACGACAGCACCTTACTACGACTTTTCCCTAAAAATGAGAGTCCCCCCTTGCAGGACTAAAACAGCAAAAGGAAAGGTCATGGCCAGGCGTGCGGTCCCCGTACTCGTCTCACGTTTCACCACGAATCCCAGGTTCCCGCTGTCGCTAGCAACGAGCCGTTCAGGTCCCGGTTTTTCGTTAGCCAAGTGGCCGCCCGGCGCCCTCCAACAATTATTATTCGTTTGTAATTCCTCGTTTTCTTCACCTATTTTTTTAAAGAGAATAGGCGTCATAGATATTTGATGAATTAGTATTTGAACATAATTTTCTGTCCCTGTTTCGCGTATGTCTTCCCGATAATGAGCGAAAAAGACAATTGCTCGTCGGACTGACTATACTTAACTAAAATCGATAAAACAGAGATTTCGTTGTCCCGTTTTCCGTACCCCAAAATTAAAACAATTTGTTTATATTTTTTAAAAGAGCATCAGAATGAAACCTTTTGTGTCACTAGCTTTTCCGTTTTCTAAAATTATCACATTTCTAGACCGTACGTCCGAAGACGGCAAATAAAACTGGGCGGGTTTTTTAATGATCCCAGCTCCCATGAGAAACAATTTATCAAAAATGCAAAACGTTAGAGAAAATACGGTAATACGTTTGTACGAAGAAAAGTCAGACCGCCTAATAATTGGAAAAAAAAAATTTGGACACAATGTATTCCTAATTAAATAAATATTTTTTTAAGAGTGAAAGTCTTAGAGAAAACTTTGAATAGTTTATTACAAATCCATACTTTCATACTAATATTATAAATGTGAAAGTGTGTTTGTTTGCGTGTTTGTGTTTCCTTCACGTCTCAACGGAGCGACTGATTGACATATTTTTTTGCATAGGGATAGCCGAAAAAATGACAAGTAAAATGTATAATATGTGTATCAACAATGAGCAACATTATTTGAAAATAAGTAGGCGGTATGTTCGATGTCAAAAAGAATCCATTTGAAATTTATTCTTTGAATTTCCATAATAGACTTGCTTTATCTATGGTTAGTTTGGTTTTCTTTTCGTTTAGGTTTTATGGTAGGATCTTGGATTTGTTAACAGTATAATGATTCGACGTCATCGTAGACTAACAGATCGTCGCATCAAAATTGAGAGATATTAATATAAGAGATATAATTTATTCGTAGTGTTTTTCTGCCAGGTATGCGCATAATTGAAATAATTGACTATTCCGTAACTAGATACTCGAGTTTGAACTTTCCGGGATCAGAAAGGGCTTTTATGTTAAAACAATCAACTATGGATAGGTACTCACTTAAAATATATAATTGTAAGCTATGAGTAATTAAAAGATCGTCATCCGTAATTATTCAACGTTAATAATTATAAAAAATTACCATTAATGGTGCTCTCCCGACACCGACATTTAACTTTTTATTTATATATAGACTTTTTCATTGGATGATACTAAAACTATTAAAATCAGCGCTAATAATAATCAAAATTCAAAGAGATAAGTTATCATTTTATAAAAAAAAAAAATTACGAGGTATAATAAAAACGTGTAGGTTAAAAATATCAAATATCATCAATGACTAACTATATATAACTTTGAATTATCTATCCTTACCTTTGTTCTGTATAAATACATTCAACTCTTTGATAAAGATACCAGTCTCGAAGATGTCGCGAAAGCGATGAAACCGGTCACTGGATATTCCAAATTTGTGGATTAAAGTATCACTCGTGTTTTATTTATATAATAAATTACAATGAACTTCCATCAAGAATTTTCACTTACAAACTTAAATGTTTCAAGTAATAAAGGTCCATGAAATACTGTTCAGTAAAAAAAATATTTTGTTACTTGTAAAAAGTAGCATAAAAAGTAGTTTTAAATTTGAAATTTTGAATTCCCGCGAAAACGGTCATTCCATTGGCCACGCCCCTAATAATAATGATAATAATAATAATAATAATAATAATAATAATAATAATAATAATAATAATAATAAACATAGTTTTTTAACAAAACTAACAATTACTTTATCCACTACATACACACTTAGGTAATAGAATTACCTGGATCATGTCTAGTCTGCCTAACTAGGTACAACATGTTTTAAGGCAGACATTTTTATGCAAAAATAACCATTTACATTACTACCTACTAGTTAATTTACTATACACTTATATAATATTAATTTATTATTTAAGAATGTATTTTGAGTAAATTTTCCGATTTTTCTCGACCTAAACCCAGTAACCATTTTTTTACAAATTTATTAAATTGATTCCCGATTCATGTTTATTTGTTCCTGGCCATTCAAATTTGTTAAGAACATTGTCACAAATCTTGACCTCACAACTATCAAGGCCGAACATGTCACGTTTTTCTAGTGACGTGTTTTAAAAAATATATACATATATATGTGAAAACATTTCTTCAAAATATCCATATTAATTTAGAAAATACAACTATTTATGCCAAATCCATTTCATATATATTTATCGGTCTTCGCGGTACTCGTATGTGATATTTCATGATTATTATTTTATTTGTGGAACATATATGGTACAGTAGAAGTCACAGAAATTGCATCACAAATATTTTGTAGTTTTTCAAAAATTGCATCGTGTGTAAATTTTACTTAAATGTTTTAGTTCTTTTTAAATAACGTTAAGATCAATCCTGACTTATTTTAAGAACATAACACATAATATTTGATTAAACAATTTTGTAGTTACACCAAAAACTAGGACAGCATTCTTTCAGAGGTGTTATATATTCTTGGGCCCTAAACTGTATAACAGCATCAATCCGGAATGGAAAAGCTTAGGTATAAAACAGCTTTAAAAAAAAAAGGTTTCTGTATGCTGATAGGCAGCATTATCGTCAAACTTTATTTGCTATAAATGTGTACAGTAAAATATCAGAATTAATTTAAAAATAATATGTATATCAGTATCTTATTATAAAATTATGTTGAATTACCCATGTCGCTGTCGGCTGGAAAAGGGAATTTATTTATATCTATTGCTATATTTTATGTTTAAATTAAACACACCTCATACATACAGTGCTGCTGAGAATCAGTCTATATGACTTGTTCAACAGAGCCGATGTACTAAATAAATTCTATGTAAATATTATTGTTTGGCTTTATAAATATGTTTACACTGTACTTCTTGAAATTTTCTTTTTTATAAATGTATATTTAATAAGTCAACTTAGATTGTTAGTATACGATTGTATGAGTATATTTTTTTGTAAAAATGTGTTTTAAATAAATAAATGAAAATAAATTAAATGCAATAAATTTGCCTTCATTTTCTTGCGATTTTTAAAAATTTGAAATGAGTAAAAAACATGTGGTTTTGATAATAATACAATAAATATTGAATAAAATTGTTTTTAACCGCCTATTTTTATTTTTTTCTACCGACTGGTTTCTGGCGCATAACATGAAAACTTGACAAAGAGACTATGCATCGGCCTAACTTGTAAAACTCACAAATCCTGAAATGACCAAAAATGATACTTTGGCGTTTTCTGTTAGGAATGTACATTATCTGTATGTGTGTAAAACTTGACAGCCTCCAACAAGAGAGTTACCTTCGTAGTGGGATTTACGAGGTTTACAAAAAAATATTTTACTATGGATAGGATTTATAAGTGTTTTTTATTGGTTTTTTTAAATATAATTGAACATTGTACTGACGTACAAGTTTTACACGCATTTAGATCATGTAAATTCCTAACAGAAAAGGCCAAAATACAATTTTTGGTCTTATCTAAATTTACGAGTTTTACAAGTTAGGCCGAAGCATATAATTAAAATAATTTACAAAAAACATAGATTGTTTCCTAGTAATAAATTATACGTAGAGAGTGGACTCCTCAGTTTTTGAAAATTATAAATATTTTAGTGCCTGAAATATATTTACTGAATAGGGAATTGTTTAGTAATAATTTAAATCGTATTAGTAATAGATCCGATAGTGTACTGTCAGTTCCAGGATGCAGAACTAAATTCGCACAGAGACACTCCTTACAAGTTAATCCAAGATCCAAGATCCTTGAATCTTCTAAGGAACTACATAACATTTAATCACTGGTACAGTTAAAAGTAGGTTTGAGGTCTTAGATTAGCATGGAAGGAACAGAAGAAAAAGAGAACAAAAAAAAAAAAATAATAAATGCATACTCAAATAAAGTATGTCTTCGTAATATCAGCATATGTTAATTTGGTTTTTCTTTTATTTTTATTTAATCTTCTTTTCTTTTTATGTCATACCATATTTATATGCTATAAACTTTTTAATAATTATAAAAGGAATGGCCCACGCTCAGACGCTTAAGTCTTTGTGGGCATTTTTTCCAATTTATGTTATAGCTTAATTTTAAGATGTATTTTTGTAAAGTGTATTTTTGTAATTATATTTTTATGTAAATAATATATGGATAGAAAAATAAACAACAAAAAAAAATAGTCTCTTGGTCAAGTTTTTACGTTTTACCTAAAAAAAACGGTCGACAGAAAAAAACAAAAATAAGTGCTTAAAAACAAAGTTGTTTATTACAATTAATAACCAAAAAGTGTTTCAAATATAAAATTGTATTTTATTGACAGCATTTTTTTGTAATAATTCACATAATATTATCATGTTATATCAAATAATATCATTTTAAATATTTCGTGGTCCTTCTTTTTGCCTTAATGACGCCAGCAATTCGAGATAGCATTGATAAAATTAAAATTTCAACATCTCTTTATTCCGTGTCTCTTTTAGTGCTTTCACCGGCTCATTTTTTGTCTGGGATTTCAATCTTTGTATTTTACCTCCAAGTATTGCCCATAAATCTTAGATTTTTTACACTTAACGCAATTTCTGGAAATTCTCAAAATATTAGGTGATGCAATTTCTGAGACTACTACTGTACGTGCAACTAATTTACCTACCATTTCAGGCTCTGTACTCCAGTTAGATAATAAGAGATTGACTGATGTTTTTAGATACAGCAAACTCAAATGTTCCACATAAAAATAAAAATAAAACAATTTTGTCAATAGCATAATTTGTGCAATGTAACCGAAAAACGGGTTTGAAATTTTGTACACACGTTCTAATTTTGGGATCGAAAATTTACCGAAAAAAATCGTAAATTATCCTCCCCGTCCTAATATTGCTAGGGCATTGCTCCCCACAGGCTTTAAAAAAATAGACAAGTACATATTTTAGATTATATCCTTCACTATTCAGAATAGTATTCCATTCTACTCGTACTTGTAGATTTTCCATCATTTCACAGATATTATATTACTGCAGATATCCTAATATGCGGTTCATTGAATAACTTTAATTTTTTAAATCCAAAATTTTAATCTTTTGTTTGTAAAATCAAATTCGTTTTTTTTTCTTTTATCTCATTCTTTTATTTAAATGGTTTTAGATCTTAATCTTAAAAGGTATTTTTAACTTTAACAAATACATTTTTGGCTTATTTTTTTTTTACATATTTTAGTTGCATTTATGAACACCCATCATTTTTCTTTCTATAAGTATTTCTATTTTCCTCTCCTATTTTTCATACTTTAAATATTTTAACTATTTTATCTTCAACAATGATTTGAGTATGCCCAAATGCTTGCAGACTGGCTGGATTTCCTCCCTAGGGAGTTATTCATATTTAAATTTGTTGTAACAGAGAGCGAACACATTTTGAGAAAGTAATATGGAAGTCTAGGCATTTACAGGGCTTATGACCTGTCATTGGCTGGTTAAGGTGGCAACTTCACACACTGTGCAAGATTAACCATTCTGCTTATGTTTGAACATCCACACTTCCTGAACTCTTCCATCTGTTGACTTTTGTGAATTAAAAGAGCTGAAACCTTTATCATGCGGGTGATATTCATCCGGCTGAACCATTTCATCTACTAGGCAACGCCAGAAAGCAATAGAGATGAGGAATTGTGAATATTCAAACAAAGGCAGAACGGTGAATATACAGTGTGTGAAGTGGCCACTTAAACCAGCCAATGACAGGTAACAAGCCCTGTAAATGCCTAGACTTCCATATTTCCTTCTCAAAAATGTTTTCCCTCTCTGCTGCAATTTTTTTGTAAGTTTTATCTTGTTTTTGTTGAGGTTTTATTTGTGTCTATACTCTTTTTTTAAATTTATTATTAACACAGTATCTAAGCACCCGATGACAAACTATTAGTTCATAGTATATCGGGACAAATATTGTTTAAAATTTAATGTTGTATAATGTAAAATAATATTGTAATATTTTTTTTATATATTTTTTTTTATTGATAAAAAGAAATATTTGAGTTCTTATGATTTAACCAAATATTTAATTTTTTGAGGGCCATTTTCAACGAGTTGTAAATAACTCACTATCAGAAAATAGGAATGGAGTTGGGGTAGAGTAGGATTCGAACCACGGACGTTAGGTCCGTAAGTCGGAGACACTAGCCACAGGACCACAACCCGATTTATAACATA
The DNA here is from genome assembly GCF_059751315.1 of Micrasema longulum. Lineage (NCBI taxonomy): Eukaryota > Metazoa > Arthropoda > Insecta > Trichoptera > Brachycentridae > Micrasema > Micrasema longulum. The sequence continues at coordinate 446,979 of NW_028278238.1, read as the reverse complement.
GGTTTATTTTTTTTCAATATAAAAAAATGATTTGTTGGTTCTGATAATGTTTTCTCTGGGGTTTATCTACCTACCTTTTTTACATAGAATTTTGTAAGTGTTGTTGATTAATGTGTCTTTATTTGTACAATTTTTAATTAGCATAAAATGTTGTTATGGATAGGTACATATATATGGCTCAAGCCAATAAATAAATGCATTTATCGACACAAGTAAATACAATAACGTGTCATTAATATACAATCATCCGATTACCCTGAGTATTTGCAATATATAGATTTATGATATTACGTATAATTGTACTTGACAGGGATGTCATAAAAGGCAAAAAATATATACGTACAGTACATTTGAAATCTGAAATTCGGCATCTGACAACCCTTTACTTTCCTAGAACGCGATAGGTCAGGTTTTTGGCGTATGTGACTTTGACTTGAAACGCATCTACTTTCATTACGAAACCAGTGTTTTACCAAAAAATAAAGGTTAGTATAAAAAATACGATATACTCTAAGGCCTAAGGATATAAGTTACTTTTTTATTTAAGTTAGGTACATATAAACATTTAAAATTTGGTAATGTATCCAAAATAAAACACGTTTGTTGGATTTTAATTGTACTTTATTTTTAAAAATATACAAGAGGGTATATTGTGACGCGTTTCTAATTGTTAGGACATTTTCAAACTAACATTACCTAACCTAAATATTTACAAAGTTAAATGGGAAGTATATAAACTAAAATTAATTACTGTTTAATGATTGAGAATTTCTAAACAAGCCAAGATGTCAACAATTGATAAATCTACCTGGTCCAAGAAGAAGTATAAAAATTGAAAAATGTTTTCCGGCGTTACCTGGTATGTAGGTGAAATAATTCAGTTAGATGAATCTCACCCGCATAAATAGAGGTTTCAGCTCTTTAACTTCACAAATATCAACAGATGAAAGAATTGACGACATATAGATGTTCAAATATGGGCAGAATGTTACACAGTGTGTAAAGTGGCTACTTAAACCAGCCAACGACAGGTCATAAGCCCTGTTGATGCCTCGACTTCTATATTACCTTTTATAAAATATTCTTCATCTCCGTTGTACTATGTTAATATCACAGATATATAAAATACCGTTAATATATATATTTTATTTACTCAAATTTTTCCATTTTCAGCCATTTCCTAAAAGTGATAAATAACATGTGCCGAGAAAGAGGGAATCAAGTTGTGATAGTGTAGAATGTGATTTGACCTATGATTCTCGAGTTTACAATACCACTGTGGGACCACAACCCAGCTCTATTTCTAAACTAATATAGAAATTATCCGGGGGGCAGTTGCCCCTCTCTTTCAAGCGAAGAAAAAAAAAGAAAAAAAAACATTATTTAACGCAGGAAATTTGCATCTTATCATCACAAACTATACATATTTACATTTTTAATTTATTTATTCATATAAAGATACATATTACAAAAAAAACGTATCCCTAACTCTATGAGGCCAAAGCTCTGTGTTGAGTTGGGAGTTGAGATACAACAAAATAAAAAGTAGAAGCCTGCATATTATTAAAGAATACTACAAATAATAATTATCAGATAAACATTTAACATTAAACATTAATCATGTGATGATTTTAGACCAATAAAAACCTTAACAAAATATGAACCAGTTCTGGAAAAAGTAGTAAAGATGCAATTAACAAATTTTTTAGATGTAAATAATATTTCATGTGATCAACAATCGGGATTTAGATGCAAAATTCGTGAAAAATGGCTTTAAATATTGTTATAGATGACTGGAAAGAGAACATTGATAAAAATAAATATGTTATTGCTGTATTTTTAGATTTTAAAAGAGCGTTTAAAGCCATCGACAGAAATATTATAATCATCAAAAAATATGAAAATATTGGTATTCAAAATACAGAATTAAAATGGCTTGAAAATTACCTCAGCAATCGTATGCAAATGACTAAAGTAAATAATGAAACCTCGGATCTACCAAAAAATAATTAGGGAGTTCCACAAGGATCTGTTCTGGGACCACTATTATTCATTTTGTACATCAATGATATGACTTTGACATTGTCTGATTGCTAAATTCGACTATTTACAGTTATGATTCAGCAATACGGAAAATAAATGCAGAATTAAAAGCAGTCTCCAATTGGCTTAAAGCAAATACGCTAAAACTAAATGTAGGAAAAAAATGTATGGTAATGGGTAAGAAACGCTGTTTTAACAGTGATCACAGTGTTGAATTTGATGTAGAGATTCTTGAGAATGTTGAAAGCATAAAATATTTAGGAGTTTGGATTGACTCTAAATTATCTTTTATAAAAAATGCAGACTAAGAAAATCGCTAAGAAGGTATTCCTATTAGGAAGGATAAGGAATAAACTAGACCTTAAAACCTCTCCGCTGATATTTAAAAATATTATCGTTCCCCACATTGATTATTGTTTCAGTATTTTATAATTAAGTAATGAGGGAGATCTAAAGAGACTCCAAATAATACAAAACCAAGCGATGGGGATAATATTAAGATGTGGGAGACGCACAAAAGTTAAGAAAATGATTTAACTTCTAGATATTAAGACAGTTGATCAAAGAATCAAATTAAATGCTGCCAATGGAATTAGCAAAATTATTAAATGAATAGTTTCGAGATATTTTCAAAACAAACTAAAAAATAATGAGTTCTTTCATAACTTTGCAACATGAGGATCTAAAAAAACAAGACTAGAAAAGAAATCAAAAGCAATGTCCCAGAACTGCCGCATGTACAAGGGAATAAAGTTATTTGAGGAAATGCCAGAAAGCATAAACTATTTAAAACATGTAAATATATTTGAAATTAAACAGGCGGAATTATGACATGCGTCGTGGCGCAGTTGGTTAGACGGCCGACTGTGAAACTGGCGTCGCGGGTTCGATTCCCGCTGAATTGGTCTGGGTGTTGTGGTGAATTTTTCATTACCTCCTTCCATATCCCCTCTTTCCCACCTGCTGACAAGCCTCTAAAATAGAGGCTTAGCGGGTTTTTCCTTTATATACAAAGTAAATAGTGAATATACAAAGGTTAATATAAGTGTAAATATTGAACCGTTTGAATATTATAAATTAGGATAGTAAGTGTACACTGTACGTACAGTAGTGATAAATAATGTAAGAATAAGTATAGATGTAAATATTGTGTTGTAAATACATATTCGACTATGTTTATTATATAACTAAATAAAAAAATTAAAAAATAAAAAATTTAAAAATTCAATGAACATATGGACATCACACACAAGTACTATATATCGATATATGCAATGTTTCACAGCAGTCTCCTGCAATGGTCTCTTCCCTTAGACAAAATACAAACTTGTTGACCTTTCCTGAGAATCGCTTTTGTTTTGGAGAACTTAATATGTTCATCCAGGAAATTGAACACTCTTGGGGTCACAAAAGAGATTATTTTTAAATGCTAACTTTTTAATACCAATGTCTGTAATATTGCATTGCGTCCTAAATGAATATAGGTGTAATGCGATATTAATATAATATGCTAATGAATTTTCTGTTTTATTTTTTAAACTTGAAAGGGGAAAGCAACTGCCCTGCTAAAATGATATCCAACAAAAATAATACCCCGCTAAAATAACACAGGTACTTAAATAATAAAAACCTGCATCCACCTTTAATTTTTTGTTGGATACGACCATGAATTTATTGCTTGTATTTTTCTATTAGCATTTTTTCTGTAATCAGGCAAACACTTATGATGGGAATGAGAAAAACGCCTACCACAACAAATATCCTAATACCTAATAATTTCATTAGTAAGTCAAAGTCATCGGTTAGCGATAATATTTACATGCAATTCACAGTGTCGGTATGTATTACTATTTACTTACCTGAACATAAGTCAACATTATCCAATACGTACCGATTAACTATAATGACCCACATAGGGTTTATCCAACTTAATAAGCATCACCAGCGCCGAATTTAACGGGATCTAGCATCCCGTCACTTGTTTAAAGGGCTAGGAATACTTGTGTTTGCAAGTTTAGATAAACATAATTCTACCCTCCTTTGTAAGCAAGTGTCTGATTTTTTGTGCCAATAATTGAACCAATGGTAAGTCTGGGCGTCGCGTGATTTTATTTCCGCGTACGTAAATATGGCAACAGATAAAATGATGGGGGGTAAAATTTGTACTTAGATCATGATTTTTATGAATAAAACTGTGGCGTAATCTAGCCCCAATTTTTTTAAGTATTATGTATCGCTAATTCAAAAACTAATATGAGTAATAATAGATAAACATACTTTAAGCAACAATAATACATTATCAATGGCAGATTAAAGAATAAACGACCTTTCAAGACAGATATTCCATTTTATAATAATGTTTCTTTTAACTAAGTAAATATTATCTTTTTGTAAATGAGTACGCATTTATTGTGATTGCAGCCAATTAATAAGATAAGCGTCGTAGCTAAAGGCTGACCAGGCGGACGGTTACCAGGGGTGCAACTCTCAGGGGGTGAATTTTGCAAACCCACACAGCCTTACTTTATCTTTCTCTTCCTAGAAAATAAACCTTGCAGGGCGCAAAATTCAAATCTTATCCATGTTCTGTCTTAGTCTCCTTCCTTTTTATCATCAGTTTAACGTTAACACATCTAAAGATGCCAGTACAAAAGAAATGAAATATTGCGTTGTAAAACCACTTTTAAATCAAATAATTTATTTCCCGTTGATCCGCCGAGAATCGAATCCGAAACCACCAGCATGGATAGAAGGAATATACACTATCATTTTTCTACGAGGGGAACTTTTTCAACGTCCCTCTCCTTATCTCCATTTGATTTTCTTTTCATATTTTTTTACCTAATTCTGGTTCTTTTTCACATACTTAACGTTTTTCTTCATTCACCTGGATACGGACAAAAATAATATATATATATATATCATAAATCTATATATATATAAAAGGCAATATTCGAATGGTTGTCCTCGATGGACTGAATAACTACCGGACCTATTTACGTGCGGTTTTCAGATAAATGTACATCTTCGCCGCAAGAAGGTTTTTAGCTCATAAAATCTTCAATTTATTAAGTGTTAAATGCCACGAGGTGTTAAATGGCACTTTGTAGAGTAATTAAATCGCCGTCCAGTCGCCAATAAAACAGTGTCGAAGATAGTAAATTGCTTTATTTGAATTACTTTCAGAAACAACAAAAATGTCTCCAACTACACTCGTTAGGTTACTGTATTACTTATAATTAATATTACTATAGTTTACATTTAATAATAAATTGTCGTACATAGTCACGACGTACTAAGTTAAGAATCTAAATTCAATGTGTCTTCCTGGAACCAATGTATTGGGTTATAAAGTGTATCTTCACATTAAATGGAGGGGATAATAATAGATTTAGTTAAGAAAGGTGCAACTTGGAGAAATCGCAAGATAACCAATATCTAACAATCGGAACTTAAGTATTGTATTAAATGAATGCAAACTTTTTAGAGCTTAAAGATATGATCCTTTAACCAAGAGACAACCGAGACACCAAGAGACTCTTTTAGGCATAATAGATAAATTTGAACAGTATTACGCAAACGCATTAAGACAATAAATTATTGGAGGGTATAAGTAAATGACCACCAGAGATGACCATCGAAAAATATGTAATAAATAACTCTTGTATGAAAGAAATAGGAAACAATACAATTTGGGAAAAATGTGTGGGCAAAAATAAAAAAAATGGCACTCATATTGAATATAAACAGAAATTGCGCTAGTTTTCAAAAGAACAAAAGGCAAAAGGGTTTCGGGTACACGACATAAGTACAAAAAAAAATAAGAGCGTAAATGTTTTTTTTATCCATCACCAGGGTTGCATTTTCCGAGAATGCGTATTCCAGAAAAATGGACGGATGTTATTTTTTTGTTTATAAAAAAAAGTTTGTTTTTGAATGTTTACAAACAACATTCGTTTTTTTATGGATCGCAGTCAGATTATTTCATTGAATTTTTTATAATTTTTACCTATTTATTTCTTTTTACTGGATTTTTGGTTATAATAAAATAATATCAACTGACATTCTATACATTTTTGAAAATCGCATTATTGACTAAAATGCATCCCCGAGCAGAGTTTGACATTTGTTAAAAGAATTCTTTATTTGAAAATAATAAATTATTTTATGTTTTGGAATTCAAACACAAACAAGTACTTAGGTACCTACTTAAATGAAATATTTGAATATCTATTCCTTTTAGATTTGGAATTCAATCTTAAACAAGTACCCACTTACCAATAAAAAATTACAACATCTTTTTTACGTTTATCCGAACGGTTTTTAATAAAGATTTTTAGTAAATTCAAAAGTATACTTAATTATGTTTAATCTTAAGAGGAAACGCGGTATGGCTTTTCTTCATACAAACGTATTCACGTATTTTCTCTCTGTATTATGATATTAAAGAAATGTTTTTTTTTACAAAAACAACAACAACAATAAACTATCACGCCGCTTCTCCGTAAGGGTAAGCAAAGAGGATAGAACGCCACATCACTCTATCTTTGCATTCAGATCTAGCTTCATCTACATTCATAGATCTTCTCACCTGACTTTTGCCATATCCATCATCAAGTATTTGTTGGATTTGGTCATGCCATGTCTTTCACGGTCTTCCTCTATTTCTGGACCCATGAACATTCGCAATGTAAATATTTTTAGCCGCTCTTTCGTTGTCCATTCGCTTTTCATGTCCAAACCAGCACAGAGCTCTTTTTTACACATTATAGATATTTACCATTGGCGTGTCTCTATACTGTTTCGTTTTTAAAAAATTGTTCATTATGGGAACTAGAAAAACCCGTAAAAGGCACAGTTTTATCTGTTGTCTTCGGACGCACGGCGCACGGTATACAAATATAACTATTTTTTTTCGAAAAACGCTAAACATACCAATACAGATTTTTTTTCTGATACTCTGTCTAAAAAAAGAACAAAATCGATTTTGTTTTGAGGTGCGGAAAACGGTACAGCGAAATGTCAATTTTGTCTATTCTAACAAAATTTCTGAAATGCAGTTGTGTTTTTCAAGACAGTGACAGAAAAACAATGTTCGAACAACTATTTATCAAAATTCTCTGTCCTCGCAATATATACAATAGTTGATATCAAATTTTCGATACTGTTAATTCAATTTATTTAGCAAGAACTCAAATTTAGCAATAGCAAAGCATTGCCGGGTTCAGCTCGTATAATCTAAAATACCTATCAATGTTTAGAAATAAGTTGGTACTAAGGTACCTACGCATCCACTTCAAGGGTTCAGAGTTAATATTTGTAATGCTTGCAACATTTGAGATAGCTTGATGTTTGTGGTTTCCATAGACAATAGAAAACAACAAGAAAACCAAAACCAGAGAAAATTCAAAACAAAAGCGACAGCGAGCGAAATCAAAAGAGCGAAAATTCAGAAATTTTAGCACGATACGCTGCTTTTATAGTTTACAACTAATACTGAGTTACCTTTCAAAATAAACGATGTCGGTAAGTGTAATGTTCTACATTTTTATTTGCTTAACAAAATTTATATTTTATAAACGCACATGCCTATACGCGACTAAAACATGACAAATCGATTTTAAGGTTATACTTTATATTTCGCCGGTTATTGATGTACATTAAAAATAATATGCATCGAATTTAGTATAAAACCAACTCTCGTCTACAATTCAAATGATCTAATACGAATATAATAATTTGAATCTTTTCTATAAGGTATTCTGACTATATCTATATACCGTGTTTGTTTGTTCGATATTTAAGACTTGAATCTTAAAAAAATGGATGGAAATATACCTCAGTGAGGAAAATACTCAATTCTTGGATTCTTACAATAATTTAAAACGCAATGTTGGCCAAATCTTAGATGCATCTAGGAAGGGAATAACTTTTATATTTATTAAACGTCAGTGAATAACATCGTATTTCCTCGCAGATTCAAGTACAAGAAGTGCGTAGTATTGCGCGTATCGAGCGTATTGGCGCCCACTCCCACATCCGAGGCCTCGGGCTGGATGAGGAACTCCAGCCCAGGGCCATCTCCCAAGGGATGGTTGGCCAGAAACCAGCCAGAAAGGCCGCCGGAATCATCCTACAGATGATTAAAGATGGTAAAAAACATTTTGTATTTGAATTATTTTCTTATTTGGGAGTTGCGGTACTATTAACCTCGCTTATAATGAACGAAGTTTTTATTTCACAAATTAATTTTGTTTCCTGGCTATCTTTATCTGATTAGTGTTAGGAGAGGGAGGGTATTTCGGCCGTGGACCTCTACAGGAACCATTCCGCATTTGCTTAACTCTCCCTTCCCAGTGATGTGTAGCTAGTACACATTGCATCTAATAACTTTAATATCTCCATAAATATAATCAATGATGGGTTGAGATTTTCGGTATTCTTTCGTTAAACATTTACGTATTGGTAAAAACGTTTTTTTTATTAAATAATTAATGCTTATTGGGAACATAAAAAGCGTTTTATCAAAAATCGGAGATATCACCAATACAACAGAAAGTTTACCAATGTGTCGCATGTTGCGTTCGTAGTAAAAAAGTAATCCTAATATATAATCGTCTCACACACTCTTTACATCTCACTCTTGATAGTACGGGTATATTTGGGAACGAGAGAGATAATTTTTATGCGTCACACGCGCGGACAGCAAAGTTTCTTGTACTGCTCCCAGACGCCCGTTAGCTGCGTTAGTATTAGTAGCTGCTCGGCTTTCGTTGGGGGCGGTTCTTTTGCGCGCGCTGAGAGCATGTTTTTAGCAATTAGATGAAAAATACCATCATTTTTAACTTCAACTATAAATAAATGAAGCAATGGCCGATGAATATTACACTTTTACGATTTAAAATCTCTCATTTTTTGCATGTGTAGTGACTACACAGCACCGTAACGCGCGGAAGTTTTTAGGACAGTAATGGAAAGGTTAATGAAGTGAAAACTCATTCAAGAAAAGCCGAACTTTTGATAAACCTCAGTAGGCCTTCCTTTTCCTGTTATTATTTGTTAGAAGACTATTAAACTAAGCCAAAAAATTTTTGTTTCTAATTTTTATGTATCGTATTATCAGCGCTACGATTGTTTAAAGTTTTGTATTTCTGAAATAACTCCGCGTGTGATGTCAGAGGTTCTCTTCCGCTTATTCTCGATCAATTCTGCCCATTGGTCCATTCACGACACGCAAACTGGAAATCTTCCATAACTCCCTCATCATTGGTTGATTCATATGAACCAGTGACGTCGTTCAAAGTAGTTGTTTTTTTTTTTTTGTACATTTTCAGAAAACTTTGACGTACAATTTAATGCTCCAATTTTTACCATGCGCAAGAAAACATTTATTGTATCCAATTTCCCGTAGGGCTGATGTTCCTCATTCTAACCATGTAAGATACTACTGATTTGGAGTTCCCGACACGATCCACGAGAGCACAACCCATCTCAATTTCACTTCAACTTCGAATCTTTTTTTTAAAAGGAATAACCTCCAAGTCAATATTTTGCATAATCATTATTTTGTTACATGAAGGTGATGATTAGTCTTACGCTTCAGATCCCAGTTTGGGGACTGAAATATTTCAGTGTAAAAACACCCATGGGGGTAAATAATAAATAATGTTTTATTTCAACTATGTCAGGAATCGAACCTGAGACCTCTTGCAAGGTAGGAAAACATGCTGACCATTAGCAAATGGACATATCAATTCTTTTCATAATTGTTTTTTTTTTAAATAGGTTAAACCATAAAGTCCATTAAGAAATAATCTGACATTTGTTATTTTTACAGGCAAGATTGCAGGACGCGCTATTCTTCTGGCCGGCCAACCGGGAACTGGAAAAACTGCTATTGCCATGGCTTTAGCCCAAGCTCTGGGACCAGACACTCCATTCACCAGCATGGCAGGTTTGTATTTTTTTTTTATTTTTTATTTAATATAATCATACAATGCATATACATTATACTCCCAGGAGTTATTAGAACTCATTCCGGGACTGAGGAAAATATAACAATTTTATAAAGTACATGATATAAAGAGTTACAAGAGACATCGCATTTCTGGCTAATCTTAAACCAGTTCATACAAATAGAAATTTGAAGATCAACCAGATCAGATTAATTTCAATAGAGATATGCCAGTTTAAAGTGTAACAATTATACAATTAAAAATATACATCCTAACTACAAACAAACATCTTACCTTAAAAGAAAAATCTAACAATTATAAAAAAAGTACATCATTTAAAGATCAACCAGAAATGGACCAGTTTAATGTATAACAATTATAACAAAATACATAATATGATAGACTAATAAATTTATACTACAATATACAATTATAAAATATACAATATACTTATCTATCTTATCGTATCTATACCGTATCTTATCAATAAACTTAATGGATCTTAAGTTGAAGAGTTTATTTTACTGATTTATAAAATTAATTCATATAACCTACAATATTTGAGTTTGTCCAAATGTTCGTAGACAAAAGACTGGATTTCACCCCCTCGGGAGTCATTAAGATTAACAAATTACAACAGGGATGGAGAATACCTTAAATAAGGGAATATGGATGTCTAGGCATTTACAGGGCTTATGACCTGTCATTGGCTGGTTTAAGTGGCCACTTTACACACTGTGCAGCATTCACCATTTTGCCTATGTTTGAACATCCATATTTCTTCAATTCTTCCATTTGTTGATTTTAGTGAAGTTAAAGAGCTGAAACCTTTATTGTTGCAAAGAGATTCATCTGACTGAATTATTTCACATACTAGGCAACGCCTGAAATGTTCATACTAAAGGTATTCTCCATCCCTGTTGTAATTTGTTAATCCAGTCTTTTGTCTACGAACATTTGGACAAACTCAAATATTGTAATGAAACCAACTGGTCCAAGAAGAAGTTTAAAAATTGAAAAATTGTTTTCAGGCGTTGCCTAATAATAATAATAATATATGGAAATCTATGTATGATGAGAAAAACGAAAGTCATAATGTACGTAGAGCGAGGTGCTGTATTTGTCGCATAGTGGAGACCTCAAGAAGGTCTACTGACGTTAGGGGTCATTAGTTTGCGGCAAGCTACAGCTTACCCTCATACAGTGCAGAGCTGCAGCGAGCTCTTGCTTATAGAACTGCATCTCCTGCCATAGTAAAGGACCCAAAAAGGGGCTGCTAGGCTGTGGTCGCAGGCTCAGTGCAGCGTGCGCCGCCAAATGTTTCCCTCGGCACGGGACACCCAGTGAGGAAACATTATTTTTAATTTTAAGAAAATTACAAAAGAATAAATAAATTAATTAATGACCAATATGACTGAATGATCCACAGAATCCCAAGTCGGGATGTTATTTATCCCCAGAATTATCAGTTCTTACAATATCGCTTCCATTTATTTATAAAATGTTGTGTTGTTATTATATAGGTTCTGAGATTTACTCCCTGGAGATGAGTAAGACGGAAGCTCTCACACAAGCCATCAGGAAGTCTATTGGCGTAAGAATTAAGTAAGTGTATCTTCTTTGCAATACTTTGAAACTCTTTCAAATTAAAATGTTTATTTGGCTATTCATTTTGAATTACCAAAACATTTAATAATTCTTTTGAAATTCATGTAGTTAAGATCTTTTTAGAAGTGTGTTTGTTTTGATCTCGTCTTGTCTAGACATTTCTCTTTTTTACACTTTAGTGCATGTTTCAACAAGCACTGTTCTTTACAATATCATACAATCAATATGTATAATATCGAAATGTTTTTCTCAATGCTGGCAGATGCAGCTAACTTCCGTCGTCATCACCAAACTACCTTCCAAACGTCATACCAAATATTTACAAGCCACTGAGCTATGAGAAGTTACCTGCGTAGGTTTAAAATAAGGGATGACTTATTCATGCATTATCCCCACATAGAGTGTTGAACATTTGATATTTTAATGTTAGTTTTTCAGCTTGCATTGCCATAATCTTGAATCAGAATGTAAGAAAGATAAAATATCCCTAACAGATGTTCACATCTTTACTAAAAGTAGTTATCGTGTGCCATTATTCCTGGACCTTGCGACAATGGTGATTGGACGCATTAAAGTAATTAATTAATTTAATGAATGTGTAAAAATAATGTATATAGTCTTTATCTAATATTGTTTATTTTGCAGAGAAGAGACAGAGATGGTAGAAGGAGAAGTAGTGGAGATTCAGGTGGACCGGCCAGCCACGGGTGCAGGACACAAGTTGGGGAAGCTGACCCTGAAGACCACCGATATGGAGACCAACTACGACATGGGCAGCAAGATGATAGACAGCTTTGTCAAGGAGAAGGTAAAATGCTTATTTTTTAACTATGTATGCATATTTGATGTGATTTTCTTATGTTTAAATCTTAATCTAGTTGTTTCTCTGTAGGGGTAAGCAGAGTACAGAATGCCACTTTACTTCATATTTGCATACATATCTCGCATACTCTACATTGGCACATCTTCTCACTGCACACCGATTATTCTGACTTTGCAATGTCCACCTTGTTGGATTTGGTTATCGTGTCTTCTCGGTTTTCCTCGTTTTCTGCGTCCATCAACATTCACATTGTCTATCTTTTTACCTATTTTTTCGCTGTCCATTCATTCTGCATGTCCAAACCAACCAGCATTCCTTTTTATATTTTGTCTTAGCTTTACATAATGCACGGATCTCGATATTTTAAGATATGTATGAGTATCAAAAGTGTTTTTAATTTTTTATGTATGTATTTAACATTTTATAAATACATTGATAAAATATTTTGTTAAATACATATTTGAAGAAATAAGTACTCCAATGTATAGTGCTAGTAACTGGTTATAATGCAAAGTACCTAGTTATGGTTCTTTTTTATTCTGATTATTTCTCCAAAGCTTCGTCATTACATATTTCCAAAGAGGTGTGAACCATGATTTAAATTATTTGATCTATTGATTGGGAGAAAATCAAGCCAGTCTGCAAGCATTTGGACATACTCAAAACATTGTTGTATTGACATTCCAATTGGGGTTTTATTTTTTGTTATTTATAGATCCAAGCTGGAGATGTTATTACTATTGACAAGGCCACAGGAAAGATCACACGTCTGGGTAGAAGTTTTACCAGGGCACGAGACTACGATGCAACAGGTAATATAATACGCAGTTGCATATACAGTAAAACCTCGTTTTTATGTTTTCCCGCTTTTTACACCTTTTTAGGACCCATTTTTCTTCATACCTTTTCATACAAACATTCCCCCCAATTAATGTTTTTTACATTTTTCATCACCCTGGTTTTACGTTTAAAAAATTTCGAAATTCATTTGATGTGTCAAAAAAGCCAAAATTGTGTCGTAATAATGATGCCGCAGCCCGTGCGCCATCATAACTACCTTCTTTGTTTGTCAAAATATATTTTGAACAAATGACGCGGTTTCTAACATTTTTGTTGCTAGATTCCGGGCCGATGTTTGCCGACACTAAAAAATATACTTTGAGAAACGTAAGTATTTGTGCGATGCTTAAAATAACGGGGCAAGATGAAATATATACGTTACAATACATATATAAATTGAAGACATGAGTGAATATAAAGGTGTTGTGTGACAAAAAGCAGAGATATCTGGGATTAAAGTTTTGAACATCATTACAATTATTGATCAAATAAACCTTTAGCTCTCAAAATCAGGTTTCCGCTCCTTTTTGATTGTGTGAAAGGGCTGTACATAAAATCATCACTTATGTTTAAAAAAAGTACATTTTAAAAAATTTGCATATTTTTTTTTCCTTATAATATATTTCTGTTTTAATGATTTTTATATAACTTAATCCAGTATACTTTTATATTGTAAAAGGCGGCACTTGTGGCGTTTAATAAGTAAATAAAAAAAGAAAAATGTATCCAATTATACTACAGCAGTCAAATGGTTCTTCTCCCTTTCTTAATTCAGATTTTTTTTATTGTTACTGTATTTTTTTTTAATGACTTATTTGTCTTTTACAGGTGCGTCCTGTAGGTTTGTTCACTGCCCTGAAGGAGAATTACAGAAGAGAAAGGAAGTGGTCCACACCGTCACTCTCCACGAAGTTGATGTTATTAACTCGCGTACACACGGTTTTCTGGCCCTATTCTCTGGTAAATTTTTTTTTGGATACTAAACTTCAAAGACACCTGTTCCATGACTCATTATTTTTTACATTTATCCCAACACCGCCACACAAATATGGCACAACAGTACAATTTTTCGGCTTTTTGATAAAGGAAAAGTTTATTATAGCCCATACGTACATTAATACTACTGTTTAAATACTTGCCTGATCCATCTCTAATTTATCAGATACAGTGTCTCAATGCCCTAAAGTAAATAATTATTGCAGGTGATACTGGGGAAATAAAGTCAGAAGTAAGAGAACAGATAAATGGGAAGGTGGCAGAGTGGAGAGAGGAGGGTAAAGCAGAAATCATTCCTGGAGTTTTATTTATTGACGAGGTTTGTGATTCTTTTTAGTTACGAATTTGAAGAATTCCTCACAAGGAGTGGACATGTTAAATCTGAAATTGCTGGCTCGCTACTCGTAGTGATATGTTTATCTGGGTTTCAGGCACACATGCTGGACATAGAGTGCTTCTCCTTCTTGAACCGGGCCCTGGAGAGTGACATGACTCCTGTGGTCATGATGGCCACCAACCGAGGAATCACTAAGATTCGTGGCACCAACTACAAAAGTCCCCATGGTAAAGCATTTTATTTAATACACAAATAATATTTTCTTTAAATACATACAAATTATGATATATTTATAATGTTTTGGATTTTTTCAGGTATTCCTATTGACCTTCTTGACAGAATGATAATTGTACCAACCTCTCCATATACCCAGGCTGAACTCAAAGAAATATTGAACATCAGGTAAAATGTTTTTACGCATTTTTTAAATGAAAATCTCAACCTTTTCTATTTTATCTAACTGGAAAAAATCCCACTTGATTACGGTCTTTCAAATTGTAATTACATATCCGATGATTCTTAACTGCGAGTGATACATTACAGGTGCGAGGAAGAGGACTGCCAGATGTCTTCAGACGCCCTCACCGTGTTGACAAGAATAGCCACCGAGACCTCCCTCCGATACGCCATACAACTCATCACCACCGCATCTCTTGTTGCCAGGAGACGAAAAGCTACTGAGGTAACTTTAAATGATTAATCCATTTACTTGTGAAAATTTTATTTTATGACATTGTTACGTTGATTTTAACATATATATTGAAACTGTTCAAGGTGGCAATGGAAGATGTAAAGAAAGTTTATTCTCTATTTCTGGATGAACATAGATCTTCGCAGTTCCTAAAAGAATACCAAGATGAGTTCATGTTTAATGATATGGGTAAGTTTTATGATCTAAACAATTATAGTATATGAGGCGTGTTAATACTAAGACGGCAATTTCCACCATTGATCTGAAATGAATGAATGAATGAAGATATGGAGATGAATAGAGGAAACTATTGACAACTACAAAGGTTTCAATGTATTTAGTTCTGCTGCAACAACGGGAGTCTCCTTTATGTTACATAACAAAAACAATAAAACAAGCCAAAACCAAATTTGAATTTAAAATAAGTCAATAATTTACCGATTAGTCACAATAAAATATACACAGAAAGTAATTTTTGGCAAACTAAAATAATAAATTGGAGTCTGTGAAAAGTACTGAAAAAAACTATTGTGACATTACTCAAAATGAAAAAAAATGTAGACTGCCATCTTTGTTTTAACATGTCTCGACATTGTCAATGTTTGACCTGATGTGCACGCGTAAGGTTCCCGTCATATTCTCTGTTCGCCGGACATGGTCCCAAGACTGCGTGATATGTATGTCACACAAATTTCCTAGAATCACTTTTCAAATATGTAAAACTTGAATAATATGGACTTTTTGTAATTTTTTTTTTTTTTTTTAGATGACAAAGACAATGCCACAGCCATGGAGGTTATGAACTAAATTCCAAATTAAAAAATATTTTAAGTATTTGTGTGTTTGGTATGTTTTACTGTGAACTCTGATAACAGATTAACAAATTAAACACTATTACCTGAAGTAGTACCATGTTTATACAACTACTTGTATGTACTAAATTTTAAGTGATGTATCTCAATATAAGTTTTTTTTAAGAACCAAATTGTTTCATTTTTGAAAAATTCTTGACACCTAGAATTTAAATTTTAGAAGTAAGATTTGGTGTAGATGGAGAATGATTAGTAATTTAAAATAAATTACGCACATTATTGAAAATATTTTATTGAATATGTACCTATATTAAATTTTAAACTATTATTTTTAAACCTAGCATGCTCCTTTGAAATAAGTAAGACAAATTATTGCATTGTGAGCTTTACTGTCACATTTCATTTCATGCTTTAAATATGTGAAAAATGCCAAAGTACTACTTCATAAGTAATGTGTATTGTTTTGACTGAATAGAATAATTTATAATGCACCCAATAATTGGCTAGACCATTTATAAATTAAGATTAAATAAAAAATACAATTAAGCTCATTCATAAATAAAAATCTCTGTCATCTATTTCTTTCTAGCTTAGATATGTATTTGTCACACTTATATAGCGCAAGTTAATAGAATACATAACATAGGAGGCCACTAGAATATACATATACAATACTACTAAATAAGGTTTAAGTAATTCTTACCTAAGATGGTCATAATGATTTTATCAAAAAAGGGCCAGAAGGCCTCTTACAAAAAAACATTTCTTCAACAAATACATTTTGTTTTAATGAAAGTATTTTTTGCTTGAAGAGGGATAGTATCGATCAAAAACGGCACACATACTCGGCAACCTCCTTCAATCTGGCAACCTGGTTCGATTCCCGGTGAGAACACAAAAATTAAATATCATTTTTCTTAAGCCTGGGTGTTATGTGCTGTAATTCACCACTGTAATTAGGCCTCCTGGCCTGTTGTAGTGCAAAAAAGTACAAAATAAATAAACTTAGGTCAGATGATTGTTCAAATTACTTTTTATTCTCCAAAAAAAATTACAATTATTCTGAATATAAAAAATAAATCAAAAAGTTTAAAATAATTATTAAAATAATGGTTTGGCAAGATACAAAAAAAAACAATAGAAATATGTAGATTAAAAACCGCAAACAACATTTGGTCCCTACATTATTCCAAATAAAGCAGAATTAAGTTGTTATATTCCAACAAAAGGATAGTTTTTTTTATCAGTTTTTACATACACAAATACTCACAATCATGCATTTTGTATCACTCTTTCTATACCAAAGATTTGTTCAGTTCAATCACCTTAAAATATTGAGCAAAAAAGTACCAAATGATTTCATAAGGCACACTATTTTACATCTGATCAGATATATATATATATTTTAATGTATCTTTAAGCATCAATAATCTGTTTTATATAAAAATATTTTTATATTAAATATTAAGACACTTAATCTACAAGTGGTATTTAATATCGATACACATTATTATGTATTATTATAAACTGTGTATGTATGCATAGTAAAACACTCGAGTGTGTATAGAAATACAAATATTAATAATGATTTTATTTTAAATGGGTAACTAAAACACTTTTTTGTAAAACTTCTTGAATCGAAAACAACACATAAATATAATATTTACGTAGCATACTTATCTAATTTTAAAATTTGAAATTAAAAGGTGGATAAATATCATAGTGCGCCCCGATACCCTCATATTGATTTACTACATATGCACTAAATTATAGAATAGACCGTGGGATGGCAAATTGGCAGGAATATATGACCAGCATCTTAAAATAATCTTGACAAGCCAAATTTAAAAGCTCCGGTCAAATGAGCACCTTTTCAGAGACATGCACGTAAATAACTAGGTTTACGATTAATTATTCCAATATTTTATGAAAATGGCACCACACAAATGATTAAATCACCATATTTTTAATGTTTTCTCTTAGTTTCAATTGCTCGTGAAAAAAATATCTCAAAATACAAGTACAAATAAAAATATGTCCATTTTGACTTTTTGCCATCCGTAGGTTTAGAGAGAAGTTCTTAATGTCTAAATATCACTATTTTTTACCGATACACAAACAACTCGGCGTATTATTTTAATGCTACCAATCAATAACACTTTCCAGTGTTATAATTGCAGCATCGCACGAGTAATAAGATGTTAAAAACTGTTGTAAAAAAACTTAACTAAGGAACTTAATACAAAATTTTTGTTCACATACAAAATCTCAAAACCGCACAAAACACATTTTAGAACTATATAATATTATTACTGAATCATCTGGCCAATTAATTAACTACTACATTCATCGTTATACCTGAAATATAATGATCCTTAATATTCAACCCTTATATTCCGAACAGATTACATAAATAATTATTTATTTGTAGATGGGTGAGAAGGTGAAAACAGGAAGTTACATATTAAATTATATTACAGGATACAGGGGGTTAATGCTTACAAAAGTGAGTTGATAAAATAATAACTGACTAACAATAGTTATGGTTTAGAAATATTTACCATCCAAAAGTTGATCGCTTACCATGTATAAAAATGCAAAACGATAATAGTAAAGTTGAAATGAGAATTGACGGCTGAAGAGATAAATTAAAATGTAAAAACTATTTTGAGTATCTATTATAATAACTCTAAAAAAATGTGCATACGTCCAGCATATTTAAGAACCAGAATTATGTATCTACTTAGCATAACACATAATTGTATATTTCATACCTTAGTGAAGGTCATTTGGCAAACATATAATTTTTTGAATAGGAATTATTTACTTGTCACAATTGAAGTCGGTCAGACTGTAGCCGCATACAGATTCAATCTCACGATAACGCGAGCAGAGAGAGAGGAGCTACGTATCTAGGACAAGGTGAGTACTATTCTATCTTGTCGACTTTAACTTCCATCTGAGGAAGAGGAAGGCGGAGATTCTCAGGACCACAAAGATAACACAGAGAGCGGCGATGTCCAGTGTAAAGTCGGCATCCAACATGTCCAGCTCCTCGAGAGTTGTCTCCGGTGACTTGAAGTGACAATACGCCTGAAACAAAGTTATAAAATATGTACACATAGTCTAGTGGATAACGCATTTGCCTACTATGCTGGAAGATTTCGGGTTCAATACTGAAATGAAATATTTGTTTTAAAGGGGGATTTTACACTGGAATATTTCATAGTCCTTAGACTGACACCTGCAGCATATAAAACTGATTTTATGTAGGTAATAAAAAATATATTGACATACCAGTCGATTGGTGCATCGATGCATTACGCGGATAAAGGAGTGACGATTGAGAAAAGTTCAATTCAAAGACTTTTTAATAATCTTCTATGCAAATGTTGATAGATATCGTCTAGACACTTGTATCATTCAATATGCAACTTCAGTGCTATCATAAGCAAAAATGCAGTTTTTCTTGTAAAATATCACAAAATGAGTTAAATAGGAGGTAATGTTTACAAGAAATTTCAAACCATTTGATATACAGCAATTAGCAGTAAAAAAACATTTCAGTATGAAAAACTATATGTTTTTTAAGCAATAACACAATATCAGTCCAACATCGCTTGCTTCAAAAAATAGCATGGATGCTTGGACTAGAGAGAGGTAATTATTCTTATGCTGATATAGAGTCAATGTTAAATATTTCTAGTCAATAAAAACGTAGAACTAATATTGATTCCATATATATGTTCGGCATACTTAATGGTATAATCAATATTCCATCATTACTGGGACAAGTAAAATTCAATATTCCGACTCGTAGGTTGAGAAACAATGAAGTAATGTTCATCGATCAGCATAGAACAAACTATGGCCTTAATTCTCCAATCGTATTGTTAACTCAAGACAAGATCTGGACTTTTTTGGTTTAAGTTTACAACGATTTAAACGAGCACTAAATAAATAGTCCAGTTCTTGTCTTGATGTCCCTTATATTTGTCAATGCTTCTTTTCTTCTTTTTTTAATGTTTTAAAGTATTCTTTTATTGTAATATTTAAACCCTATTAATTGTATACATGGACAATGTCCGTTAATAAATAAATCTAGAGATTTATAAACAAAAACTTGGTGTACATATGACATCCAAGTTTTACGCTTTAAAAACAATCGACATACTGTGTTTTTACTTGTGATTATTTACAGTATTTTTTTACATTTGCATAAAGTTAATAAATACTAATAAGTGGTATCTAAAAATAGGACTTTTTACTTATGACAGCAGTATAGCACTCTACTGTTATCAAAATCCAGCTTTAGTTGATATAATAAGTGCCGAGAGCTGAGATTATTGAACAAAACGTTCTTAAGTTGTCTTACCTGGAAACACTTCAGTTTTTCGCGACCAAAAGCATAAGTGGCCAAAGCTGTTCCCTCGAAGCCATATCTGATATAGGAGAGGTAAGTGATCCAGCGAAGGTAGATGGGAATGGCATCAAATGACACGAAGAATCCAGAGAACAGCAGGAAGGGTACAGACATCACAGGGGCGAGGAACACTCCATTCTATAATAAAAATATAAAAAAACTATATTAAAATTACAATGTTAAGACATTTGATTCTTTTTACTGAATCTACAAAATTGTTTCACTCTAAATTATTATCTAAAACATTTAAGTTTGTAAGTGAAAATTCTTGATGGAAGTTCATTGTAATTTATTATTTTTTTATATTTTTTATTTTATTTATTTTTGCACCACAACAGGCCAGGAGGCCCAATTACAGTGGTGAATTACATCACAGAACACCCAGGCTTGAGAAAAATCATATTTCATTTTTTTTGTGTTCTCACCGGGAATCGAACCCGGAACCTTCCGTGCGTGAGTCAAGCGTCTTGACCACTACACCACGGAGGCCGCCAGGTGTTTTATTTATTATATAAATAAAACACGAATCCACAAATTTGGAATATCCAGTGACCGGTTTCATCGCTTTCGCGACATCTTCGAGACTGGTATCTTTATTAAAAAGTTAAATGTATTTATACAGAACAGAAGTAAGGATACATAATTCAGTATCACTCGTGTTTTATTTAAATAATAAATTATTATCATTACAGATGGTAATTAAATTTAATTGGGTCTGTTCAAATGGTTTTGCGAGTTAAAAAAATATAAACAAATTGAATTATACGTATAAAAATACCTGAACATTCATAGCAGCACCGACCACCAGCCCCACGCTTTGTGCTACAAAGGAGATGAGGAGACAAGCCGACAGGAACATGGAGAAGCGGAACCACTCCAACGGCTGTGAGGTCAGTAGGTACACTATCACTACGTAGATTATGCAGAATATCGCCTGGAATTTAAAAAAAATATTTTAGATTCAATCAGTTTTTATGCAAGTTGCTGTTATAATTTATGATTAGTTTAGTAAAACTCTAATCAAACTGTAGCAATTTCAACGTGAGTGACAATTCCTTTTTCTATGGCAATCTGGAACATCAGTTCTCATCAGAGCTACTAGAACTGATGACATTTCAGTGGGCTTATTCTGCCACAATTTTGTTTTATAAGTTAATTCGCTCGTCGCTATCCCCATCTCACTGACGCAATCAAAATCGTATTTTGCGCTTGTTCCCTCCCATATGATATGAATGTATTTATGGAATGAATTAGTTACAGAATAAGGCCACAAAAGACTTCCACATTTCTAACTGGTTACTAATTTCTATAGTACTACAATATATTGTAGTACAGTGTGCAGAATAACAGAATTTGCCGTCTCTTACAGGTAATAACAGTCCCATACCTGTTGGATTATCAAGAGTACTGTATTCCTGATTGCTGATCAAATTACAGCAAGTTGCTTAAACTATTTGTTTGTAAAATATCATAAACTCTGGTAAAAGCACCTCAATAAAGTAAATAATGAGAACACATTTATCTTACCTGGAATGGTATATCCGATACGGTGATGGCGAGGTAATAGGAACGCAACGAGTACCAGCGATTGAAGTTTTCCTTTAGTAATACGGGCATTTCCAACGGGACTAAAATATTCATAGAAAATAATCATGTGTTAAAACTCAATAATCATCAAAAAAAACTTTAAATTTGAAGACAAGGGCTGGATTTTACCCCCCAAGAGAATTTATCATATTACAACAGAAATTAATAATATTTAGTGGAAGGAATATAAAAAATCTAACCTAAACAATCTTAGGATCTATTTAAATGTACAATAGGTATAGTCATGGCATGATCTAGGCAGACATGGCAAGTGTGTCATCTCAAGTCAGGAGTGATAACACCGCTTGCTTGTCTTTTTGAGATTTTGTTTAATGTTCCGAAGATCTTTGGCAGAGGGGAATGGAATAAGACATTTGTTCGAAAATTTCCAGCAGCAAAGATTTTAGTTCAGATCGAAAACAATACAAATATGAATTACAATAGTTATATGATGTATCAATGCTGCCGCAATATACTCACAGCTGAGGATGGTGATGGTCATAGAAGTGTACATAAGGAACAGCATGTTGAAGAACAGGAATCCGAGGTTAGACAATACTTTAGCTCCGTCATTACCGATGTCGTAGTACAGGGCTCCGATAAGAAAACCAACCAGAATGTGAGCAAATAGTCGGAGGTACATGAGAGTCTGAAATAAACAACATCATAATATCAAAATATAATCTCATCTCAATGAGTCTTCTTCTCTTTGTAAACCATTTCTATTGAGTACTTTTTATATTAGTTTATGGATATTTTTGTATACATATATTTGTAAAACCAAAATAAATTGAGCGAGATCAATTTTCCAAAATACAAACCCATGTGACAAAAAATAGTTTGAATGCTGTCAGAATTCTCCAGTAAATAGGTCAATGGGGAAGTTCAGCCCTACGGGAAATTAGATGCGAAAAATGTTTTTTATGCTCTGTAAAAATAAGAGCTTTAAAGTGTGAGGCAAAGTTTCTTTAAAATGTATGAAAAAATTTGTAAAAAATATTTTAGTAAAAACGAACTACTTCGAACGACATCCTAGTTCATATGAATCAACCAATGATAAGAGACTTGTGAAAGATTTCTGGTTTACGGTACGTCGACGGACCAATCATCGGCAGAACTGAACAAGAAGCGGAAGAGAACTTGAGACGTCACACGCGCAGTAATTTCAGAAATACAAAACTTTTCAAAAATAAAAGCGCTGGTAATACGATACATAATTTTCTTTAAAAAAATGTTTGGCTTATCTAATAGTCTATTAACAAATTAAAAAAAAAAAAACACAGAACTTCCTCATTGAATATAACCTTCGCAAGAAACATCAATCTGTTTTCTTATATGTAGATAAAAAATTTACAGTTTTTATCGTCACAAAATTCTCTATATAAATAGAGAATTTTGTGAGGCTTTTAGTTTCAGTTTAGATAACCATTTATATTTCAAATTCATGTCCAGGGAAGCACTTAGTCACTTAAAATTCATGGATAAAATGATCCATCGGATGTAACATACCCAATCTCTTCTGCTGAAGAGCAGAGTTCTCTTGAGAACGACCCAGAACTGCTTCAGTTCACTGGTCGGATATCTCTTGGGTGACACACTCAACCCATCGTCCAGTAAGGCAACGGCCACATTGTTGTCCGGCTTCTCCATATCCAGAGTTAGACTATCGCCTGTTACAAGAATAAATAATCTTTTAATTCTAATACAATACCAAATATTCCGGTGTTTATAAAAATATTAGTAAATGATTTCCTAGTTAATTAAATGAAATTTATTTTAACAATGTTTCAGTATGTCCAAATGCTTGCAGACTGGCTGGATTTCCCCCCTAGGGAGTTATTCATTTGTTGAATTACTACCTGGTAAAAGAAGAAGTATAAAAATTGGAAAATTGTTTTCAGGCGTTGCCTAGTAGGTGATTTGGTTCAGCCGGATGAATCTCACCCACGTAATAAAGGTTTCAGCTCTTTTGCTTCACAAAAGTCAACAGATGGAAGAGTTGAGGAAATGTGGATGTTCAAACATGGACAAAATGGTGAATGTTACACAGTGTGTAAAGTGGCCACTTAAACCAGCCAATGGTCATAAGCCTCTGTAAATGCCTAGACTTCTATATGCCCTTCTCAAAAATATTTTCCCTCTCTAATGAAATAAATTTAAATAGAAATTTATTTTTGTTATGCCGAGAATGGATGGGAAGTTCTTAACGCTTAAACTGCATATGAAGTATCTAATATGCAGACTGTAGAGTCTGTTAAAATAATGTCTATTTATCAATAATGTAAAATAGAATGTATATTGTATTAAAGTACCATAATTTATTTAAAAATAAGAGATTCTTTTATTCAAGGAACCTAAAATTGCGGATTTCCTACTTTAAAAATTACCACACCATTAGAAGTTACAAACTTATAGTTGAAACATGTTGTATGGGTACGAGGGTTGGTTGATATGCTCAACCTCTGACTTATTTTAAAGTGAATGAGAAAAAGTTGTTAGACCTTTTTTTTACTTAGTACCCCTGGACTTGTCTGCACGTCTTCCAGCAATGCTCCAACTCTTTTATGGCTTCCTGGTAGAACATTTGTCGGACCCCTGCCAACTACTTATCTACACAGCACATAACCTCATTGTCGCCCAAAAACATATTTCCACGCATATATTCCTCGAGTTTTGGGAATAGCCGGTAGTCACTGGGCTAGATCAGGTAAATATGTGTAGTGTTTAATGAATTCAAGCCCAGCTTCATGAATAATGGCCATTAACTCTAACCCCTTATGCGCTGGAGCATTGTCCTGATGAAACAGCACCGACCGCAGTGACATATTACACCGGATCGGACAAATGTCATACCAGGAAGCTATAGAAATGTCGGAGCATCACTTAGAGAAGTGCATACTAGTCCAGGGGGACTGGTGGAAAAATAAGTTACAACATCATTTTCTTATCTATTTTGTTTTAATTTTAATTTCACGAAAAAATGTCAGTGACAATCTCAATCTTATAAGCAATACTAGTAATTTTTAAATATCAACAAAGTGATTACCGTTTGTTCCTTTGGCAATGTCATTAGCGGCATAAGCTAGAACATTGTTAGTTCCCATAGTGTTATGTTCATCCTTGGAGAACTTGTCTAAAGGCATGAGGGACATCTCATTTTTAGCGAGACCGTTGGTTTGGGGATTAAGTCCGCTCTCCATGGCTTTCTTGTTACTTAGCTGTTCCAAATATTTTAACTGGGGGAAGTTTTTGTCTTTCCTGAAAGCAATTCAGAAAATTTCATTACATAAAGTATCTGATTTTGAGCAATCGATTATATTATTTTAAAAAGGGATAAGATGGCATTTATCACTGTGCCGCTCAATAGTAATGGAACTTACACGTAAATAGATATGTTAAAACTCTGGACTTGTTCGCATTGACAATCTTTTCTAGTTGTCCAAGGGGACCGATAATTTGAATCAACGTTTTCAAACAAGTTTTAAAGTATGAAAACTTAATGAAACGTAAAAAGGGTAATTTTAATGTTATGTTTAATGAAATTATTTTACAAATTTGCTAATCTCAATTCTTCAAAATTCAACAGGCAGCTGACATAATTAAATGTGAAATATGTACTGCTTTTTTAAAAGGAGACAATGCTAATTGCACACCTAAAGAGGAAAAAAAACACATAAATTATTTTCTAAAATATTTTTACTACAACTAATAGTAATGGGATTGGATTAAAATGCCTATATTAGGTGGGATGTTGGATGGACTATTTCCTAAAACGATGTGCGACGGCTAAAACAGAAGAAATAGTAATGGTAAATAATTTATTAATATATTATACCTTATATCAAACTTTCCATTAGAAATTGCATTCACCAGTTTAGAGGTGTTCTCTCCATACTCCCCACACGAGACCTCAATAATGAAGGACGCAGGGTTGTGGTAAGCAGGGCACTGCAGACCAAGGCTGCCCAACCAGTCCACTAGAATAACAAAACACATTTTAATTTAGTGCTTTTTTTTACCCAGTATGTGATAATTTTACATATTTCTTTCAGATATGCTGAAATAAAAATGTGGATAGTAAAATTGTATGCACGTCAAAATTCAACAATAAGAATTAAAATTATATAATAAATATATTTAAATATAAGTTGTAAAATAAAAATACCTGGCACACTTCGTCTTATTCATTTGACCAATTAGCGCTTTCAGTTTTATATAAATGATCCTCACACTGTACTAGTCTGAAGATGCCCATTAGAGGGTGAGAGCGCTTATTGGTCAAATAAATAAGTGAAAGTGTACGGAGTATTTTCAATTAATAACTTATATTCAAATATACGTTATTATATAGTTTCAATGGAATTCAATCAAGAATTGACAATAAATAACTTAAATCGAATAAGAACTGACATAAAATTTATATTTTGTTTGAAATGTACATGTAAAAAAATGTACTTTATGGCTAAAATAACACCTCCAAACAGAAAAAAACCCAAACAGCACAAAATGTAGAAGAAGTGAATAATGGTGTGTAATGTGCCATAAATAGATGTTGTATTTAAATGAATAAAAATGGATAATTTTATTAAATATCCTTCTTTGGTTTGAAACTTTCTAATCTTTATGCGAGGTGTTGCAGGGCCAGACCGCAAAACTTCAGAGGAACATTCCTCATGGTAAACTTTTTTAAAATTGCAAATAATTTGTTTTTGAAAACTCATTTTTTACTACAAATTTTTTTTTCATTATAATTTTAAAATGGAGTCAAACGAGCATCCATTTCACAAACCCGAAAAACGGTAATCAACTTGGGGTAGAGTGGGGTTCGAACCTCGGACCTCTGGTCCATGAGTCCGCAACACTAGCCACGCCACCAAATTCAAATTAAACACCAAATAGTAAAAGAGCGATGTAGGGAATGCCAAAAATAATAGCATAATACCCTACATTTAACGCATTGTTAAATAAACATATTTTAATTTTTTATAAATTCCATATTTGTATTGTGTAAAAAAAGATTCGTTGTACAATGAATATTACAATTCGAAATCATATGTGATTTTTTCTTAATACTGAAGAAGTTCTCTTCTGAGACAAGGTAATGCTTCCACAATTATGTATGCCAGGATTGTTACGTTTTATTTTACATAAAAAGTTAAAGGTCTTGAAGCCTTTAACACTAATATATATGCATTTATTTATAATAAACAACTTGGAATATAAATAATCCAATGTAAACTAAGATAAAATAATTAAATGCATAGATCGAGTTTCCCAGAGATTAATTATAATTGACTATAAATGAATGAACATGCGATTACCAAGAATATGTGTGTGATAATTGCATATGACTGGTTTAAAAATAAACATCACGTTTCATATGATATTATAGAATGGAGTGAATAAGAATATGAGTCTAAAATAAAACATATTATATTTAATATAATTTCGCCTTTCAGGCAAAAGTCTTAACCCAAAAAACAGCATGATGAGAAATTGCAATTCCTTTGTGTCTTTTTTGTACATTCCATTGGTAACTTCTTTCATATATCTGGAAGGTTTTTAATGTGGCAGGTGGCTAAAATTTGCTTTAGTGACTTTTGCTTGTTTATAATTTCGACAATGCAACCCAAAAGAAGAACCCTCTTAAATTTTACGCTTTAAATGGCATATTCAACTCAAAACTGCCTTATAATTAAAATTATATATATGTATATATATATCGATACCCGAGTTTAAGAGGGCGACATTTACAAAAACCTAGTTCAGAGATATTGACATTTCAATGTTTTATTTTCACAAGATAGACATTTATCTATAATATATTTCACGATTACTTTCAATATGTTAAGTGTTCTTAGATTACAATCTATCCTTACAAACCCTAGCTTTAACGAACCCTTTTTAAACTTTTTTTCATCTTTAACTCCAAACTGTAAAAAATCGATTTGTTGCCCTCTAGAACTCAGGTATTGATATATATATTTATATATATGTACACACACTTTATTTTGAGCCAGGTTGTGGTCCCGTGGTAGTGTCGCAGATTTACAAATCAGAAGTTCGAGGTCTAAACCCTCTATTAAAAAAGCTTACTTTCTTATTTTTTAGCAGTGTGTTATTTATAACTCGTTGAAAACTGTCCCAAAATTAAATTATTTGGGTAAATCATAATTATCTGCCTCCTAGTCTTATGGTCAGCGCGTTTGCCTAACATGCAAGAGGTCTCAGGCTCAATCTCTGACATGCTTGACATGAAACATTTATTTGAAAAAGTGTTTTTACAGGACAATATTCCACAGTCCCTGGACTGATGTTGTGGCGTAAGACTGATCGTGTAATAAAAATAATGATGTAGACGCTGCCATTAATACCAATGCAGTGCCTTAGGAAAAGGGGGATGATGATGAAATCATAAGAATAAAATATTTCTTAAAAACAAACATAATGAGAAAATAAATAGTAAGAAAAGAATAAGTAAATATTTTTATGAAAAATACTTATTCCAAATATTGTTAACCCTTGTATGTAAATATCCTTTGATATTTATAAAAAAAATCAAAACATGTGTTTTTGGCATTTTCAATTGAATGGTACAATCCGCATTGCTTGGTATATTTTAATTTTAAAATTGACCCGAGATTGCTTGCATTATATTAAATTCAGCACCGTAAATTAATCCTCTGTACTAAAGAGCGAAGCAATACTGCATATATCCCTAAATCTAATACAGCGGATGAGATGTACCAACTCAATTTGCATAGAGGAAAAATCGAGAATACGCCATATGTAACTGCCACAATTTACTCCGTATGGACGCATACGATAGTAAAAACAGATTTTCAAAAATAAATAAAGAACACAAAATAAACTGCATTTGAGTTTATTTTTTATGAAATTGCAAGGTTTTTTGTCCCTCCTGAACATTTTGACAAATGGTTCATCCGCAGTATTGAACTTACATAAACAGTATGTCTAATTTTAAAAAATAATGATGTTGTATTTGGCTATAACAGGCCTAATCTATATTATTATTTTTATAAATTATGGAAAATAGGTTATTAAACAGCAAAAACATGATCAATTTTGTTAACAAATAATTGTATTTCAAAAGATGTCTTATTTTGCTCAATGCAACATGATGTTACAGCACTTTCTCGAGTGTTTTTTTTTTTAATAAAAAAAAATAAATATTTGCATTCTTATGATTTACTGAAATATTAATTTTAAGGACCATTTTCAACAAGTTGTAAATAACTAACTAACCAAAAATGGGAATCAACGGGACACTAGCCACGGGACCACAACCCAATTAAAATATTATGTAGCACAGTCTTTTAAGAGATAATTATAAAAACAATAAGTAATCAGGCCTAGAGATTTTCATCTCGTCGGCTTCGTGGTGTAGTGGTCAGCGCGTTTGCCTACCATGCATGAGGTCTCGGGTTCGATTCCCGACATGGTTGACATGAATGTTCATTTAAAAAGGTGTTTTTACACTATACTATTTCAATCCCTGGACTGGTACCTCAAGGGTAAGACTGATCATCTATCTTACCTTCATGTAACAAAAGTGATCAAGATACGCTGCGATTGGTTTACCAGTGCAGTGTTCTATACACCAATGGAATAGAGGTGCGGAAATGGAATGATGATGACAAAAATGAAATTACCTAGACGTTCGGTGCTTCCTTGGTATACGCACTGACCCTCGGCGAGGGTGTAGAGATGGTCAAACATCTCGAACAACCGAGCGGACGGCTGGTGGATGGTGCAGATGATGGTCCTCCCCCCGCGGGAGAGTGTCTTCAGGAGCGAGATGCACTGGAAGCACGAGGAGCTGTCCAGGCCGGAGGTCGGTTCGTCGAAGAACATGATGGGCGGGTTGTTCACCAGCTCCAGAGCGATGGAGAGGCGCTTCTTCTGCCCTCCGGAGAGGTTGGATGTCATCGTTTTGCGGTGGTCAGCAAGGCCCAGAGTTTCCAGAATCTCTTGGGTCTGCAATATAATGAAATATAAATTATAACTTTGTGATTGTTCGCTAGCAACAAAGAGAACCTGCAATTCTAGGTAACAAAGGTCTACAATGTACGTAAGGGGAGCGATTTGTCGATGAATGTAGATAAATCAAATGAGATAGTTTTGAAAGAAATAAAAGTACGACTAAATGTGAGATCACCGTGAATGGGGTGGGGTTATCCTGAAACTGGTAGAGGAATTTGGAGGTGTGGGAAATGTTTAATAGGGATGCCGGAAATATGGTGAACAGTGCACTAAAATATAATTTATTCTAGTATTTATATAAGGTAATAACAATTGTATGAATTTAAGTTTTGTTTGAATGTATATAATAAAAACAGACGGAGAAAAGTGGAATAAAACTATTTACGTATTTTAATTATTACCATCATCAAAATGCAGTTCCATCAAGAAATGTCAGTAGAAAAACTCAGATCTTTCGGTGCTGGTATTAAACAGAATATACATTATAATGTTGCAATAAATCCCCAATTATTTGTATTGCATATTTTTCCTTAAATTATTTAGTAACATATATTTTACCGTGCACTGCACTTATGCACATACTAAGAGGCCAGCTTTACTTGTGTATAGAAAATAAATTGTATTTTTTTGCTACTAAATAAACTGTTAAGTCTTTACAGACTTATTTACATAAATTAATAATAATAATAAGATTTAATCGATGTCAGTTTGATAATTCTCTTGGCAAAATACATGTTACAATTTAAAAAAAATAAAATATTTTGAACCAAGAGGTGGTTTTTATGTAATACACGAAATTAATATAAATATGAAAAGGAAGCTTACGGCTTCATTCTTCTCTTCTTTGGAGAGTGTTGATGGCAGCTTGAGACTGGTGGCAACAGACATAGCCTCCTCCACAGTGAGGTTGGCGTGCAGCTGGTTATCCTGCATGATGTAACACGACAGTTTACGGAACTGGGATAGGTTCCTCTCCAGCCCGTTCATGGTGATGCTGCCCTCGATACCCTGAGTCCTGGAAACCATAGATAAATCAAAATAAAGAAAGAAGTAGAT
The DNA here is from genome assembly GCF_059751315.1 of Micrasema longulum. Classification (NCBI taxonomy): domain Eukaryota; kingdom Metazoa; phylum Arthropoda; class Insecta; order Trichoptera; family Brachycentridae; genus Micrasema; species Micrasema longulum. The sequence continues at coordinate 415,804 of NW_028278238.1, read as the reverse complement.
TAAAAGAAGGAAAATGCATGATCCGTTTATTTGCAATAAAACAGGGAGAAAATGTGAGACTTAATATATGAGCTTAAAATACATATGCAAAAAAATAATTATAGCAGGCAGTTCTGCTTTTGAGACCCCACTAAATAAATAAATTTAATAAAAAATTGTACTGAAATTTAAAAAAATATATTTCCATTTAATTTTTGTATTGTTTATTGTCCTCTGCATCAGCTTAGATTTTGCGTGGATTTCCAGATTATAGGAAGTTCCTGATTGGCCCACTACGAGTATAAAATATTCCTTCTGATCCCAGCGTTAAAAGATAAAATAAAGGTTTCTAAATATAAACCTTGTACATAATAAGCTAGGTAAATAATAAATGCAACTGCCATTTAAAAAATCAAAACCAAAAAAACAACTTAAGTTTCCAGACTGGTTTGACTTCCCTGCAAACAGCATGGAAATTCTCACGCGGAGCCCCCACGCCGCGCCACAAACCCAAACACTCACCACTGGGCCGAGTACTCAAGTCAGCATTTGACAGAGGCAGGGGAAAACTTGTCAAACTCCGGCACTGCCCAAACACTAGGTTCAGAAACCTTATCTTCACACTTACGAATCATTGACATTGCAAGTCAGCTCAGATCTCAACCGAAATCTCACTTATTTCATTTATCATACACTCAATTTTAAAATCAGAAAGTATGATACGTGGTGTTAGCTTGGTTAGAATGTAAATTTAAGTATAGAATTGTAAAGCGCCCTTGAGGTGAATTTTCACAAAAATGCCAATATGTAAATTAGCCGAATATTATTATTCAACGGGAAAACTTGTGAACAGCTAAATGAAGGTTTATAACTAACCAATCACGATTAAAAAATATTTTGCATATTTCATAGAATCTATTAATTACATGGAACAGACTGTTACAATAAGGTTTTGAATAATTAACACATTTTTCCACTATTTAAATGTATTTGCACAAAAACATTTAAATATATAATTTTTTTGAATACAAAATTAACCAATTTAAAAGTTTATAAATAAGACAGCCAAAATGAGCATGCAAAAATTTATTGTACAATGGCACCAATAGCGCCCTTGTGATTCAAAATTAGCTTTTAATGATGCCCTCAAGTGCTAGGGGTTAATTACACTAATGAGTTGATCATGTGATTAAATCAGCTTACGCTACTATGCAGAGAAATAATTATTGACGTCATGAAATTGTCATGTCATCTTCTGAAACACGGTTTTGATTGAAGTATAAATTAGGTTTAAAAATTCAATTGTAACCCGGTTCTACTACTACAGAATGAGTGACGATACCCTCAATTATCACACTATTTTTATGGTTCCGTGTTTTTGAATAATGCGTTCTTTCAGTGTAGTGCCAAAATATTGTGGATTTCTCCGTTCTGCTGCGGATATCATAATTCATAATCAATCTTATGAACACATCTCGTGAACTTGTCCATTAGAGTGGGCCGATGATGTATGAGGGTTTTTATTTTTTTAGACATCAAAGTGAAAGGGGTCTAAAAAGTTGCATTTTAAATCACATTGAACGTAAAAATTATTCAAAAAAATATTCCATACTACTTTTGGCCCTCAACCGAGGTTTGAAGTTTATCACTGTCTGAACATTTTGTTAATTATCTATATAGATAAAATTATTTTTTATCAGTAAATAAATAACTTAATTACATTACAAATTCGAACACGTTTTAAAACTACCGAAATGCAAAAAGTTTACACTCCGCGGAACTGATTCCGTCGAGCGCCTGACTAATATTGATAAGTGTAACCAGTTCAACACCTCATTGTCAAGTTGCAAGCAGACCGCCGTACCGTGTGGACGCCTTTGGAGCAAAGAAGCTCCCACCGTTGAATCAAAACTGCTAATAAGAACCCACGCTTTTCAGTTTTAAAAATATCGTAAGTGCCAGAAAATGTTGGATTTCAGTCAGTGCGGACGTGTTCAGTCCTGTTTTTAAAAGTGTTTAGTGAAAATAGTTTGGTGCTCAGAAAATCATTTGGAAAATTTGAGACAAGATTATTACAGGGACGATCAAGAAGGCTAAGTTATTTAATGGTGGCATCTAGCTCCTTTTGTTTTTTTTTTTGTGTCTAACTTTTATGACTTTTTTATTTTTATCTTTATTATTTGTTAGTGTAATATTTCTAGAGTTATTTTGTTTATTCTGCTTTTATTTTTATTATTGTTATCTACGGTGAAAAATGTTAAAGACAACTGATTATAACCTAAAGATAAATATATTCGATAAAACCTTGCATATAAGAAAAGCAAGGTACAAATAATTTGTACCTAAAAAAAATAAAATAAAAAAAACACCTCATTGCCGTAACACTCGAGCTACATAATTGAATTAATTATTTATTTGCCATGTAATAAATACGCATTAAACAGTAACCTCGTGTCTTCTGTCGATCTCTAACTGGGGTAGGCGCTCCAACCCTCAGCAACCTAATTCCTATACATTCATGGAGGTGTGTTTTTAGTGGGTAGCTAACAAATGCTGATTTTGAAGTTACCTAGTTGTAGCGATTACCCCGCGATATGAACACCAGCATACAATTTTTTTTAATCTATTTTTAATCGACATTGTTGAATCGACATGAATATTAATGACAAAACAAGTGGCTCGTGCTCAACACAAAGCATTGTTTACTGAAATGTACTTTGACCGAGGTATCAGATACCAAGTAACAACGACACAAGCCGATATAATTATACATACTTGACACATTATTTTACTTCACTGTACGTATTATCAGGAAAACCTTTACCCAGACTGTGGTGTGTAATTATCTCTTAAACAATATATAAACTAATGATCGAATTTAGACAGTTATAATAAACTTTGAGCTATGTCAACGTACATGTAGTGGTGTAAAAGTCTTCAAACAAAGCAATGCAATCATATTATATAGGCTGTAGTTATGAAGCTATGAACATATTTTTTATTGTAATATGTAGCTTATATAGGTACTGTTCTTAATGCATAAATGCAAAAGTTAATATTTCAAATACCTTTGTCCTCAAAATTCCATGAATTCATGACTAGTCACATTTATGAATATAAATTCTAAGAAATTCGTTATCGCTTTCTTTACCTGAAAAGGGTTAATGTTTTTTATTTTAGTTACAAATTGAAAGTGATAGCTAACAATGGTTATTTTATGCCGTGTAAATTGTTCAAATATTTTGTACTCCGAAAAAACATTACATAACATTGTCAAATAAAACTAGAATCTTGGACGAGTGTTTATTGTATTATTATCGCTATGCTTTTTAATAAAGTTTTGTAATTTGAAATTACTCCACCCATGAGTTGAGCTGACATTTCTATATGCATGAAAACATGCTAAACGTGACCTCCCGGAAACCGATAATCAAAGCTGGGTGCATTTTTTCCAAATTTAAAAATCAGGGCAAAGAGTTAAACAAAATTTGTAAAGTTATTTATGTCATTCAAAAGAAATTTTTTTGCTCCACAAGATCTAGTGTTTGCTTCTACATCAAAAATACTATTTTATTTTATTACAACCCTTCAAAATGGAATGCCAAGTAAAAGAAAGTGAGCCATTCGGACAACTTGGTCTGTTCACGTTCAATCGAAGGAATAAAGCAGCCAAAGCTGCTCGCGATATTTGCGCAGCGTATGCTGAAGAAGCTATCCTACTATCGACTAATTTGTTGTAAAATAATGAAGGAGAACACATTTTTGACTAATTTCTTTTAATTTTTTTGTTGTGGCCTCGGGTTCTCTTTATTTGGAAAAAAACACTCAATATCTTCGTCAGTAACCTATGATTGAACGTGTTTTGAAAAAAAAACCTTTAAACTCACATTTTCGTACAAAAAAAAATCAATTTGACTTTATAGATAATTGAAGACAATTCTGGTAATCGTATCTGGGCGTTAGGATTATAAAATATTGCAGTGACAAATTACTTATTAAATAAATCATTTACTTGTATCCAGTGAGAATATTCAGAAGGGTAGACTTTCCAGCCCCTGAGGGTCCCATAATGGCAGTCAGCTCCCCAGAGCGTAGTCGCCCGGACACGTTCATCAGAATCTGCTTCACATCTGAAAAATAAGATATTTTGTTAGAAAATCTTCTACCAGTAAGTCAATTAGAGACTTCAGAGCTACGGGAAAATAGATACAAAAAATTCCAAATCGGCTTGTGGTCCTGTGGCTATTATCGTGGACAAATACTTGAAGATAAACAAGTCAAGTCAAGAATCGGGTTTTAGCCCCGTAGCCACCTTTATTTGGTCAGTCCGTCTATATGGGATTCTACCCCGGCTTCTCCTACCTTCAACTCGGCCAGACATTATTGCCTTCTCTAGATTGTCTGGCTCACGTCTAGCAATATGTCCAAGAAAGACAGTATCCTTCTCAAACACACCACTGATAGACGAGTTGTAATATGGAGCTCTTCCAGTATCGATGCATTCGTCCTTCTGGCTGTCCAAGGCACTCGCATCAGCCTTCTCCAACACCACATGTCGAATGCATCGATCCTCTTCCTCCCGTAGGCACGCATTGTCAACGTTTCTGCCCCATATAGGAAAACGGAGAGTACCGGGGCTTCCTGCCAATTTCTTTTGCCAAGAAAACCACCATGATCAGAAATACTTTAAAATTGAAATATTAGGGTAAACTATAAGAACACAAATATTTCTTTTAAATTTTTTTTTTTTAAAGTCAGAATAATCGGCGCGCGTGCATGAGAAGATGTATGGCGGCCTCCGTGGTGTAGTGGTCAAGACGCTTGACTCACGCACGGAAGGTTCCGGGTTCGATTCCCGGTGAGAACACAAATATTAAAATGTGATTTTTCTCAAGCCTGGGTGTTCTGTGATGTAATTCACCACTGTAATTGGGCCTCCTGGCCTGTTGTGGTGCAAAAAAAAGGAAAGGAAGGAAAGGTATGAATGTAGAGGAAGCGAGATCCGTATGCAAAGACAGTGATATTGCATTATATCCTCTCTGCTTACCCATATGGGGAAACGGCGTGATGGTTTGCTCTAACCTATTAATATATAGCAGTATCTGGCCATAAAAATATTGCCACTTTAAAAAATAAATTTAATTAATACATCTTTCTGGGAGCACGTATCGAGATCTCGATATAGACGGCTTTGTAATACATAGGTAGATAGAGATATTCGGAAAGTTAACTATATCATAGTTAATTTTGTCAAATGTCGTATAAAATCATGTTCAAGCTAAGACTTTTTATATTAATTAAGATATATTAAATTATTTCATTGTTTTGAAGTGGCTGTTTTTTTTATCACAGAAGCCTATGTAAAATATGAATGAGTACTATTTTAAATTATAATTAGGCAAAGAACGCGGAGTAAAGTTTTGGCGTCACTTATTGGTTGTATTTGATCACATGACGTCAAAAATTATAAGTCAGTAGAGCACACTGAGGTAGATAGAGATAATACAGAAGTTAAGTATACCGTCTCGATATATACCGATGAACATACCTTTTGTAATTGCCTCCCTGAACAGATTTTTTCCAGTACATATTTCTCAATTTAGCATACCTACATCAAATCGAAAAAATACTTTAAATTGAAGTCACCGGACAGCCGGACACGGAAAACTTGTCGGAACATCACGACTTTGGGGATTTTTTAAATATAAAACACACAACTTTAGTTAAAATACCAGCACCTAGGAAAGATATTATTTAGTTAGCGATTTTATTCAACATTTGCGCCGATCAATAAGTCTGTACGGATCACGAACGCGTATTAATTCATTATTTTACTTCTTTATCTCCACTAAGTAGTGGTCAAATTTACGAATGAATGTCAGTAAAATTATCGACAAGGTTTTTAGGAAAAATCTAAGTTAAATAATTGAAAATTCAAGGGTAGATTTCATTCATTAATGAAAAAAAATTAAATTCATTTATGAAAAATGTTAATAATATCGGAAGTATAAATATTACGATAGAGACTAGAGATTGGCACAATATTTTCATATGTGCGCAGTTACGATTTACAAATTATTTTCATACTACACGTGCATTGAAAACGATACATGCATAGCATAGTATATGTTTGGCTCAATAATAGTTCCGATTAGTTACGAAGTTTAACGAACTGAGCAAAGAAAACAAAACAAACACTAATAATGTTGATATGTTAGTGTACAAATAAAATACCCAATACAAATTAAAAATAAACAAAAGCTATCTGGACATAAAGTTATGTAAATATTTTTAACTTGGACTGTGTAACAGCACGGAACTGGTTGATTCACTTTATTTTATTCAATAGTGACAATACAATATTGTTTGGTCCCAGGACTAAACCATTGCCACGCGTAAACAGCGATTTGTAGGACAAAACATTGTTCCGACGCATTGTCACGAAGATAGACGGGCGGGCTATCTCCGTGGAACAATGATTACCCCCACCACGCACGCGGCTGCATTGTCCTCGTAAACCCGCACGGACAGGAGCTTGCGACAACAGCACGCTTATTCAATAAGCGCGTTGCTCGCGAGGCAGAAAAAACATTTTTACTATTTAATTCGATCTTTATCAATTCCAATACATCTTGGGTACGTATTCTGAAGGGAAGTTAAAATTTACCTTCTATTTTATCTACAAAGTAAAATTAAGTTTTCTGTATGAAAAATAGGATATGTTTACATTTAAAAAAAAAACATGTTCAATTACCGGTTATCGACGAAGATACTTTGAATTTTCATACAAATATTACACACTTTCGTACATAAATATCGATATTAATTTATACCGTCTCAGTATATACCGATAAAGATAGCCGTTCAAAATCGCGGCCTTGTTAAAGAATAAATTGTATTTTTCGTGAATTCATCATCATCCCTACCTTTCCGCACCCAATGGTGCATAGGGCACTGAATTGGTACACCAATCGCAGCGTATCTTGATCAAGTGATTAAAAACAAAGTTGCTTCAAATATAAATTGAATATTTATGTAAATTATCATAAGAATTTATCTACACCATAAAATAACCTTTTTGTGTGTTTTTTTCGTAAAATTAACGCATTACATTTACTTATTTTTAACCGTTGTATTTAGAATGTCCAATTACTATAGCACCCACCCTACCTATTTATAATTTAACTCTGTATACTGTTCTTTATGTATTTTATTGTATCAATTTAAACTATTGGTTCTAGGATATTTTACATAAATACTAACCTTTACTAGCGGTTTCACTCTCGTGGTATTAGGGAGAAATTAATCAGGTAATTATTTAGTTGCGTCGTTTATCAACTAAGAGTTTTTGTTTACCAAAAAGAATTTTTCCGGTGGAATGATATATTTAATCGGGGTTAAAAGTAACTTGGTCTTCCAACTATCGCTATGGAAGAAATATAATAGTCAGTTTGTAAATGGTGACATAACATCGTTATTCTAGTCACAAATCCAATATCCCACTACAAAATCAAAACGAAAAGCAAACCAAACTAACCAATAGATAAACCAAGTCAATTACTCCTAGGAGTGATTGTTGATATGAATTTAAAGTGGAAAAAGCAGATTGAAAATATTACTATTAAACTTAAAAGACTAACGTATGTATTCAAAACAATTCGAAATATAATTAATGTACAGGAACTTTTAAAGATTTATTTTGCATTGGGCCAATCAATTTTGGAGTACGGTATAATCGGTTGGGGGGTGCGAGTGACACAGTTTTAAATAGTATGTTTGTTGCACAAAAGTCCCGATACAGACATCTACTGAAGAAATATTCCACAAATCACAACTTATGACACCAAAACAATTATACGCTAAAACAATACTCACTTACAGATTCAAAAACAACTCTTACTCTTACTCAAATTAAAGACGTAACCCCTGCAATACATCACATACAAATAATATAATCACTAGATCCTCAACACAAAGACAACTTAAACAAATACAAACTAATACCACTTTTGGACAAAGGGATTTTGAGTATTATTCAATAAAAATCTATTACCTACTTCCACAATCTATTAAAACAATTAGTAACGAGGAAATGTTTAAAAAGGCCATAAAAAATGGATAGTGGAACTAGGTAGAAGTAAAATGGATTGTCTCATTCGCCCAAACCAATATTGAATCAACTGCTCTACAAGTGTATAGCTTATGTTAGGTTTTTGTTATTTTCATTGAGCGTTTTGTAATATAAATAATTTAGATATACACATATACCTAGTTTTTAAAACAGTCTGAATATTTTGTTTATTATCTCTGTTTATTAAGTTAGTCTTCTTTGTTTATTCTCAAATGTAAAAACATGTCAAAAAAGTATATTGTTAAGTGTCCTCGGCACGGGTAACCCCAGTGAGGTCACATTATTTTTATTATTGTTTACAGTTTGTAAGAGTAAAATATGAATAAATAAATAAATTATAGAAATTTAAAGAATTCATTTCAAATTTATTCATTTTGACATCCTACCTTACCGCCTACTCATTTTAGATTAAGATATTAATTTTATTCGTTTTAGGAAGATTCTCACAAGTCGTAAAAATCAGAAATTGATCGAGTTGTGCGATTCTCGAAAAAAATATCACAAACGAAAATAAACGCTCAATGCATACAAACAAAGAAAATGCATTTTACGCCCACTTGACAAAACTGCCACGACTGTTGGCCTCGATTATCGAGAAATGATAAAAGATTTATCGACGTTTGTCGGTATAGTCAACTCAAATCTTTTAATAAAAAAATGATGATAATCCAATTTACGTTATTAGTATAAACGAGTTTGTTGTTTGTAACTCATGGTAGTGCGAAAAAATGTTTGTATGATTAAAAAATTGAAAATATAAAAAAGAATTACTAACTTTTTTTCTATTTAAATAATACCGATGAGAATGAGTGCTGATCCAATAATGTTAGATGATTGGCACGACAGAAAGGAGAATGAGGAATTTCAGTGATTTTTCAAATATTTAAAAAAAAAATTTTTTTTCGTATTTATCACATTGAATATATTTGTTAATAGACTATGAAACTTAGCTAAAATATTTTGATGTATCACTATGACTTTTTTTCTGTAATTTTGAAATTACTCCGCCCGTGACGTTACGAGTCGTCGTCGGTGAGATGTGTTGACATTGAAAAATAGAACCCCGTAGCTGTCAAAATCGGGTTGTGGTCCCGCGGCTAGTGTTGCGGACTCAAGGATCAGAGGTCCGAGGTTCGAACCCCACTCTACCCCAACTTGATTTCCATTTTCTAATAGTGAGTTATTTACAACTCGTTGAAAATGTTCACCAAAATGCAAATATTTGTGTAAATTTTAAGAACGGGAATATTTATTTTATTAAAAAAATAAATAAAAATACAGTAAACGTTGAAAAAATGGCTACCAGGAAACTGAAAATCTATCACAACACACAACAACGCTATAATTGATTGGATTTTGTTGGATGTGTTGAAGTGAACCTGTGACATTTTTATTAAAACCATTTTTATGATTTGATGGTTTTAATTATTCTGTTATAAAAGTCAAATAAAAAAAAAAAAAACAAATAAAAGTAAACCTGGCGATGGATCTCGATTAAAATTGAGAACATACTATACTCTGTGTTTCCGCGTTACTGTTTATTATTTTTTTTTAATTTTTTACAAAAAATATTTATTTAAAATGGTAGAAACAAGGAGTCGCGTTCGCTTATCAGGAATCAGGGCTGGTATTCTGAACGGAATTGAGCGCGAAAAGATCGCTCTGTCAGCGTGTATTTAGCACGTAAATACGCGTTAACAATGCGTTTTCTACGCGCGCTTTTGCGTTCAGAATACCACCCCAGGACCACGCAGCGTAAAACGTGACACATCGCGAAACAAAGAAATAATATTATCACTAAAACCGTTCATTGAATTGAGTACGTTCTTAAGTCAGAATCATCAGTTCTATTAACCTTTAGCTTGTATGTAATAACCCAATTCCAAAAAGTTGCTTACTAAGCTAATTATACAGGGTGTTCATTAAACCCTGTCACATCCGAAACCACGGTGATCAGTATGAGTAAGAAGACATATTGGTACAATAAAATAAATTTTTAGAACACATAAAATTTTAAAAAACAAAATTTTAAAAAAAGCAAATGGTTCCTTATTTCTGCAGGGGAGAAACAAAAAAGGGGAGGGAAGAGTCTGATACGCTGCCGACCGCGCGGCCACGTTAAGTTTTTTGTTTAATAGTTCTTAATTTAAATTCTTTTTAATTTTTGTGATTGCCACACCAGAGTATTGTTACTCTGGTGGGTACTAATAGCATAGTATTTAAAGATAGCACAAGGGCTATAATCTCTCTCTATTTCGTTTTTTCTCGAAGTCTTCGGTCGTCACGAAGCGCACTGTGCTTTAAAATAAATTGTATACAGTCCACTATTATCAAGATCTTTTATTTAGTAAAGATCGCCGCCATATTTATTGAATTGGCTACAAACACCAGCACACATTTTTCCACGATATATTGTATTATTTTTAAAAGTAAACGCCGATTTCGCCAGTGGACTGTATACATTATTAGGGCACCCACGCACACACCAAAAAAATGTTTACACTGAAGAAATAATATTTCTAATTATTTTCATTTAAACAAATTTCAAAAATCATAAATTAAATACATGTATATACTGATACAGTAATAATATTGAATTAAATAAGTGCGTCTCTCAATATTTAAATGACCTTTTAGACATTATTCGACCTTAAAGTGACTTCTGCCCACTAAAAACAGGGATCTTATTCTGTAACTAAGTCGTTTCGTAAATTCATTCGTATCGTATGAGCGGGAACGAGAGCGAAATACGATTTAGATAATGTTAGAGAGATGGATATGTGAGAAACGAACTGATTCACGAAACGAAGTTGTGACAGAATACGGGCTCAGCTTCAATTGGAAAATATGTAGGGATATTTGGGTATAAATAGTTTTTTTTTAAAGTGATTATAATTTAGCAATTTTCATCAGTCTTTTTAAGTCAGCTAAAGTGCACGTGAGTAGGTGTTAGTTTTATTAGCTTTATCGAAAAATAATAAGAACATACGTATAGAATACAAAAATATTGACAAAATATCGTTTCATAAATATTATAAGCTCTAAGGTTCTCATGGTTAGGAGACGAATACATACACTTGATCAAATAAATGTTTTTCAAAATACATAACAGTATAAAAATACATATTAAAAATGTTTTTGTTCTACCCACCAGGAAACATACACATATATAAAAATGTTATTGAAAAGTGGGATCACAAATACTTAAAATATATTCATACGTATTTATGTAAAATACTTTATTATTTAACATTGTAGTAGGAATATTATCAATTTCAAAGCCGATTATAAAAATATTATAATTAGTTTTAGATGTGAACAGTATTTACACAACGTGTCTCAACAAATACGACTGTCGCAGACTAAGTACAAAATTATGAATATTACCACGCACAATCTTTAGAGTTTTAAAAACGATTGTAATTATTAATCAATATCTGTAGCTTAATCATAAATAACTATCGACGTGCTTAAAAACATGCTAAGCGTTTGAGCGATCACAATGAACAATAATGAACATACTCAAGTTATCGCAGTCATAAGTCAATGCGTGTGTAATCTCTAAGTCAACGCTCGTGTCGGTTTGTTTATTGTTTTCCTCGTAAGTTCACTGGCGAAAAATCGGCGTTCACTATAAACAATAATACAATATATTGCATTTGCAAAATAGTAAGGAGTATCTAATACAAAAAAGTGAAAATTAAAATACGACTTTTTACGATTTTTTATGTGCTTCTGACACATGTCATTAGCTCAATCACAAATAACTATCAGCGTGCTTAAAAACATGCCAAGCATTTGAGCGATCACAATGAACAATAATGAACATGCTCAAGTTATCGCAGTCATAAGTCAACGCTTGTGTAATCTTTAAGTCAACGCTCGTGTCGGTTTGCAAAAGCAACAAAAACAAAAATGTTTTCCTCGTAAATAAATACAGTTCACCGGCGTAAAATCGGCGTTTACTATTTAAAAAAGTACAATATGTGGCATTTGCAAAATAGTAAGGAGTATCTAATACAAAACAGTGAAAATTAAATTACAATTACTATGGCTACTGATTTTCTTGACATTCGGCAAGCCAACCGCCGGCCAACCGCCGGCTAAACACAATAAATAGCATGATAAATAAAAAAAAGCAGTTTTTGAATATTTTTCATATTTAAACCGGTGAAATTCAAATATGTATGTGATTGCGCAGCAGGATTATACGTCGCGAAACGTAAATATTTTGACATTTAATATTAGGTGTTTACGGATGTTGCATTGGGATCGCGAATACGATAAACAACCATGGTGAGAATCGTTATCACGTCGCTTACTAGCACGTCGATAGTTGTTTGTGATTGAGCTACTAAGATCACAAAATGTATTTATGTGTTTATCTTGCGCTCATGACACAGGTAGGATCGGTGGGTAAGAATGGTCCCGAAGGCCTGTCATAGGTCCCCAAGGACAAAAGGCAGTATTTTTTGTTCAATTTTCAAAGCAGACATTCTCCCGATAACGCATACATGGGCCACATGGACGGCTTCAAAAATTGAAGAAAACAAAATTTTAACCACGGACACATTGCGCAGAATCGAGAGCCATTAGGAATACCATAAGGTCATTTTTTATTAAAAATATTAAGAAAATCTACCTATTTCGGTGCTAGTAATATTATTTGATCACGCGGAGCTAGATTATTATGCAACCAGCGAATATTAAAAAGAGTAATAATCAAAATTACATATTTTTTTGTTAAGACTGTGGTCTGGTAAAACGAACGCAAAATTAGGAAATCATACGATTTTGCCATTTTAAAACGAATGTTTTTTTTAATCCCGTAAAAATAAAAAATAAAAAAACATAAATTAGATAAAAACAATATTTTTTAAAGGTATTTAAAATGCTTGTATTTCTTTTCAAAAACAAAAAAAAAATTTGGCCGCGACTACTTTCATGTTCAATTTATTATCTTCAAATTATTACAACAAATTTTAGTTCAATACTTAGTCTTCATTGAGATCCCAGATCCCTGTTTTGTATGAATTTAAAATGGCGTAATCTGCCGGTCTAAAAGTAATTATATTTTAGTTGCATAAAACTTTTAATTGTATTTTTTAATGAAAATACCTTTAAAAATTACTGTTTTTATCTAATTTATTTGTTTTTATTTTTTATTATTGCGCGATTGAAAAAAACCATTCGTTTTTAAATGGCAAAATCGTATATTTTCCTAATGTTGCGTTCGTTTTACCGGACTACAGCCTTAACTTTATTATTTATCACAATTTGGTAGGAAATAAGTAGGTAATTTGGAATATTTAGACGATAAAATCGACGGTCTCAACGTATACTATCGCATGTACATTTTGCGAGGTTTACAGGAGAGCAAAAACAAAGCTTGATTATTTTTTTGGTAGATGGTGTAGAATTGCGAAACATGCTTCTGTTGTAAACCTCACAAAATGCAGATTCGATTGTATACGTAGGGGACCGTCGAAATTGACTATCGTTTGTGGCGTGAACGATCGCAGTATATATGATATTTTATTTAAGGAAAAAGGTGACAATAATATTGATGCACACATGTAGTAGGCATACATAATCCCCAAAACACTAAACTTACACAAACAACTGAATTTTTTTCATAACTTTTTTTATTTATTAACGGTTCAACGAACCTTTCACAAAATTATATTACAAAAATTATAATCACAGTACTGAACAAATTGCAACATAAAATATATTCAAAACAATAAATTAGAAGAAAAACAAAATACTTAGAGATCATGAAGTTTTAGGTGTGTCTTCATTTGTTTTCTTATTTCCTTTTTTTTTTCATTAGTAATATAAAATCAATAAAAAAAAAACTAATACTTACAAATAAAATTCCTTAGTTTAGTTTTATAATTTTGTTAACTGACCAACATGGGCTTTCGCCCAAGTAGGCATCTTCAGGACGGCTTTTTATCAAAATAATTAACTATGGAAATAAATATCTAATCAACTAATTATAAAGATTGAGATTTCTTGCTATTTTACATGTCATTTGAATAGGTTTTTTATAGATAAGGGGAATGCATCAATAGATGTAAAGAACCATAATATTTACAGGTAAGTATGTCAAGATGCGAGACTTTCTATCCTCTTTGACTACTTTCGAACTGAAATAGTGATTATTATGATGGTGATGATTTTTATTGCGGTTAGATAATTTATATAGTGCTATTTTTGTGAAAATCACCTCAAGGGTGCTGTGCAGTAAATAAATATTCCAGAACGTCATGCTGCTACAGAGCGCATGGACGATTGGGATTCTAGTTCCTCGTTTCCAATTATGATATATTTACATTACGACAGATAGGAGCTAGATTACAGCACGTCTTGCAGCTACATAGCGAATAGACCGTAAGAAATCTAGCTCCCATTTACATTATGTTTTAATTTGTCAATGAAGGTTAGAGCTTGAATGACAGTAAAATAAAATAATAAAACTAGATTTTGAAAACAAGAGTTATATTATAACAAGTCTTGCAGCTACTGAGCGCATGCACGGTTGAAATTCTAGACCCCGTTTACAAAATGTAGATATTTAATAGGTGATAACATTTACATAAACTAGATTACCAATCATCTTGCAGCTACAAAGCGCATGGACGAGTGGAATTCTAGCAACTTAAAATTAAATCAAAAAATTTTTTTTTAAAAGACATTGAGCAGAGTAGATAATTTGTCAAGTTTTCCTGCTAAAAAGTAAACAATAAAAAACTAAATGAATAAATCACTTTTTAAACCCTATGCTTAACATTATTTATAGAGTAAAAATACAAAATGGTATGTCCTTAGCATCTCTATGAGAAGCAGTGTGACAGAAATGAAAAATGTAATTACCATTGCCGTTGATAATATAAAATTAATTCAGACAAAATATGCGACATGCAACATCTAATTATCTCTTGCAAAACATAACACATGTCATTGATTGGTATGAAATAAGCACTAATATTGCGAAACAGATAGGTAACCGATAGAGGAATGGATGCTAATAATTACTTGTGATTATTTTTAGCCATGGAAAATGCATCGGACATCGGACATCGGGTGTGCTGTGTGCTAGATACGGAGGGAAAATGAGCTTACGGAATGCATATTATTAACCGATGAATTTGATCGTTTGCACATCAAAGTTATTTTGGAACCTCACTTCAGGTAGGTTGGGTAGTAGTGTTTATGGAGAGTCTATTGTGTTTGATATAATAGGTAGGTGTATGGGGATCGCAGGTAAAAATATTACAGACCGTAGCAGCTGTTTGAAATCAAATTCAAGCGTAGTTCGAAAAAGCAAAAAGATTACACTGCTGGGGAATTTATAGTTTTTATTTCTCTATTGAGGGCTTCTCTCAAAACATGATAATAAGGACTGAAAACAAGTTACGTACATATTTACAAATTACAATTAGGATAAAACGAAGATATTTATTAAGGGCTTATCTCAAACCATGATAATAACGACCAAAAACAATTTACGTACATATTTACAAATTACAACTTGAACTTTGCACTTACAGTCAATCTGCTAAACAAAATGTATTTTTTACCCTTGAAAATAGACGCACTATATCTGAATTATGCTATTTATAGCAATTATTAAATAATTAAGTAGACTCTTTTAACCTATTCTCTAAAATCAATCTTAATGTCCCCTTTTGCGTGACAAGAAATAAGTATTTATTCCATCTGTCAATCGGTAGCACTAACTATGCACAACACTCTTTCCTCTATCGTTCTTGCACTAACTATAATGCTTTTTTTTTTTCATGTATTGATATATTTAACACGCCCCTTAATTTATTGAAAAATAAATTAAGACTCATTCTTTCTGGCTGCGATACGATCCCATTTGCTATTTAATGATGCTCAGACTTACACACACCTGAACACTTAATCCCACACAAATACACCTCTAGACTTACTATCATACAAATACACATAAACACACCTTTTTGTTGTACCACAATTTGATATGTATGTTTTTTATTTAGAAACTTCGCTGGTCTGTCCTTAAACCGTATCTTTTTTATGTTATTATATTACTTTCGACTGTTTCTTTCTGTAAAATAAATAAATAAATGAGATTTTTATTGATGGCTTCTCTTAAAACATGATAATAACAACCGAAAACCAGTTACGTACATATTTTACAAATTAAAATTGGGATAAAACGAAGATATTTAAAAAAGGAATATTCCCTTAATTCAAGAAATCATTATTTCGTGTACAACATGTAATAAAATACAATATTTACACCTTCGTACTTTGTTATTTTCTTCATGCTCCGACATAGGTTGTGAAAAATTGTAAGTAGGTGTTGAAATTTATGAACTTTTTTTAAAATTGTGGACTGGCTGCTTTCTGCATAACTACGTTCAATTGAGTTTCCATTTAGCGTAAGACATCACTTGTAGTCGTGAAAATATTAAATTCGAACAGGTGGACGGAAAAATCAGCGGAAAACGTGATTTTATTAGAAAAATATATAATACAGGTTTGGCCGTAAAGGTATTTGCAAGACTTGTGCTAATACAAGGCTAACTTCTGCAATCAAACGTGGAAATTGCGCTGTTTTATACCAACTTCATACTAGAATACAACATATGTATATATACATACTATAGACCAGTGGCGAATGGTGATTTTATTTACAGGTAAGCTATAAAAAAATATCATATATTTGTACCTACATAGGAGGTCCATAAAATAATGTAAGTAATATATACTATAAATTGATATTTGTTTGTGGTTCTGTGCGATACAACAACTATCATCCATGAAATCAACTCAAACGATGTAACTTCGTAATATATTATATTATATATATATATTATCCATTACTTTAATATATAATTCATTAAAAAATAAATAAAAAAATACCACCATGAATTTAGTCGATATTAGGTATTAAATTGAAATGTCAACAGGCTGAATTGTTCTTGTAATTAATAGTGCTAAAAACAGCCGCGTGGAGCGCTACATGTCCTGCAATATGACGCATGAAAGTAATTATGGTCATATGTCAAAAGTACCATCTCAAAGAAAAATAGTCCTTAAGAAACAATGTTTGAAATACTGTTTTCCAAATCAAGAATCTTCAAATAATTTGTGTAATCTGCAAGTTTAATCTAGAATAAAAAACCCGCACTGGGGTTAAGACATTCAAAATATAGTGTACTTATTTGTATGGAAAAATAAGCTAAAATAATCTGCTAGTTTCTTGGCTCACCGCAGGCGCTGGGCGCGCTTTATTAAAATTTATATTTATATTAGGATAAAAATACAAACGGTGGGAATGATTTAAAACACATGTTAATTATTTATTTGTTTTTCTGTAAATAAAATTACAATAAAACATTATTATGGTTAGTCAAATATAATGGTAAGCTGCGCATAATCGCTTCTATACACGGTTCGCCCCTGCTATAGACGTATTCTTTGCGTGACTACTTCCATGGATGGACAAAACGTTTTTTTTTTTTAAATAAATGTTTTTCGTTTCCCACATCTAACGGTGCCTACGGTTTTGAAAAACTTTCACATACAAATAAATATTGATTGATTTCAAACACTCTTAGTTCTGATAACTTAAAAAGCGCCCAATCACTTTCTTGTTACTTATTGCAATCAAAATGAAGTTCCACCGGGGCCCCGATCACAATGGGAAGTTAACAGAGTTATCTTCGACTGTATATAAAGAAAAACCGATATTTGTGAACGAAAATGAGTATATTTGCATGACCATTTAAAGTATCTTCGTCGGTAACCTGTAATCAAACATGTTTAAAATAAAAAAATGTATGCATATTCTGCTTTTCATACAGAAAACTTAATTTTAATTTGTAGATAAAATTGAAGATAAATGTTAATTTCCATTGTAATCGGGGCCCTGTGTCCGTATTCTAATATGGGAAGTTAAAATTTATCTTCAATTTCATCTGCAAAGTAAAATTAAGTTTTCGGTATGAAAAATAGATGCTCACAATTTTTTAATAGATATATTATATTAAAGATAGTTTGAATTTTCATACAAATATACACATTTTCGTACAAAAATATCGATGTTAGTTTATACCGTCTCGATATGTACCGACGAAGATAGCGTTCATAATCGGGGCGCAGGAGATCTCGGTGGATAAACTCAATTTATCAAAATATTTAAACGTCGCAGGAGGCGAAATAATATCTTCACAGTGGAGTATCGGTATGCTACTGATCCTAATGCACGGAGGTGGAATATAAAATCAGTAAAACAAGGATGACGGTGGGCTAAATGTGATAAATTTATCTACGATAGATGCAAAAATGTTGAGATTCGCGCAGTACATACCTGTACAAGGTTAAAACTTGAGCATTGTCTACAAAATCAACAATAGGGTGCTATTATGGTTTGGACATGTAGAGCGAATGCATAGCGAAATAACGAAGATTCGTGATGCGAATGTTGATAGACGCAGGACGCGGGGAAAACCAAGAAGACAGACAAAATCCAACAATTACTTGAAGATGGACATGTAAGAGTCTGAATAATCGACATGCGTGCATGGGAAGATGTATGAATGTAGCGAAAGCGAAGTCTAAATGAAAATACAGGGTAGTGTGGCGTTCTTTCCTCTCTTTTTTGACTCAGATATAGTTATCTTGACTAAGATTACTTTAAAGTTAGGTTTGTAAAACGAAATGAAGATTTTCCTAATGGCGATATCGATTAGTATAAGTATGAACTGAATAACATCTATAGAAAAAAAGTATGTCGGCTAGTTTCACTTTAATGATACCGAAAATAATAATCATCTTTAAAAACCGGAATGGTGATCACTTGTAAATAGAGATTTTTCTAGATACAAAACAATATGCGAGTATATATTTTTTTGATAAAAAAGATCTTTTAGTGAAGGAATATTTCTGGAGATGTTCCCTGAAATAATAAATCTAAAAGATTGTGAATATGGCATTTACATGCTAATGAATAAAATAAAGATAGCAACAATTGCAAACATGCCGTGTATAAATTTCTTTGATTCATGCGTCATTGAATTTTTCCCTTTATTAAGTGCCTTCTACCAAAACATAATATCGGCCGAAAGCAAATTACGTATGTTCATAAATTACAACGAGCATATAAACGACAAAACCAGAAAGTACAATGAGTAAAAATATACATTTATAAAAACATAAAAATAATGCAAACGTACGAGAGTAAGTAACATACACTTACTCTATACAAATACACATAAACACATCCTTTTGTTGTACCACAATTTAATATGTATGATTTTTATTTAGAAACTTCGCTGGTCTGTCCTTAAACCGTATCTTTTTTATGTTATTATATCATTGTCGACTGTTTGTTTCTGTAAAATAAATAAATAAACAATAATAAACACGTAACCAAACGAATAAAAATGTAACAATTTTTTTTTTAAAACTCACTAAAAACCTGATAGAGCCTAAAATTTTAAAGAAAACAACTTTAAATATTTTATAGATTTTTATTTCTTTTATTTATTCATGTAACTCATTGTGCGCACTTAAAAACCTTTGTACAATGTGTTTTAGGACAAGTATTTTTGTAAATTTCTCTGAAGTACGTCATTGCTTTTTAAATTCAATTTAATTTTGATTTGATTTTACCCTTCAATCATGTTATGGATAAAAACTGTATATTTGATTTGTTGCTTTAGTTGATGTCAAACATGTATATGTACAGGAATGGCAAGGGTATGTTACATAAATAAGGCACGATTTCATTGACAACCTCGCCTTAAAGGCACTTGTTCTATGAATGTAAACAAATCAACGCGAAATTAATGGCAGTTACCGGTATGTGTTGACTATTGAGCTGTGAGGACAGCCTCAGAACGGAGTATCAGTGTGGCAATACCCATACAATTTCTATGAGTAGGTCAGTTCACAACATACCGGTTCTAGACCGGGTTTGCATCATGTTTTATAATTCAAAAGTCACTATTCTAATTCAAATAAAACTACCTCGCTTAATGAATCAAGTTGTTTATGTATTTTTCCTATGTTCACGTTAAACCTAGCAATACCAGCATCATATGTAACAATTTTCCTTAATGTTTTTCATGTTGTACTGTGTAACACTTCATGCCTCGATGCCCAAAATCCCCTGACTCTGTCAAACCAAGTCATCGAAAGGGTGGAGAGTTTCAAATACCTGGGAGTATATGTTACGGAAAATGGCAGCTTTCAAAAAGAGCTGGGAGTGCGGCTAGGAATAGTAGGCGCCACATTTAACTGTATGAAGGCTATCTGGATATTGGATATTTACTCAGTAAAAACCAAATGCCGCCTATATAACGCTTGCAGAAAACACCTATCCTTCTTTACGGATGCCAATCGTGGCACTTCACTAGGGCCCAAAACAGAAAAATTCCGAGTTTCAGAAGAATCTTGAGTGTGCGGTGGTTTGACATCGTGAGGAATGAAGTAATAAGAGAACGGACGCAGCAAACTCTGGTTATAATGTCATCAAGCTGAGGCGATACGGTTGGCTTGGCCATGTGCTGCGGATGCCTCCTGAGAGCCTTAACCGCGCTTGCCTAATTTATAAGGCATCAGGTTCTCGACGTCCTGGACGTCCACTGCTGACTGTTCGTCGGCAGTTCGTGTCAGAACTACGGGACGCGAACCTGACTTGGGAGGATGCACAGGAGCTGGCAGCCGACAGAGATGCTTGAAGGATCTTTGTGGACACCATATGCTACAAACTAGGGAGCGGACATGGAATAATGAATGAATGAATGCGTATGCCGTGCGATGTCGTACCATGGGCTTATTCACGGATACTATACAATGCGTATGTGTAAGTATAGCGCACGCGCCAGCTTATAAAAAATCCACTGGTCCATTTCAGGAGACAGTTTTTTTTATGTCTCAAACATCGCGGGAATCAAATCTAACATTGAAATGAATTAAAAATAGCAGTTTTGGAATATTTTCTATATTTACACCAGTGAAATTCAAATATGTGATTGCGCAGCAGGATTATACGTCACGAAGCGTAAGTATTTCAACATTTAATGTATGTTCCATTGTGATCGCGAATACGATAAACAACCATGGTGAGAAATTGTTATTACGTCGCTTATTAGCACGTCGATAGTTATTTGTGATTGAGCTACTGTAGTGATTGGCGCAGTTGCCTATCAGCCCTACCCGGGTTCGATTCATAATAAAGACAGCATGAAATATGAATTTAAAACATGATTTTACACAGCAATATTTCATAGCCAAAGGCGTTAGACGGATCATCTAACTTTCGTGTAACCAAATGGTCAAGATCGCCGAGTTTGGTATATTTATGTTGTGTTGTATGATGATCATGTATAATATGCAACGCAATTTATGACGATAGTTGAATAAAATCCGTCAAATATTTTTCAATAACCTAACCTATTTATCAATTTATTTATCAAATATTTTTGTGTACCGTATATTATATTATTTTCACTTATATACTTACTGTTAACTAATTTTCATTATTTGTTTTTAACAATAATTTGTTGATACCATTTTTTTTATACTTATAAGTATATGAAAAAGTATTTATTTTTTTGTTTGAATTCTTTACAAGTTATTTACAATTTGCTTTTTAATTCAATTACTTTTATTATATCCATTTATTTATTTTTTTCTTTTTTACTATGTAAAGTTTCACTTTTTATTTTGCATGGCAGTATGCTTCTTATTGTTTCTAAATGTATACAAAAAAGCATTGTTTATCTTTTAAATTTTTACGCACTATGTTTGTACTTACCTGTATATTTTTTGTAAATGCCCTTTGGGCGTATTGTAAAATTAAATAAACAAAAATAAAATAAATAAAAAATAAATCGGATTCCAACGTTTTGAAATTATCAATTACTTACATGTGTAATATATATTATGTATGCACGTAGAGCGTAAATATAATCCATTTACAATATAACAGTGGAACAAAGGTCTAAGGTACGTAGATTAACGAACAGGAAAACGATAAATACATAAATAGTATCTACTTAAATATGTGTATTTAAACAGTGCGATTAGTTTCATATGCTGAGAATCTTGGAAGCCGTTAGAAATGCCCGATTTTCGTATTTTCAAACACATTTAAATATTCTATTTATTATATATATATATGGATAATTTTTATAGCGCCGTTTTTTTGAAAATCACCTCAAGGGCGCTGTACAATAAATAAATATCCCACCACGTCTTGCATCTACAGAGCGCATGGACGGTTGGGATTCTTGTTCCTCGTCTCCAATTATGATATAATTCATTATAATATCACAAATTTTCCGTTTTAAAATCCGCTTCAATGTGAAAAATCAGTATTTTAAATCGATCATTATTTTAATGCATAATATTTTTAAATAGGTGTGAAGGTTTTTAATGAAGAAAGTTTTTAATGAATAAGTGCTAATATTTTTATTTTAGCTGGGAAAATTAAATGTTTGCAAATTTTATTTAATTCATTTATTATAGAGTTCAAACGTACAGATTACAACTAATAATGCCTTTAAATTGTTCATATATTTTCTTGTATTTAAAAAAAAAAAAAAAAAATTCCTATATACATGTATATCCTGATCTTTCCGGCTGTTAATTATATCTGTTATTCATTGTTTTTATAAATGTAGATAATATTATATAAGTTGGTGTAAATATAATCTCAACCAACAAGCTACAGAAAGTGGCTTGGTGGGATTTTTAGTTTTAGTAAAAATATGAAAATTGAAAAGTGTAAAAATGTATAATTATATTCCTTAAATAAAAAAGTACAAATAAATTTAACACAATTTTGAAAATTGAGATATTAGTGTTATCAAATTCAAGAAGGTCAATTCTACGTACAGCTTAAAACAGCCAGGCCACTTTCATACAAAAAACTTTAATTATCACCTTCTGAAAATTGTGTGATGTCAAATTGTCATAACAATAAATGTCAACTCATACATTCAGAGTTTATATTATGAGGTTTCATTCAATATTAGATCTGGCTGTCATATGACCATATACATGATTAAACTCTTTCTCGTATTATAAAAAAAGAAAGCATGCATAATTTATCATTTGCCAAAGTAAAAAACATGCCAACTGTTGTGTAGATTTTATTATTCACTCTTTACCAAAGTGCTATTATCCCAGTTCCACTTTTCTATGGCTGGCTGCTCTCTGCATCACTACGTTCAATAAATCTGTGGATTTTGCGTGTACCTGTGTATTTTTCATCATCATCCCATTCCGCACCTAATGATGCATGGGGCACTTAAAAAAATCTTTTTTTATTGAAATTTTTTACATAAGCATTCTTTTGAACAATGATTTAATTCCCGCCAAACTTCAAAAGCAGTTTTTTGCAGGGATTTCTTTCTTTAAATATTTTGGTAACACAATATAATAATGTTTACATAAAAATATATTTTTTTTAAAAATATATCAATAAAATAAAAATTTAATAAAACACTTTTTTGATACTGTTGTTTGGTTTTCCCCTTTTTTACTTACTAAATTTAGATTTTAAGAAAAAGATATTTAAAACGAATTTTACTTTATTTTTATTTATGCCACTATGGTACACCAATCGCAGCGTATCTTAATCATTTTTGTTACATGAAGGTAAATTGATCAGTCTTGCGCTTCAGGTACTATGAATATTTTTTCAGTCCATCCTCAATTATTCGATATTTTTGTTCTTCATCAATTTTTACAATTGGAGCGTCATAATAAAAAATATTCGGTCGATAAAACCAGCGAATTAACTTAAAATTATATAACACCATTAAAATGATAATAACAAAAATACAAGTATTATGTAAGATCGAGATTGAAAGCGTCTTACTTCCGGATTAAACGGTATTAGTTTTAGACCTCTGATGTAATCTTCAGAAACTGTTGCACACCATCGTCAACTCGTTTTACTAGCTGGTTGTAGCATTTAGTTGTTGTGCGTGATAAAACTGCTCAAGTTTAACAAAGATAACCGAGACGTAAGCGTGGTGACCTGATGGCTGAGTTGACGATGAGACCGGAAAATAACAACTATGCTTACAACTTCGCTGTAGTAGAATTACACAAATTAAGTATTTGTTTATCGTGTAATTAGATATTTACGGTGATTTATCGAAACACAGCTGATATAATAAACTTTATGTTAAGTTTTTACTAGCGGCATTCAGTAATGATGTTCGGAAAATGATTAAATTTAGTGCAATCGAAGGTAAGCGATCGTTTTCTAGCTAGCGAGACAACTATGTGAGAATCTGATGAATAAACTGTAAGCTACATCATCATCATTCCATTTCCGCTCCCTAATTGGACATATGGTATCCACAAAGAGCCTCCATGCCTCTCTGTCGGCCGCCGACTCCTTCGCGTCCTCCCAAGTCTGGTTCGCGTCCTGTAGTTTTGACACAAACTACCGACGAACAGTCAGCGGCGGACGTCCAGGACGTCGAGAACCTGATGCCTTGTAAAGCGCGGTTGAGGCTCTAAGGGGGCATCCGCAGTTTATGGCCTATCCAACCGTATCGCCTCCGCTTGACGAGTTTTTTTTTTCTTCAATAAAAACCTTTATTAGCGTAAATAAACAAAACATGCAGTAAAAAAATGGAACAATTAAGGTTGAACTTGCTAAAAAAGTGTCTGGCTCTTGTGTTAGGCAAGTATACAAAATATTTTTAAAAATAAACAAAAAAATGCAAAACAAAATAATAAAATAAATAAAAAATTAAACAATTGTGAAAATTGAGAAAACTTAATACGAATAACAAGTAAAAAAAAAAAAACACAAAATTTATAATTTGAAATACACAGGCACATATTATACATACATTTTTATTTTCAAAATACGGTTAATGTTAATTTTGCCAGGAAGCTTTTCTTTAATTTATTCTTAAATTTTTAAAGTCATCACCGGAGTTCGCTGGGTCCGTTCTCTTATTACTTCACTCCTCACAAAGTTAAACCACCGCATACGCATACACGATATTCTTCCGAGACACCGATTCTCTTTCTGCGTTCTAAGCTACATCAGTTCAGGAAAATGTCATATCTTCTCTATGATTAACTCCCATAATCATGCATCTTGGTCTTTCTAAGCGCTAAATAAATAACCCAAGCTATAGCTTTTAATGCACAAAAAAACACTAATGGAATTGTGATAATCAAAGTTTACTACTCTGGTAATAAAAATTTGAATTGATACTCGTATGCTTACTAGCCTGTAAAACCTTTCCGTAAGCGATTTTAATGTATTCTCAGGGACATTCACAAATTCTAGGGTCGAATCAAACATCGTGACGTTTGTTCGTCGCCAAGTCGACCAAGTTAATCCGTATTTACGACAATTATATTCAATGCGTTCAATAATCAAACTCCGCAGCTGCAAGTTTTATCTTTTAGATAAAAATAATATGAGTAATCCATTGGGCTACCGCGTAATAGTATAATACTGGTTTTATTGTAAAACAAGCTGATGAAAGCATTCTAATCATAGAACATAGATAATATTGTATATTATCTTACTGGACTAGACGACTAAATTTGGAATTTGGGCGAACCATTTTTCCGAGTGGACGTATTCATAGATAATCGTTAGTGACCGATTGAAATTTCAATTCCGGCCAGTAAAAAGAGTTTCGACCGCGGTTTTTAGTTTCAGCCGAAACTTCAGCTCAGCCGAAATCTGCGGTCGGGATGTGTCGGATTACGTTCGGCTGTACTCGGGTGCATCTTATGGCCCGTGACTCTTAGCTCTCGTGAGTTCTAAGATCTTTCATATTTATATTTTTATGATTCCTTAACAGTTAATAATTTTAAGTTCCTATAGCGTACATTGAAGAACTCTTACATATAAGCATAGAATTATAATAATCCAGAAACCGCGTACACGCATCAAACTGAAGCCGACTAAACTCTACTCATAAATGAGTAGTTTTACGTTTTGACCATTAGTTACTCAGTAGACGTCACTTAATACGCAACTGCCGGTTTAAATTCAATTATGCCGTGTTGTGTCGTTTGTAAGTGTCAAAATATTGCAGGGATTAAAGGTGAATAGGGTGGGATCACATTTCGTGTGTAAGTAGCGAATTCACAAATAATATTATTTAAGGATTCACTTTTTTTACTATTTGTCAGATTGTTAAATAAAACAAGGTGGACATTTTGTTAGTATCGGTCGATTTTTTTTACCCGGCTTTCTATTAATAAACCTTAGTATAATACTAAACGGTATTAATTTACTGAATAACTAAATGATTACTTTAATATTTTTTTTACGTTTGCCTAGTAAAAGTACCTACTTGTTTTTTTAAATTCCGTCAGTAAAATATTTTTTGTGGTAAAACATAACATAAAAATACACAAAATTATCTTATATTTGTGTTATGATAGTAAATTGTTCGCAGTCTGGTAAAACTACGCGGCCACTTCACGCATGCGCGCAGGCGGGATGTCTGATTTTTGGACACAGTGCGACGTATGCAAACATGATTCTACGCGCCTTCTGGTATATGTATTATAATTCTATGCATATAAGTTGTATGCAAACATGATTCTACGCGCCTTCTGGTATATGTATTATATGTCTATGCATATAAGTTATATGTATAGCATAACAACGAACCTAATGCGTTAAAATAAACAAGTTTACTCATTCAATTTGTGCCTAGTATTTCATTGTGTATTTTATTTAACACTCATTTTAATGAACCCCGTTAGGTTTGACAATACAAACAGCTAATTTTGGACGTTTTGAAGTGACTTTCAATTTATTTGAATAAGTTTCTGTTTCGACTGCGGCCGAAACTAGAACAGAAGCCGAAATTCGGTTTCGATTTCGTCTGAAAATCTTAATGATATTACTTATCTCCCTGCCATATAATAATAATAATAATATGTAAATAAGTACGTTTATATTATTAGAACCACGTGTTTCATTTTATATGAATTAATTCCAATGTATTCACGTTTTGTGAATAAATCGGCGATATACGATACACGCTAAAAAAACTCGTTTTGGCCACAAAAAATGTTTTCCGAATATAACACAAGACTTATATCGGACTTTAGAATACGGAAACGAAGAATGCCTATATGATGCGTTTGGCAAACCTAAAATATTTCAAGATAAAAAGGTGTTTATTTGAATAATCCAGTCACGTGCAAATGGTTAATGCCAATCGGATTAGTGCAAATATCGCCTAAATGGCAAATACTGTAGTGAGTAATTATTATAATTATTGTTTTAAAGATCAAGTACAAAGAATAAGTACTTTGGCGGACTTATTGCTAAAAGCAATATCTTCCAACCAACCAAAAAACAGATTGGTCAAAAATAGGCACTAAAAACCGAAAATATATATCAGAAGAATACATACATGAAAAAAACCTAATTAATAAAAAATCACAGCTGTTTTTTAATGGGGAGATAAGACTGAGAAATGTGGAATCAGGGCTGGTATTCCGAACGCGTTTACAGCGCGCTATAATGCGTATTTAGTACGTAAAAACTCGCTATACCGCGCTATAATTTCGTTTGGAATACCAGCCCAGATAATGAATTGGGAATTTTTCAGGTGGCTAGAGAAGGTGCATTTTGGATTTAGCAAGATGCAGCAATTAGTTTGATAAATCAATTATGTACTCGTATTTCGTTGTCTTTTTCAAACTAGGCATGATTTTGAACAGATTGACAACATACGTAATTGTTTACAATTAATATCTGATTGGCCGAAGTGCGGATAAAATTTGCATATCTAGGGGCCCTTACTCGTAAACTTGGTATAAAGTTACGCCTAGGCATAGTGGTAGAATACGGATGGGAATATCATTCGTATTACGATGGTTTTCCCATCCTTATTCTACCACTATGCCTAGGCGTAACTTTATACCAGGTTTGTGAGTAAAGCCCTAAATGTTATCAGCGCCTGTGCGTATATAAAAGATTTATGAAAATAAGTGATACAAGTCAACACGAAATTTAATAATCAACGATGTTTTGAGCCTGCCCAAGTATTTGTAGACAACCTCGACATATCTACGGAGATATTAAGATGCAAATTTATTGCAACAAAGAGGAAAAACATTTTTGAGAAGGGAGTATAAAAGTCTAGGCAATTACAGGGCTTGTGCAGAATGGTGAACGTCACAGTGTGTAAAGTGAATACTTAAATCAGGCAATGACAGGTCATAAGCCCTGAAAATGCCTAGACTTCCATATTACCTTCTCAAAAATGTTTTTCCTTTCAGTTGCAACAAATCTGGAATGAAATTGGGTAGGCAGTGGTCGTATCCGCTATTTGGACTTTTACTTTCAGGTGAATTAATCAGGAGGTAAGATATGGTAGAAGCTCATCCAAAATTAGTGCCCGGTTCATGAATCAGTTTTTTTTTAAAAACCATTCTAATCAAAATATGTTATTGGGAAGGCCAGGGCTAGATGAAACCTAAAATGCAGTAAGCATTTATCTTACAAATGATGTCTTATGACTTATTTTGAAAAGCTATGAAGATTATCTAGATTTAGTTAGTAAATTAAATTAGTTATGTACATGCTGGTCGGAGTTTATTATTTTACTTTTATTTTCCGCTTTGAATTCAAGGAGTGGTAAGGTAACAAGACTGATAGAACCTACCCCTGTTTAAAAAACTGGGGAAAGTTAGCTGAAAAGGATAATGTTAATTTCCTCTTTTAAAATTTTAACGACTACTCGTATTATAATATAAAATACACTTTATTATAAGGAGAATTCAGTCAAACGGAATTGCCAGCTATTATTTGGCTCGGGTGTTATGCTTTGACTTTGAAGCTCCAAAGGGCTTTGCTTACATTTAGTACTGATGTACTATTGTACTATTTTTTTTGTAGAAAATGTGAAATGAAACAAAATTAAATACTAGCTATTGAGTTCAATATTCTATACATTTACTGAATCAAATATGAGGAACACAACAAAACACACGGAGAAAAAAAAATCGAGAAAAAACATCGGATTATAATTCATTTGTAAAAAATATTACAAAAAATGGACTTACTGTTCTTTCTTCCTTCTTGCACTTTGTACGTGAGATCCGTGAAGGCCAGGTCCACCGGGGGCCTCTTGGGAAGGTGAGTCAGGGTCTTCGGGTGGCTGGGCTGGATGGTCACCTTCAGGGATCCTTTCCTGGAAGGCACAAGCTGACCGTCATCACCACCGCTAGAGTAACTGACTCCGGAGTTCTCTCCGAGCTTCATGGCGCCGACAGAGGGAGGAGGAAGGAGGGCTGATCAGGACGAGAGATCGAGGAGGAGGGTGCGCATAACACTCATGCGCAGAAAACAGTTCACCGCACGCACTAAACTAACAAAAACACGTAAAAATTAAATATTCGACACACGTCACACGAGGAAGTCTAAAACTTGGGGGCAACCACTTTCCGTACGCTCTATCAAACTAACGTTATTATAATCGGGTTTATTTTTTTACTCGGATATTCGTTTGTACTGGCGCTCTACCATGGCGGGGGAGGACCTTCAATACCGGAGGATCGCGACTAACTGTGTAATGAGTATGAGGTATGACTGGTTCGCGGTAGTACAGGTGACGGCGCTCTGTACTCTGAAGTACTGAGACAATAGCCTTGTGATTGCGCACGGCGTGGTACTCGGTAGTGGCAACGCGGCCGACAGGAGCCTGAAGTCGTCGCTGAACAGGGTTGTCCAAAGCCGAAGATAACAACGTCAACAGTAGAGAAAAATAACGCACACGAATACGAACGCTGATAACTCCGTTGACCGTATCGAAATGCATCGTATCCAATACAAACAATAATAAAAGTAGACGCAAAAATAAGCGAGAGATACCGGTTTATTATTTATTTGGATCTTTAGGGAAAATTCGCTTTACATTCAAGTGACCTTATAAGTCTAACACGCTCAACTAAACCTGCCCACTGAGGTCTTAAATTACCTACCAAATAATGACTGCATTCCATGAAAAGTCTGCTGACTTTTGATTTCGTCTTCATTTGAAGATAACAAAAACTTGAAAACAATGTCACGTAGGATATTCCGAATTGTACAGTACAACATATAATTTTTAGGATGGCGAAATTTCTTGGTGAAATTACTAAATTGTAACAATGTTTCGAGTATGTCCAAATGCTTGCAGACTAGCTGGATTTTCTCCCTAGGGAGTTGTTCATATTTAAATTATAAGCCCTGTAAATGCCTAGACTCCCACATTCCCTTCTCAAAAATGTTTACCCTCTCTGTTGCAACAAATTAAAACTAAATTATAATTTAGAATGTATAATTATTATACATTATATGAAAAATAAATAAAAATAGCAATTTCGGAATATTATACATATTAACACCGGTGAAATTCAAATATGTATGTGATTGCGCAGCAGGATTATACGTCGCGAAACCTAAATATTTTGACATTTAATCAGCAGCAGTCAGCATGCGTCGCACTCCGAGTATAAACTCAAGTTGGTACATGATTACAACACCAGGTTTACTAGTATGGAAGGGCTAGCTGTTCCTAGATACTGCAATAAATATGGCAAAAGGACACTGCAATACAGTATACCTAAAATATTTAATGTTACCAAACAATATTAAAAATACTGAGTTAAATACAGGAGTTCGACGTTTGCTCAAATTATGGTTATTAGAAAAAAGTTTTTTGTATTAGTGATAGTTTTTAATTTTTCAAAATGTAATCTGTAATTGTTTTTCAAGTAAAATTATTGTTAATGTAGGCTAAGTGTAAATAATTAATGTAATTTATAAGAACCTGCTGACGAGTTGTATGTATGCAACTCAGCAGGACTTTAATTTAAGAATTTTTTTGTAAATATTTTTGAAAAATAAAAAAAATATAAATAAAAAAAAAAAAGTGTTCACGGATGTTGCATTGTGATCGCGAATACGACAAGCAACCATGGTGAGAAATTGTTATCACGTCGCTTACTTAGCACGTCGATAGTTATTTGTGATTGAGCTACATGTCATGATATAATTATGAGTAAACAAAACGTTTAAAAAATATATTAAGTGTGTATTTTTTATACTAATAGGTTTATCGAGAAGAAAAAATAGTCGTTAAGTTTATGTTTTAAAATAAAATAAAAAACTTATGAATTAGCAACGCCCTGTGAACTGAAACATGGAACTGATCAATCACTCGATGGTTTATCGTGACAAACAAAATGATATAAATAATAATTAAGGCTTTCTTGACGTTTTTCACAACTCACTTTAATCTTAATCTCATGGTATCATCATACCAGAATACAATTTCTACTATAAGCTTATCTGTGACGATAAATCATGACCTTTAAAAAAATTAATAATTAATTAGAAAGTCCCTGCATTTTAAAAGATTACATACCGTCTTCTTACTCTCACACTTGTCCTCAACGACTGGTGCATAGGGCCATAGGACGCATTGTTGGAACACCAATTGGATGGTATTAAATATTTGTTCATGTTAACCTAACCGTGAATCAAACTGGAACATTGATAATTTAAAATGTAATTATTTTGAACAAATAAATCAGGGTATAAGGTAATAGAAAATGGAGTCATTACAGAAAAATTCATAATTTATCGACGCGATGGACGTAAAAAATCTAATGAAATTGATTATTTTCATGAATTAAAATGTATTCTCAGCATATCGACCGTATTAGTTGATAAAACATACGGCGATTTACATATTTTATTATTTATCAGCTGACTTAGCGAGGCAACGCCAAACCAGAAAATAATAACTGGAATAAAATAAGAAAATATTTATTTTATTACATATTTATTATTTTTTAGTATTAAATACAGTATGAAAGTATTGTATAATTTTTAAATTATTGTTGAATCATTCTAAACTAAATGAAAAACCGTTCTTTGGTATCCAAATAAATTAATATAAAACACAAAAGCATATTTTTTTAAAGGTTCTGGGTATATATTTTTGTTATAATTATGAGTAGATGAAGGTGATACAATGACTTCTTTCTTGATTTTGTTGAAATTACATAAGTGGTTTTAGCCAATGTGTTTATGACTTTATCAAAATATCAAAAGATTTGACGCATCGGGGCCAAAGTCTAAGTTTAGTGAAATATTTGAATAATCTGTCCTTACATTGATAAGCAATAAACTCGATTATAATTGGGCATGATATAATTAATATTTTAAGTTTATTGGATGTCATATCGAATACCTACAAAAACTTTGTACTGTGTTCACGGATACGTCATACGAATTTTGTATACAAACTTCAAATGACATCTTATTTCAAGGTAATTGCGTTTAATTATGTTTTGATGATTGGAATGGAAAAATAGTAATTCACGATGTCGCAACTAAATCGCGGATTCTAAATGGGTTTGAGTTAGCAATAATATATTTAGGTACATTAAATAGTCAATTACCCATTCATTTATTTTACATTTCAACTTGACTAGTAAAAAACCTTTTTTAACACTACAATTGCCAGTTTTAAAGAGTTTGTAACATTACCAGTTACAAACCAAAAAAAATAAATCCCACCGGAAAAAAGACTTGTTAGATATGAGTAAATAAATGCCGGACAAACAAAAAGTTGCAGATTATTTATTTATTTCAAATATCTACCAACAAAAAATACAAAAGGAATAAAACAATGCTTTGAGTTTGTACAAATTTTTGTAGACAAGGGCTGGATTCAACCCCCTAGGGAGCTGCCAACACTAAAATATTACAACCAGAGATGAAGAACATTTTAGAGAAGGAATTTAGAAGTCTAGGCATCCACATGGCTTATGACCTGTCATTGGCTGGTTTAAGTAGCCACTTTACACACTGTGTAACATTCACAATTCTGCCTATAATTGAACTATGAAATATTCCTTCGACTCTTTCATCTGTTGACGTTTGTGAAGTTAAAGAGCTGAAACCTTTATTGTTGCGGGTGAGATTCATATTTATTTATTTATACTTTTAGTGTTTTTTTTTTTTTAAATTATACAGAATAATGTTCCCTCACTGGGTGGCTGGCGTGGGTGTGGGGTGTGTATGTTTGAATGATTTCACCCACATACTAGGCAAAGCCTGAAAATACAGGCAGCATGGTGAATGTTACAAAGTGTGTGAAGTGGCCACTTAAACCAGCCAATGACGGGTCATAAGCCCTGTGGATGCCTAGACTTCTACATTCCCTTCTTTTAAATGCTCTTCATGTCTGTTGTAATATGTTAATTAAATGTTTATATTCGTTTTTGAGATGTTATAAACTAACTTGATAAAGCATTATTAAATATTTGTTACTAGCTGAACTCGGCCACGCTTTTATGATAACTAAATATTATGAAAATGGCCAGAAAAAAAATAAATGTCCGGGTAATGGTAAGAATGACGGCCTCCGTGGTGTAGTGGTCAAGACGCTTGACTCACGCACGGAAGGTTCCGGGTTCGATTCCCGGTGAGAACACAAAAATTAAAAATGTGATTTTTCTCAAGCCTGGGTGCTCTGTTATGTAATTCACCACTGTAATTAGGCCTCCTGGCCTGTTGTGGTGCAAAAAAATGTAAAGAAAATAGTAAAAAAAAAATGTAAAGAAATAAAAGAACGCAAACATTTCATTTTATTTGATTAAAATTATTTATTGACAATTCTTGATGGAATTCCATTGTAATGATGTTTCAATAATTTGTCCCCTCTGTTCCATTGAAATATTTCGTATTGTATCTCTTTTAACTTATTTTTAAATGTGGCTACACTTAACATAATATTTAGTTTAATATAAATTATCCTTACACTATATAATATTCACCAGTCTGAAGACGTCCATTAGAGGGTGAAAGCACTAATTGGTCAAACAAATAAGTGGAAGAGTACCAACTATTTTTAATTAATAACTTAAGTTATTACATCATTTCATTTTATTTCAATATTATAAATTAAGCATAAATTATTTATACTTTACTTATTACGGTTAGTTGATCGACCTTCGGAGATTATAAAAACTTCAGGGGAGTTTAATATTTATTAAGAATATGTATGTATTAGGATGCATCTTAGAGTAATAATTCACTAGAGAAGCCCTAAAGGGCTATGAGCTAAAGCTCTATTGCATAGAACAAAAGCGTTCCAAATTTTTGTAACAAACAAACGTGTAACGGACGATTTCGGTTTGCGCTTGCAATTCTCGACCCGAGTACCTACGGCCCATTGTATTGCTGTAATATGTAGCTAACCTCGTGGTTCATAATCATAGAATGGTTTTTCTCCATACGGGCGACTCTATTAGCCAGTGGCGTGTTATTACTCTAAGGCAGCGGTCGGCAACCAGCGGCCCTCGCGACGTCTCGGTGCGGCCCGCAAGGTTTTCACCGCAACGCACGCGACGTACGCACCATACGCAACGAAGTTGCATACTAATCGATTAAAGAAATTATTTTCTGGATTGCATAGAAGCAGAATTAGAATCTGGGGTTAATTTTGTTTATCAAAAATTTAAAATGAATAATGCGTTATATCAATTTTAAGCTGAATTAGAAAACGGTTTTGTGATTCCAAAAATATATAATGTAAAATTGAGTTTTTCGAAAACCTCTTCGCATCGGATATCGATAAAAAAAATCCTTTTTTTGTAGGACTTTTTCAGTGTACAATACAAAATTTAAAGACATAGACTACACAAACATCACTCTGTCAGATTTTAAATTTACACTAAAAATGCATTATGTAACTTAGTAGAAATTATAATAATACATATGTGCATCTCCCTCCCCCCCCCCCTACCCTCTCTTCGTGCATCCTTGTCGTAATCCCGCCTAATTTACGTAATTTATGTATTTATGTACATGTAATATATTTTCTGTACAAACTTTGTGTACTTTGTGGAAATCTGTTATTAGTTCTGAGTTTATACACTATATCTCCGTGGTGTAGTGGTCAAGACGCTTGACTCACGCACGGAAGGTTCAGGGTTCGATTCTCGGTGAGAACGCAAAAATTAAAATGTGATTTTTCTCATTCGTAATTCTCAGATTCTCAGATGTAATTCACCACTGTATTTTTGCCTCCTGGTCTGTTGTGGTGTAAAAATAAAATAAATATCTGTTTGTTTACCGTAAATATGTATGTAGAACTGTTGGTTTCCCAAATAAAATACCTGATTTTTTATGGGAGTTTGCCTTCTGAAAACTACGAGAAGTTAAAAAGATTTCTTAATCAAATAAATTAGTGTGTTTGATAGTAAATACATTTGTGAGAAAACTTTTTTTCAATTCTGTATTACCGTATAAACAAACACTGTTCTCGGTTATCAGATTCACATTAGACGCAATACTACGTGTCTCTACCTTTAAAAAATGCAAGCTTAAAACATGCAAGTCAGATACAGTTACAAAAATTTCATTGATTTTATTAACTACATTAAATGTAGAAAAAATATATAACGAGCGTTTTATTTTTAAAACAAAAAAAATAGGTATATTTTTATAACATTTGGCCCAAGTGCAGCCGGCACTGATCCGAAATATTTGGCCCTCTTGCAACTAAAGGTTGCCGACCCACGATCGAAGGGATACATCGAGTCATAATTTGCAGAACAACGTAAGCGAGAAATAGTGAATTGGGCAGAAGAATTTTTAAAAAGAATAAATTATTCCATATATTTTGTTTTTTTTTATAATTGGGTAAATGGGATTTATAATGGTTAGTTACTGGCAATACTGAAATGACAGCCAAATTGTTTAAATACCTTCCGTTTTTAAGATAGTGGCGGTAACGCTGTTTTGCCTATAACTCTGACAGTGGTGCGAGTTAGCGTAACCGCCTATATTGTCGTCGGTTACGTTGTTTTGCTGAGCTTAAAAATAATATATCAACATTTTTTTAAGAGTGGAATGATGGGGATTAATACATAGAAAACTATAATTGGCCTATAATTTTGGTTTATTTGTAAATATTGTTTTTTTTTTGTTGTTATAATGGCTGTTGTTTTCTTTTAATAAATAAAAATAAATATCCTTAAATGTGGCAGGTTAATTTTATAGAGCTATGATGTTTTTAACAATTTGTGCGGGGGGCAATAATGACAACTTTTCCTTAAAAAAACGCAATTCGCCAAAAATATCGCTTACGTTGTTCTGCCAATTATGGCTCGACATAATACCATGGGACATGAACAAAAATTTGGATTCACACGAGCCCACGTGCATCGCAATAAGTGCCAACTATACACTGCATTACCAGCACCGAAGAAAACCACTTACTATTATGTATTTAATTCATTAACACTTTTTCTTCCCATACATTTTGTGAATTTTGCATAGCGATAAATTATTTTGTAAATTTAATTTTAATTGTTTTAACAATCAATGTCGGTCGTCATCGCCAGTTATAAAAATTACGTTTATTGCGTAGGTAAATAATTAAATCAAAATATTGACAAACTGTATTTATCTAATGAGAAAGTTCGGTGCTTTTCAATTTTTTTTTATTTGTTTATATACTATTAAACAAGAATTTTTTTTGTATTAATATATTGTATTTCTGAAATAACCCCGCGTGTGACGTCAGAGTTTCTTCTCTGTCAGTTCTCCCGATTGGTTCGTTTGAGGTAAGCAAACCGGATATCCTTCACAGCTCTCATATTATTGGTGTGTTCATAAGAACCAGAGACGTCGTTCAAAGTAGTGCGTTTTTATCATTTTTTTTCGTACAGTTTCAAGGAACTCAATCTTGCCCATTAGTATAAGTTGGAGGATTTTATACTTGTCCCCACGCAGGATGTGACTCAGATATGAGATCTTACAGACCTTTATACATTTTAAGAACTGTCTGTTGTAACAAGCTCTCCTCAGGACCTCTACATTGCTGACCAAATCTGTCCGCGGTATACGAAGCATTCTTCTGTGAAACCACATCTCGAATGCCTCCAACCGGTTCATAGGGTGTGCTTTCAAAGTCCAGGTTTCTGAGCCATACAACAGAACAGACCAAACATAACACTTCACCATTCTCTCCACGTCTGGGTCTACAGACTTAGTAATAATACTGCCGAAGTATTGGTTCACTATCTCCAACAATTCAATTCCTAGCCGTAAGGTAATGCTAGGTTAGTCTGCTCTGCCAAATGCCATCCACTTCGTATTTTTTATGTTTATGCTCAATCCTAATTCCTCTCCCGCATCATTTATATTAATAGGAAGTTCTTGAAGGTCAGCAGTGTTATCAGCTAAAATGACAGTGTCATCGACATATTTTATATTGTTGATATATGTAACGTTAATCTTCACTCCTTTCGAAGAGTTTTCAAGGGTTTTTTTAAAAACGTATTCGGAATACATATTGAACAATAGCGGCGACAATACGCAACCCTGGGGTACACCTTTTCTGATTTTAATTTCTTCAGAACAGGCATTACCAATTCTTATTTGGGCAGTCTGGAACCAGTATTTTTTTTTTATAAAGTTCTTATCTTTATTATCTATGTTGCGTTCCTCTGGCATTCACAGCAGTTTGGTGTGTTTTACTCTATCAAACGCCTTTTCGTAGTCTATGAAACATGCTAACACTTCTTTTCGTTGATCTCGGCATTATTATTAACAGCAATAAATCGTAATCAACTAAATTTCCGAACATTTGATTGATAGTATTTTCATTTTCAGTTGTATGCACTCAGTGTGGTTACAAGATAATACATTCATAAATATGTAGGTATAGTTATTACGTTCGCGATATTTTCGATTCAATTCATGACAATGGATGAACTTTGAGCTGCGGTATTGGAATTGTAATTGAATTTTATGATTTCGATTGATAATGACAAAATCAAGTGAAGAATACTGCCGCTGGTATAGGTTCCTGTTCTTAGGAATGCCTTATAATAAATATCATGTTGGTATAATACCCTAGAGATAAAGGGTTCCTAAATAATACCTCCCGTGAACTTCGGAACCGACCACATTATACATTACACCAGTTATGTAGCTAAAAAAAATCATATCGGTCATTCGGTCATTTGACGGCATTTATTTTTTTATAAAAACATACCGTACCTACAGATGAAGTATTTAGACACAAAAAATTCTTCATAAAAAAGAAAAAAAAGCATACTTAATTCCATAAAAAAACGGTTTGAACTAAAGCATGCTTACTATTTTAATTTTCTTAAACGATTATTGAAGGCATAATTCAACCTTATGTTTGAGAAAAAATATCGCAAAATTTCCGAGATTTGAATTGATTTTTTTTTCATTAAAAAAAACAAAATTTAATTCGTTTTAATTTGATAAACCCACATTCTACGAAATGTTCACGAAACAAAATTTTGCGATTGTGCGATTTCCAAAACATGATAACTTTCGAACCAAATGAGATAATTTCCATCTATAAAGAACTATGTAATCTATGTGTATATGTATGTATGAAGTATGTATGTGTGTATATATATATATTTATATATTTAATTTTATTTTTACATTTAACGTAAACTGTACTTTTTTTTCTTTTCTCTTTTGGGCTATACTTAACTGTTTTTCTATTTCTTTAATATTATTTTTATTTATGGGAAACATATTCGAAAACCATATTTGCCGCAACAAATCGGTTTCTTAGAACAGGCATTTGCCCATATAGGAACCGATTGCAACATTAGGCATACTAATATTTCTGGCTTGCCGATCCTTCATATACTGAGCCTACTTCTGGTACTATCAGAATTTGCCAGTGTTTTCGTGCCATTTTAGTAAAAATGTATGTATAAACTAATAAATAAATGAAAAAGTAAAAAATAAAAAAAGACTTTCAATGTAAAATAATAATTACTTTGATAATAGAAGTACATATTAAAAAAGCTTATCTAAGACAACTGACGTGCATTAAAACACAGATTTCAGAATTGTATTTTAACTAAAAAAAAAAGGAATCAATTCATTAGTTACGTAAACCTTGACAAAGAAGCTTGTTTGCTTTGAAACCGGTCGGTGAAAAATAAAAATTAGTGGTTAAAAACAAAGTAGTTTTATTTATTTTATTATAATGAATAACCACAAAGTTAGTGCTTCAAATATAAACTTTATAAAAAAAGTCTTTTTACGACGAAAGTGGACTTCGGTGTTTCATTCACGCATAAAAGATGCGATAATTTCTGCATTTTTAACTTCAAAACGGCAAAAAGTGCACTCTCGTGTTTTATTATCTAAACGATATGACTGTACAGATGTAATTTTTCCGTTTAATTTTTTTTTTTTAAATGATTATAATTTTTTTACTTAAATATTTTGTCTTTATATGCGTACGTAACTATGTTTCAAGAGGCGTAATCTGCTAATGAAAAAGTAATTATACATTAGTTATATAAAACATTTGACGGTATTTATTGACAAAAATACTTAAGAAAATTGCTGCTTTTAGATAATGTTTATTTTATTTTTTACTTTATTTTAATTTAAATAACGGTGTTTTAAAATGGCGAAAACGTATGATTTCCTTACTTTTTATCAGACGAGTCTTAACGCATAACACTCACAGGGATTAACTCAAAATGCATGAGCGTTATTCAAAACAGGTATCTGTTTAATAATCAGTAACGTTAGGTTTAAAACATGCCATGTCAGTCTCATTATGCATTACAAGTCATCATTTATTAGTGTGGTATTATCCACAATAAGGAAAATATATTATTATCAACTCATTACGGCTAATTACTTCACAATCTCAATGCCTGGACTTCTCTCTGAACAATAATAGTGCGGATACATAAGCCTCTGTGAGAGACGATTGCGCTCATTGCATCAAAAATCCCAAAAAAATCATCGTTCGTACAGAACGTAAGTAAGTAATATAAAAAATGATAATTTATATGGAGCCATTTTTGGGAAAATCCCCTCAAGGACGCTATGCAGTAAATATCCCAACACCTCTCACAACAGCTACAGAGGGCATAGAGAGTAAGAAATCTATCCCCCATTATACTATTCAAAAATGACTTGAAGTCCTTTTTATACAAAAATAATCGTTTACCAAAATGGGAGCTAGATTTCAACACGTCTTGCGGCTACATAGTGCTCGGTTGGTTATAATTCTAGACCTTAGTATAGAATTAATAATTGAAATTAAAATAAAATAATTGAACTTGAACAATGAAGACGGATTCATTTTACAAATGTCAATTTACCAAAACAATCAGATAATAGCCTGCCATCAAACATAAAACCTGCATTCTACATACATTGGAAAAACTAGAAGAAACATAAATATTAGAATAAAAGAACACGTAGTCACTCTCCAAGCACAAGAGCTAGTCTCTTTTTTTGGAGATTTACAGTTATAACATTTACTAGATGTATAAAAGTAGATTTGTATTAGAGTAAAAAAAAACATGTGCTATTTATGAAAATTTATTGATTAATACAAAAAATTTAAAAAAAGGTGTCTAAATAATAATAATTTTTCTGAATTCGCAAAGCATAATAATCATAATTTTAATAAAGACACTGGGTTAAAAGTTCCAGATATTGAAAATAAAACATTAAAATTAGACAACTTAGAAATCAAAAAAGCGATAAAACCTCTCTAATAGTAACTAAGATCGAACCCCCCTTATTCCGCACCTCCTACCTTTGCAAAGACAAAACACTACATGCCAAAAACGACTTATTAACTCCGTGTGTTTAGATTTTATATTTAGTAGTAATAACACTGTTAAAAATAAAATAGAATAAGCAAAATACCTAGTAAAGGATAAAGAATCTTGTGCAGCTTCGAAACCGGACGGTGAAAAAAATATAAAAATTAGTTAGTGCGAAAAAAAATAACAAAATCGGTTCAGTTTTGAGGTGCGGAAAACGGGACATGAAACGTGCACAAACCTTTCGGATAAACATTGTAAAAAAGAGTTGTAACTTTTCATCGGTAAATATTTGTTCATCATTAAAAAGTTTAAAACAATTAATATGAACACTATTTTCCGTAAACGTCAAACTACGCTTAGCGGCGCAATTGCGAAGCTCTTCTTAGTTACAGAGATGCACTGATAGAAATACGTTTTAAAATATGATATACGTGAGTCAATATTACCTTTTCGTTCCTAAAAATCCAGTGAAAAGAAATAAATAGGTCGAAATTGTAAAGAATTTAAGGAAAAAAATCATCTGATTGGGATCCACCAAAAACTAATGTTGATTGTTAACGTTAAAATACAATTTTGTTTTTGTACCAAAAAGTATCCTTCAATTTTTGGTAGCATATGCATGATCGTTGAATGCAGCCCTGGACTGGTATTGCAAACGCTCTCGCGGCCGTATTAACACGCGTATTTACATACAAAATACACGAGAAAAACTTTTTACTCGTGTCGCGAGAATGGTTCAGAATAGCAACCTCATAAACAGTACTATGGATAGGTTTTTTGTGTCACTTCTTAAAACGTTTTACTCTATAGGGCAAGTCTATGTATTATATGTCGATGGGTCCGGAAGATCTGAAGTGCAAGACTGATCATCTAGCTTTCGTGCACCAAATGGGCTATTGGATAGGGAATAATGACTAAACATAATAACACGGATAAAACAGGAGAGTAAAACAGTGATCTGCAATGACCTGCATTCTTTATCACAATGGGTAATGAATGTGAAATGAGTCATTTAAGTAATGCGGAAACAAGGAATAAATTATTCACGATGATGCGCGATTCCACAGGATGTAAGTATTATATGACTATATTAAAAATGATAATTAATGGAGAAGAATTCTTTATCCACAAATGTAATTATCAATCATGATTTTGTCTCCCTATAGCGTCTTACTGAGCCGATGAAATGATAGGCTTTGTATGGACAATCATTGTTTTTTTTCGTTTTGGGCATGAGTTTTTTAAGATACATTTGTTGCATTAACATAATATTACAGTGTATTAATAATTATAGATTTGCATTATACAAATATTTAAATTCGTTAGTTGAAAAAATCTGCCTTGCCTACTAAGCAATACAGCATTTTTGTTAAATCGAATGGTAAAAATCGATCACAAAATTATATCAAAGCAGAATTTGGCAGGGAGTTATAGCTGATCCTAGATTGCCGAACGCGCTGGAGCAGTCTTGCAGCAATGATAACGAGGTTCGACAGAGTCAAACGGGGCATATCTAAAGCTCTTATTGATCTTAAATTGACATCATCTTCATTTTCTTTCACTGATAAAGAGTTTATAACATTGACTGATATTGAATATATGCTTTGGAGCCAGTAAAACTTGCTGTAAATGTTTTATGCCGCGAAGATGAAACTTTAGTTACTGCGGAAACCACATTGAGTTTCATGATCAACAATCTGATTCGTTTGGCGCGACATATTTAACTGCAGTTAACTCACTTTTAAAACAAGAATTAAAAAACTATTATTTGAAAAAAATTATGTTCTTTTATAATTTATTTTTTTTACATTATAAATTTAAGACACTTCTATTCACTCATATCAAACACACTCACCCTGTCCATAAACCCACCCTCACACCCATATACTCTCACACACATATTCACATACCTACCAAAACCACACCCACTCACTTACCCACGCATCCTCACACACAAAAATTCGCACACATGCACTTCTATGTCTTAATATCAAACTGAACTGGATTTTTATAATTGTATTTATGTGGAAAACTGATTTGGCTCTATTTAATGTTTTTTTATAATGTTGTGAATATTTTTTTGTATTGCTGTTGTTTTTCTGAATAAAAAAAAACAAACTAAAAAGACAAAATAACGGATTAAGCGAGGAACTTGTAACATCTTTATCTCACCGGATAAAAGAACGCCGCACATC
This sequence comes from Micrasema longulum, assembly GCF_059751315.1. Lineage (NCBI taxonomy): Eukaryota > Metazoa > Arthropoda > Insecta > Trichoptera > Brachycentridae > Micrasema > Micrasema longulum. The sequence goes on along the minus strand of NW_028278238.1, from coordinate 372,829 downwards.
GATGACTGCCGTATTGCTTTACTTGGAAAATCCAATAAAATATCTAGAACAAGATTCGATGTCTACAAATGAGGAAGATGATACATTCTTTTTTCCAAGCAAAGTAACACTGAGAACACAAATAAAGAGTTTGATTGAGGGGCTGCTATTAGAGGCGCAGCCACAACCTCAAACCGAAACCCAGCGGGTTGATGACGACGACGTGTCTTTTCGCAATAATGAGTATTGAGTTTGATTACAAAACATGAAAAATAATCACATTAGAGACGACAAAAAGCACAAACTTCAACAAAAATTAGGAATATCTTAATGAGTAAATATTGTTTTATTCAAAATATGAAGCAGTGCTTTGTGGACAAACGTTTTCGACATGTGATGCTAAAAGGAAAATTTATGTGAGAGGGGCGAATTTTTTTTTACTAAACAGTGCCCTATGGATTGAAATGAGGTGGTGCGCTATGGACGAAAAAAATAATATTACTAACAAAGTGATTTAACGACCATTTCTAAATGTAAATGCTTTCTATGAAATTTTATTTATTTATTAATAACAAACTAAAATACAATATTACAACTAAATATAATTTTTTACATTAATCAAATACATATATTAACATTAACGTTTCCCATTACGTAAAAGAAATAAACAATTCTTGTGTATATAATGGGGAGTGACGTCTTACAATAGATTATTTTATTTTTATCAATAATATTTTTAGAATAACATAAATAACTAACAAAAAAGATATTAACGATGTTTTCAATCAGTGTTACATAAAGAAGAATTATAGATGTATTTTTTTTACTTCTTTCTTAAATATATTGTATTCCTGACTGTACTTTTTACTATCTTTGTTCATTTAATTAAAGAAAAATATTCCTCTGTAAGTATAATGATGTTTTGCAGTAGTTGTTTTTAATTTAGGGATTACCACCTGTTCTAGGTCGCGTACTTACGTTTTGAGACCTAGAAATACTTCTATTTATTTTATCTTTATGTATTTGAAGCAAACAATTCTTTTTATATAGCAATTTTATATCTAAAACCTTAAATTTTTCAAATAATTGAACAGTGGGAAAAGTAGACGGTTTTTTAAAAATAACTTTTATAATTATTTTTTTATTTGTTTAACTGGTAAAATATTTGTTTTAAAAGCACCACCCCATCCGATTATTCCGTACTGTAATATGGATTGGGCGAATGCAAATCATCATCATTATTTCCTTTCCGCACCTTATGGTGTATAGGGCACTGCATTGGTACACTACAGTGTATCTAGATCATTTTTGTTACATGTAGGTAAAATGATCAGTCTTACGCTTCAGGTACCAGTCCAGGGGCTATGAAAAATATTCTAGTGTAAAAATACCCTTTTAAATAAATATTTCATGTCGGGAATCGAAACCGAGACATCTTGGGTGGTAGGCAAACGCGCTGACCACTATACCGCGAGGCCGAACATGAAAACTAGAGAAAAATATCGTATTCTACCGTAGAATACGATACTTACAATAAACTACCAATGGTATAAGTACTACCGGCCTCACATCTCTACTTATGACTATGCAAAGTCGATACCGCCAACCAGTGTTAAAGCCGAGCGTGCGTTTTCCGCCGCTGGTATGTATAACAAAATAAGATCGAATTTAAAAGACTTTAAATATAACCTTTAAATATTTTATAATTTCTTCGGAAATTCATCTAATTTAAAAAAAAAGTTAAAACTGTAAAATATATAATATATACTCTAAGGTTAAAACTGATTTTGAATTAAAAATAATAGCGATAGAATTTTGATAAATCAGCAAATAGAATTTAGAACTCACCCTTATTAGTTAGTCCCCTTAGTTTGACCCTAACCATTGCAATAAAATAATAAACATTTTCATAGAATAGAATCCTCCCTTCCAGTACACCGCGAACACATGTTCTGAATATTATTTATCGTCCATCATCCATATTCACACCTATGAAATACAAATATGTGATTGCGCAGCAGGATTATACGTCGCGAAACGTAAATATTTTGACATTTAATATTAGGTGTTCACGGATGTTCCATTGTGATCGCGAATACGATAAACAACCATGGTGAGAAATTGTTATCACGTCGATAGTTATTTGTGATTGAGCTAATGGACGAGTTTAGTGTGTCAAGAGTCAAGACATCAAGAGAAAAACATGATTTTAAATTTCCATCATGGGCGCATGCTCAGAAGAAAATATGGATATAAAGAAAATAAAGTGCTGCTACATGTTTACTTAGTGAGAATAAGCTATAAATATGAAATTGATTAGCTATAGTCAGCATAAAACATTAAAGAAAGAATAGAAAATGAAACATCAAGTGGATAAACTATTTCTCGTGTATAAAAAAAATGGCCGAGACATGGAACCAAGACAAAATAATTATAATGTTTCTGCTATTATAAATACTGCTCAACACAATAAATTGACTATTGCAAAAAAATATGACATGTCATTATTATTCATGTGTGGAGATAAAATTGTGAATTAGTGAAAGTGAAGAGAAAATAAGAAATACATAGTTAAGCAATAACACAAAATATTGAATCGACAGATTAGAAATTGAAAAAAAAAATAATATTTATCAGCAAAACTGTTAAGCTAATATAAAAAAAATGTAGTAGATTGTTAACTATTGTCTTATAACAAATACGTTATTATTAATAATTATTTATCCATTTCTCTCCACAAGAATGTTTAAAAAAACATTGATGCCTAAATTTATGACGTGAGTAGATGAAGGCATTATGTCGCTAATTTTAAAAATATACTTTTCACGTAAATTAAGATTTTATGTGCACCCCTTTCATATAAAGCCAACTACATCATCAAAAAGTAGCAGAAAACTAATTTTTAAGGTGAATTATTATGTTATTAATAATTGTACAGGTCTAAATTTGTTGCAACAGAGGGAAAACATTTAAGAGAGGGGAATATGGAAGTCTAGGAATTTACAGGGCTTATGACCTGTCGTTGGATGGTTTAAGTGGCCATTCACCATTCTGCCTATGTTTAAACATCCACATTTCCTAGAAAGGAAATCTAGTCAGTCTGCAAACATTTGGACAAACTCAAAACATTGTTGAATTAACTAACTGGTAAAAGAAGTTAAAAAATTGGAAATTTGTTTTTAGGCATTGCATAGTAGGTAAATTGGTTCAGCCGGATGAATCTCACCCACATGATAAAGGTTTCAGCTCTTTTACTTCACAAAAGTCAACAAAGGAAGAGTTGAGGATATGTGAATGTTCAAACATAGCCAGAATGGTGAATGTTACACAGTGTGTCAAGTGGCCACTTAAACCAGCTAACGACAGGTCATAAGCCCTGTAAATGCCCAGACTTCCATATTCCCTTCTAAAAAATGTTTTCCCTCTGTTGAAAGAAATTTAGATCTGAATAACTCCCCAGCTAGGAAATCCAGCCAGTCTGAAAACATTTGGACATACTCAAAAGATTGTTGATTAGTACTGGTGTTCAAAACTTTAACCACAGATATCTCTGCTTATTTCTTGAATTATAAATTTACATAATACTCAAAATACACTTATTTTTTTCTGTAAAGTACATAATTAATTATTCAACTATTAACCCTTACGCTGCTACGCAGTTTTTCAAGAATCTAATCAGAAATCCTCTTATTTATACATTTAAAAAATATTTTATCGAATACGTTGTTTTCCAAACACACTACTGTTTTATCAATTAATAGCAATTCCAAGAAAAATCTTCCATTTCATAAATATCTAATTCAAGCCCGATGGAGTGAGCAAGATAGACAATTCGTGCCACAAATAGACAATTTTCGTACAGCGGTTGTAAACCCTTTCTTAATTGAAAATAAAAACAAACAAAACTGATCTCGTACTGCAATCTCAAGGCGCATTGTTATTATTGAAACGAAATAATTATGAAAGTTTTTTTGTTGATTACGGGGCAAAGTGCTCTGTTATATATTATCAAACCTACCACCTCCATCAATGCATCTAAACAAAAATTGAGTAAAATATATCTTGAAATTTGTTGCAACAGAGAGGGAAAACATTTTTGCCAAGGGAATATGGAAGTCTAGGCATTTACAGGACTTATGATCTGCCATTGGCTGGTTTAAATGACCACTTTACACACTGCGAAATATTCACTATTCTGGGTATGTTTACGCATCCACATTCATGATTATTTTTACATTACCTCAACTCTTCCATCTGTTGACTTTTGCAAACTAAGTTATTTTAATCAACAATATTTTGAGTATGTCCAAATGTTTGTAGGGAGTTATTTAGATTGAAACTTAAAGGTTACCGGTAAATGTACTAAGAAGTGATATTATTTCTTAGTAGTTGTTATAATATAATTTTAATTTTAAAAATAATGTTTTTGTACAACTGTCTCACAAATTGATATCTCTTCTAAGAAACATATTCCGTTTCACTAATAGCTAGTTCACGCATAATGGATTGAGCGAGATAGACAACAGTTGCCGAAATTACAAACAGCTGAGGTAAATTACATATTTTTTACATTTATATATATTTTTTTTTTTGTTACTCTAACTAACAATTTAACTCTGCAAAGCGTCCTTTTTATTATGAATAAATTTACAAAATATATCATTCCAAATGATAACGGATAGTGAAAGTGATAAAGAAAAAATAGTACCTCGCCGAGAAACTCAGAGGCTTAGCAGCTCAACCTATTCCGAAAGTGAATAAGACAATAACGATATTTTTTTAAGTGATAGTGATAATAATTTATAATATGACTCTTACGAAGAGCACGAAATCGAAGAAGCTTTTTCTTGAAGTATTTTTGGATCAATATCGAGCTAATATACCCCATTTACGTTTGGTTTGTAGAATAGTTTGTAGAATAGAGTTTGTATTGTAATAATTACGTTTTGTTAGTAGAGGAATAATTACTACCTAATGAACAGCTAAAACATTTTGATTTCCCATAACTGTGGGTACTTACCCATTATAATAAATTAACAAATGATTTTTTTAATATTCAAACGTCCTAATTGACAATCATTGGGTTTCATGGTGAATTATTTTTATGTTTTATGGCTCTTTACTTATTTGTTTATATTCTTAATTATGGGGTTTTCCGGTGATATAGGGACCTCAATAGACAAGAGTTATTATATTAAAGGTAAAGTATTTAATTAGTTATTCATTACGGAAGTACATCAATATTTTCGTAATCACTGAATCGGGTTTAATAGCGGGGAAAACACCAAATATAATTATTTTCCTCAAATATCATATAGGTAATTAAAAATCTAACTATTAACATGGATTTATTTCACTGTTTTTGGAATGTAAAAAAGTTCACTGTTTCAGGTCCCGACTAGCTAGAAGATTCCTGTGTTTAGTCGTTTCTCTTTTCTTAAAAGCACTGCGAATTTAAACATCATAAGTAAATTTATAATGAGGATGTTTAGTGGTTTTTAAAAAAATAAATTGACAAAGCTTTTTTTTTCAATTTTTATGTATCGTACTATCAGCGCTACGATCTTTTAAAGTTTTGTATTTCTGACATTAATCCGCGTGTGACGTCACAAGTTCTCTTCCGCTTCTTCTCGGTTAGTTCTGTTGATTGGACCATTGACGATTAGCAAACCGGAAATCTTACACAACCCTCTTATCATTGATTGATTCATATGAACAAGTGACGTCGTTCAAAGTTGTTCGTTTTCATTGAGATATTTTTAATAATTTTTTATTCATTTTCAAGAAACTTTGGCGTACAATTTAATGCTTAAATTTTTACTGCGCGTAAAACATTTTTTGTATAAAATTTTCCGTAGGGCTGAAATAGGTACGAAACTAAATAATAACTACTACTACTACCATCACGCCATTTCCCCGTAGGGGTAGGCAGAGAGAATGGACCGCCACACAGGTCTATCCTGGCATACAATCCTAGCCTCTTCCACATTCATACATCTTGTCATAAATGCCCTTCAGTTCTGTCTGCTTTTCACATATAACCCGTCGAATAAGTAATTTTTATGTTTTGAAAATGTTTTATACCACTGACGGTTAAGTGCAACAAGCAGTTCCCGAATTCATTTACCCTTTTGGGGATTATGACGTCAGCATCAGTCTAGTTAGAACTTTATGATAGGGATTAACAACAACGATATATCGTTGTTTAGCAGTATAAGGGTTAATTTAACAATAAGTTGCCACATGGCTCAAGTGTGGTGTTGATAGCTTAGTATAATCTGATTACAAAATAACTCCATAAGTTTGACCATAAACATAAGTACCTACATGTATGTCTTATATTTCATTCTACAGAACAAAGAGACTGCAGCATAGTATGGTTGTAAAAGACATCTTTCGCTATTGCATTCTTAGTTTATGCAGAAGAAATTTAAAAGGTTTAGATTTCTGAATAACTTCCTTAATCAGAAAATACTTACTCCAACCGAACTGCTTTTCTAAACTAAATGCGCGAATATAATTCATGCTCTACAATTCTGCCCCCTGTGAGATTATTAAGGATTTCAAAGTAAATAAGGAATAAGGTGGTTTAAATTCATTATTACTTAATTATCACACAGGCCCAAAATGGACACATCCATTGACTTGTTATAACTATAATGGCAAAGATGTTGCAATGTTTCAAGCACGAATCATCGAGTGGAGTGAACAGCGGAATAAAAAATAGTTCTGTGTGTGAAATGAACCAGAACCCTGGCTCAATTTTAGGCTCAAGTGGAGTATATGCTTCACATATTATACTGGTTAGTGCATTTGCCTACCATTTCTGAGGACTGGCTCCTAATGCGCAAGACCGATTATCTTGCCGATTACTGATGCAGTGTCCTATCCGCTATTGGGTCGGGAGAGAAGAAAGATGGAGATGGAAGAATCTGGTAATGACCACTAAGGAGCGAATAGGTAATCGAAGAAATAATATTTGTTTGGAATTTAAGCTCGGGCACAAGTCAAACATTAACTCTACAGTGATTAAAAAAACATTTATGCTAATTAATGTTATGGTCAATGTAACGTTTGAGGGTCATTGTAAGTTTAAGTATCGACATTAAAAGAATCCTGAATAAAAAAATTCTACATAAATCTCATAATAATTCAATTAATTACATAACTTGACTTGGGATTAATTTTTAGGATAGTTTTCCTTTGTGAGATTTTTCTGTTTCCATCCAAGGGCAGAAAAACCAGTTTTCAATCAAAATCTAACAAGGAAAAAATGCCATCTCACATATTAATACTTTATAATTATGGTGCGAGTTTAAATTATAAAGCGCTTGCGTATTTTTTTTGTAAAATACTTAATGTTTTTCTAATACACCGCAAGACAAAAAAATTACGAGTTTACCTGCTACCGCGCCCCTTGACTTTACTGAACCCTTTTTCTAAGAAATCCTTTATCGATACCTCTTTCTTTTGTTTAATAAATTAAGGACACTATGTGTCACCTTTCTACAATATTTACATTTTAAAATGTCTCAACAGTCTTGTTTTACCCGCGTTTGAGTGAACATAACACAACAATCATGGAAAGTGCAAAGCAAATGTCGATTGCGATAAAATCCAAAATAATCACATTGTCGCAAGAAAACATATCTAATTGTGAAATATCTCGTCGAGTTGGGTATTCAGAAGGTGCAGTGAGGTTTTTATTTAAAAAAATCCAAGAAACTGGATCCATAGAACGGAAAAAAGGAAGCGGACGGGGGCGCGTGACATCTGCCCGAGATGATCGCTTAATAAAAAAAATTGTTATGCGCGATCGATTTTTAACGGCACCTGAAATACACGCAGAGGTGCAGTCTACCAGCACATCAACATTTTCAGTAAAAACAGTGTCCAGGCGGCTGTTGGAGCATGGTTTCCAAGCACGGAGTCCCGCAAAGAAACCATTACTCACGGACAAAATGAAGAAGGCTAGACTGGATTGGGCGAAAGAGCACCAGAATTGGACCTTGGAGGATTGGCAAAATGTTGTTTTCTCTGATGAATCAAAATTCAACCTTTTTGGTCCAGACGGCAGAAAGATAGTTCGACGAAAACGTGGGGAAAGATATCATCCGTCGTGCGTCACTCGAACCGTTAAACATTCACCCTACGTGATGATTTGGGGGTGCATGACAGCATACGGTTTAGGACCTCTAAATTTTGTACAGGGTACGATGAATGCCATTCAGTACAAAAAAGTGTTAAAAAAACATATTATTCCAACAATCGAGGACATTACGCAGTATACCGCGGACCCAATTTTTCAGGACGATTCTGCGCCGTGCCATAGAGCCCGCACTGTGAGTACAAATATATATATATTTAAATGCATTTTGTGACCACATGATAAATAATTTATTGTTTTTTTATAGATCAATGAATTCAAGGAGAAAATTGGCTTAAAATCGTTGACGTGGCCCGGGAATAGCCCTGATTTGAACCCGATAGAAAATTTATGGGCGATAATGAAAAAAAAAGTCGGGAAAAAAAAATCAAAAAACATTGAGGAATTAAAAAAAAACTTAATTCAAGTTTGGGAAGAAGAAATAACATCAGAAATTTTAGATTCGCTTTACGCTTCTCTAAATAATAGAATTTTACATGTTATAAAAAATAAAGGTGAATTCACTAAGTACTAAATATTTTTAAATGTTATAAATATGTTTAAATGTAAAATACTTTAACTTAAAATAAAGCGATAAGAACCTACTTCTTAAATATGAATTAAAAAATAACATGTCTTTTATTATTCCATCACAAACACTCGACCATAAATGAACCGTTATGGGTCTCTAAGGTTCGGGTAATCTGATACCTGATATATAATGGCAATTTCTAAGTACAATTCATGAGTAAGATTTTTTATTTTAACCTTGAAATAACGAGTAGTCATCACATATGTCAAACAATATAAAAAAAAACTAATTAAATATCAAGAATAATTCATTATATGTCAATTTTAGTTTTTTTTGAGAACTCGTAAATTTATTTGTCTTGCGGTGTAAGTATGACTTGATAGTATTTCCACAATGCACTTAATTTCTATCGGAACTTTCTAAATCTTAAGGTTATATTATATTTAATTTTAACCTCAGAAGGTAGGTCAGTATCATCATACCATTTCCGCTCTCTAAATGGAGGATATGGTACCCACAAAGAGCCTGCCAGCTCCGATGCACCCTCCCAAGTCGACCTCATAGTAATTTTAAGAAATTCAAAGTTATCAATTCAGAATAATTACTTTGGCCTGGGAACTTAAATAAGTAATTTCTAATCAAATATTGCAATACATCTTAACACAAACAGTACAAGACTAGTGTGTTTATGCTTGGAGCTGATTTGAAGGTTATTATAACCTACCTACAAAGCATTATTTGATACGATATGAAAAGTATATTTTTGCTGTAATGAATACTGTTTCAGGTCGTATTTTAAAATTTAAACCTTTTCCAGCAACATTATATTAATTTCTGGCAATTAAGTCCCGACAGCACGGTAGACAACTTTATGCTAATCTTTTCAATGCTATAGGAATACAAGGTTTAGCATAATAATTATCATAGCAATTATTAGAATAAAGATTGAGCAATGCATAATTACCTGTTATTATTTAACATATAAATGCTATCCATTTTGTGGCAGGATTGAACTCATGCACTAAGACAACACGATGATTTTCATAACACACGCAAAATGAAACTACACTTTTTAAAAGTTAGAAGCACAAAGTATTTTTTAAATGCAATTTTGTTGAGAAGTGTTAAATATAAACACGACCAAACTCAAATCGCATAGATTCGGAGCACGTTGGTGGATCTTCAGAATTATAGAACCAAACTAGCGAGTTAGCAAGCGGGACGCAAAATTATTGAGAAAGAGAAATCGTTTGGTGGGGGAAATACGTTCGCTGTAGGTTACTCGAGATATTTCTCAACATTGGCTATCGCAAAAAAGGTCACGTCAAAGTTCACGAGCATGAACTTATTGCGTTTTCAGATGTTTTCCTAAGTAAAATATTCTATTCACTAAGTTACTTAGTGTAAACAAAGAGCACAAAACAAAATTTGACGTTTGTTAGTTTTCTTTATCCTAAAAATTGATCGGTATAGAAGGAATTTACTGTACCATTATAAATATTTTTTTACTTCTTTAAAAGAGATTACATTTAATTAATAACGCATAATGTTTACAAAGCACGTTATTGTATAATAAATTCTTTACTATTATTAATGATTCGTGATGTTTAATACATTTTTGATTTAAAATCATTGATCTATAGCTTGGAAACATATAGCCCTGTCACCTATTGACAAACGCTAAAAACTGTATTATTTTTTAACAATTTGGTTTGTGGCTAGGCTAAAATGTAGCCTGTAAATAATATCAAAATAGGTCTAAATCGCAACTACAACTATTTTTTTATATTGACAACACCAAATTATAAACGCATTTGTGATTGGCTGTGATTGGTTCAAGGAATGAACAAGGTCACGACGCACACTGAGGCGTTTTATATATTTACGCGGTCAAAAGAACGCTTATCAAGTTAAATAGTCCTTGAACCATACCTTGAACAATAAACAGTAGGTAATACAAGGAAATGATAAACTCTTTTTCAAAAAGAAAAGCAATTAAATTATCATTGCAGCTTAGTCAAGTTTGAATGATAATTTTGTCCTCAAAAAGTCTACAAAGAAGCAATGGAGGTTTCTAATGAAGAACAGCAAGACTCATCATCATCATCCTAATTCATAATTTTAAATTATAACTCTATGCTTACTTTTAAAAAAACATCTGAAATGATTGTGCTTTTGTTTAATTACGAAATAATTTGTTGAAAATGTATTTAATTTCTAAATAAGAAGGCACCAATTAAGATATATATAATGATAAACAAATTAATTTAATATTTTTAACCAGTCAGATCAAATAGCAATAAGGCAACAAATACCTCTTGCAACACCGACTAGATACAAAAGGTATCCAACATCTACTAGATCTAGTCGGTGTTGAGGTAGCTTTGTAGTGACTTTTTATATTTACTTTTAAAGAATTACCACAAACCACAGTAGGAGAATCAAATGCCACGCGCTGGCGTGCTGTTATTTGATGAACTTCATTTCATTTTTTGTAGACTGTCCTATGATTATTTTAAAATCAATAAATACAATAACTAAGTATATTCAACAATGTTTTGAGTTTGTCCAAACTTTTGTAGACAAGGTCTGGATTCACCCCCACAGGGAGCTGTTAATATAAACATATTACATCTCCCTAGAAAATGCAGTCCTTGTCTATGAAAATTTGGACACACTAAAAACATTGCTGATAAATCCATCTGGTTCAAGAACAATTATAAAAATTTAAAAATGGTTTCAGGCTAATGCCTAATAATAGGTAATCCTAGTATATAGGTGAAATATTCCAATTAGATGAATCTCACCCGCAAAAATAAAGGTTTCAGCTCTTTAACTTCACAAACATAAACAGATGGATGAATTGAAGGAATAAAGATATTCAAATATAGGCATAATGGCGAATGTTACACAAAGTGGCCACTTAAACCAGCCAATGACAGAAGCCCTGTGAATGCTTAGACTTCTATATTCCCTTCTCTAAAATGTTCTTCATCTCTGTTATAATATGATAAGCATATTTCTATTACAATGCTTTCAACTCTTAAAGACTGTGGTAAATAATTCATTTGCGCGCAGTGAGTAACATTGTTTTACCACAAGCAAAAGATGGTGTTATTCTAAAGTTCAGACATTTGAAGAAAAAAACAAGGAGATATACTGTTGAATAAATCATATTATTTAGCCCAGTTACAGCAAAATAATTTTTAAATCATTAATACACCAGTCATTTTACGTGCGTGCGTGCATCTTCCATCACTGTCGATAACCGACTGAATCTCTTTTCTCACAAACACCGACCACAGAACAGCATTTCTGTCTTACGTGTTATGAGTTCTATTTTCGTGCTCTCTCTTTTAGATATTTATTGCTGTATTGGCATTACATTCGAATTTTACTTTCCAAATATGGTGTGAAAATGTCCACTTGAAGATTACAGAAACGACAAATTCATTATTTAAAAAAATAAGAGAGATATATCAAGTCTTGTATTGTATGTAGACTATTTTAGTGTGACATCACAGCCACACAAAAGTTTAATTGATTCTGTGACTAATATCACACCTTTTAATTTTTGGTTTCATCATCATTATTCCCTTTCCGCATCTAATGGTGCATTGGACACTGCTTTGGTACACCAACTGCAGAGTATACTGATTAATTTTTTTACACAAAGTTAATATAATTAGTCTTATGCTTCAGGTGCTAGTCCAGGGACTATGAAATTGACATTTTAATGTCAAAATACATTTTAGAATTCATATTTAATTTTAAACATGTTGGGAATCGCACCCAAGACCTCTTGTATAGTAGACAAACCTCTGACTATTTGACCATGAGGCGGACATTCTTATTTTACATAAGATGTAATATCTTAGCATCAAGCATGTAATGGATTAACATCCCATTTTCTTATATATTGAGCAGCAGGCTTACGCTGCCACAATTTTGTTTTGTAAGTTTATAAGTTCATTCGTTCGTCAATCCATCTCATTCTAACGTAATCGAAACCATATTTTGGAACTCTCGTTCCCTCTTGTATTAAATGTATGAATTTATAATACAAATTAGTTACAGCATAAGGCCACAGAAAGAACATACTAATAATGAGGAAGTTCAACCCTACGGGAAATTGGATGCAAAAAAATGTTTTCTCACATATGGTAAAAATAAGAGCATTAAATTGTACAGAAAAGTTTTTTAAAAATACATGTTTTTTTTTATTTTTCAATGATCTACGTCACTAGTTCTTATGAATTAACCAATGATAAGAGAGTTGCGATGAATTTACGGTTTAGGGTAAGTCTACTGACAAATCGGCAGAACCGACCAAGAGGAAGGGGAAGAGAGTTTGAGACGTCAAAAGCGGAGTAATCTCAAAAATGCAAAAATTAAAAAAAAATCACATTTCTAATAATATGATGGATAATTTTTTAGATTTTTTTTTGGTTTAATTTAGAAGTCTTATTTACAACTTAAAAAACATAATAGAAATAAAAACAGTCGTTGGTCCATCTCTTTAGTGGCTTTCCTCATGATGTTTGGGATACGTTATCATTATATTTGTTTGTAATATGTATGTATTTGTATGAATAGAAATATAAACAGTGGTTGATCCATCTCTTTAGTGGCTTTCCTCATAATGTTTGGGATACGTTATCATTATATTTGTTTGTAATATGTATGTATTTGTATGAATAGAAATATAAACAGTGGTTGATCCATCTCTTTAGTGGCTTTCCTCATAATGTTTGGGATACGTTATCATTATATTTGTTTGTAATATGTAAATATTTGTATGAATAGAAATAAAAACAGTCGTTGGTCCATCTCTTTAGTGGCTTTCCTCATAATGTTTGGGATACGTTTCATTATATTTGTTTGTAATATGTAAATATTTGTATGAATAGAAATAAAAACAGTCGTTGGTCCATCTCTTTAGTGGCTTTCCTCATAATGTTTGGGATACGTTATCATTATATTTGTTTGTAATATGTATGTATTTGTATGAATAGAAATATAAACAGTGGTTGATCCATCTCTTTAGTGGCTTTCCTCATAATGTTTGGGATACGTTATCATTATATTTGTTTGTAATATGTAAGTATTTGTATGAATAGAAATAAAAACAGTCGTTGGTCCATCTCTTTAGTGGCTTTCCTCATAATGTTTGGGATACGTTTCATTATATTTGTTTGTAATATGTAAATATTTGTATGAATAGAAATAAAAACAGTCGTTGGTCCATCTCTTTAGTGGCTTTCCTCATAATGTTTGGGATACGTTATCATTATATTTGTTTGTAATATGTAAATATTTGTATGAATAGAAATAAAAACAGTCGTTGGTCCATCTCTTTAGTGGCTTTCCTCATAATGTTTGGGATACGTTTCATTATATTTGTTTGTAATATGTAAATATTTGTATGAATAGAAATAAAAACAGTGGTTGATCCATCTCTTTAGTGGCTTTCCTCATAATGTTTGGGATACGTTATCATTATATTTGTTTGTAATATGTATGTATTTGTATGAATAGAAATATAAACAGTGGTTGATCCATCTCTTTAGTGGCTTTCCTCATAATGTTTGGGATACGTTATCATTATATTTGTTTGTAATATGTAAGTATTTGTATGAATAGAAATAAAAACAGTCGTTGGTCCATCTCTTTAGTGGCTTTCCTCATAATGTTTGGGATACGTTTCATTATATTTGTTTGTAATATGTAAATATTTGTATGAATAGAAATAAAAACAGTCGTTGGTCCATCTCTTTAGTGGCTTTCCTCATAATGTTTGGGATACGTTATCATTATATTTGTTTGTAATATGTATGTATTTGTATGAATAGAAATATAAACAGTGGTTGATCCATCTCTTTAGTGGCTTTCCTCATAATGTTTGGGATACGTTATCATTATATTTGTTTGTAATATGTAAGTATTTGTATGAATAGAAATAAAAACAGTCGTTGGTCCATCTCTTTAGTGGCTTTCCTCATAATGTTTGGGATACGTTTCATTATATTTGTTTGTAATATGTAAATATTTGTATGAATAGAAATAAAAACAGTCGTTGGTCCATCTCTTTAGTGGCTTTCCTCATAATGTTTGGGATACGTTATCATTATATTTGTTTGTAATATGTATGTATTTGTATGAATAGAAATATAAACAGTGGTTGATCCATCTCTTTAGTGGCTTTCCTCATAATGTTTGGGATACGTTATCATTATATTTGTTTGTAATATGTAAGTATTTGTATGAATAGAAATAAAAACAGTCGTTGGTCCATCTCTTTAATGGCTTACCTCATAAAGTTTGGGATACGTTATTATTATATTTGTTTGTAATATGTATGTATTTGTATGAATAGAAATAAAAACAGTTGTTTAAAAATTATTATATTTTATTTTTGAATTAGTAATGCATACTGTGAAAACTTTTTATTTTTTGATGTGACTTTTTACTTTTCTTCAAATGAAAGATCATATGTTAATTAAAAACAATGTAAATGTTTTTAAACGTAAGTTCAGTTACAGAACAATATATTTAATAAACATTTATATTCTCTCTCTAAGATGGTTTGGTCATGTAGAACGAATGGACGACAAAAGAATGGTAAAACAAGTATATATGGTGAAAATGAACGGTAACGTGAGACGAGAACGACCAAGGAAGACGCGGCATGATCAGATAAACCAAAATCTTAAGTCTGGTTATGTCAAAAGCAGTAAAAACCGAAGGGCATGTATGACAAGATGTATGAATGTGAAATAAGCTAGGAATGTATGCCAGGATAGACGTGTGTGGCGGTCCATTCTCTCTGCCTACCCCTAGGGAGAAATGGCGTGATGGTAGTAGTAGTTTATATTACCCAAACATTTGTACACATTTTTATTCAAACATAAAATTATGGATATTTTTCTGTTTAACACATCTATAATAATCTGGTTTTAAATTCATTCATTATAATATTTGAAGCGTGGGCAAAAAAACATGATTTTTATAGGTTTGAGTTAAATATGCCAAGTTGTAGAGTCATGATTTTTATAGGTTTGAGTTAAATATGCCAAGTTGTAGGTATTTACAGTATGCACCCATGTGTCCTATCAAAATATCGTAATTTACGTCCAATCATTGGCAAAATGTATTTAAAATTTTGGGCATAGCTGAAGAAACGCGAGCAGTCAGTTTGATACGAAAAAGAAAGATTCGAAGCTAGCGCATTATTTTAAGAAATGTGCGTAGTCAGTCGCTAATCAGGCGGATTTCAACAGTGCGTGTTGAAAAATGCATATTACTGTAATTCTGTTCGTGAGTTACATATTATTTGTGACTCAGCTGAAAGGCAAAATAATAACTTTACCATATTCAAATTCTGCTATTAATATCGTTCATATTGTCCAGGCACTTGACAACAACTAACTCTGAACCCAAAATATTTTTTTCGGAGTGTCACTTAGTTTAAAATTACATTGATTTTGAACTTTTTTTTCGCGTATAAAGCATACTAGAACGTTTCTTTCCCCTACAATGAGGTTTATTTTTATATTAATCTCCATAATACTTTTGTTTACCGATCATTTTAAAGACTTTTTATTTAGAGTCATTCAAAAATGTTGATTGATTACAAATATGCAAAAAAAAAGATTAGCACTTCATTCATCGATAATGTTTAAAACAGTTTTGAAACTAAAAATTCGTTTTTCTTGAAATGTTGGTTTCATAACTACGCATGTTTCTTCCACCTACCCTTCATATGTATTTGGGGATGAAATAAAAGTTTCATTAAATTTTCAGTTATTTAATGCATAATAATATTATAATAAATACAGATAGCATGTGAGTAAACTAATATCAATAAAATAAGAATATTATCACAAGCTGACTCCAAACCCTAGGATCTATCCCCTTAACACAAATTGTCTAATACATCTAGAATCTTCTCAGTTAAGGGTTTCATACATATTAAATAATTGTAGTGTTAATTCTCGTTACTTTCTATTTATCCATTATAGTTTAAAAAATTGAGAATCGTGTAACACTTAATGGCAATATCATTATCAGTGTTGTATATAACTGAGCCACACAGTTGAGTATTTTAATGATTCGTCGCAACATGATGAGAAACTTATTTTAATATTTAACAAACACGATGGTGATTAGACAAATGTTACATTTATATAAAAAACTGTGTGAAACGTATACATCTAAAAAATATCATGATCCCAAAATTGACGGAAAGTTTTCATCTAATTATTCTGATCTTCCAAACTAGTACAAAGTACGCGATTACTCTAATCAGGATGAAAAATATACACAAAACTCCGACATCTAACCAATAATTCCCCGCGTCCATTGATAATTCGTCTAAAAATTTACTGGGGATTCTAAATCTACAAAATGCTTCCGAGCAATGTAACTTTTCTCTTTCAAATCCGTAAACTGAGAGCATTCCTCCTTCGAATCCATAGCGCACATAACTTATGTACGACAGCCACTGAAGGTATCCGGGAATGGTGTCAAAAGTTATGAAGAACCCGGAGAACAGGACAATGGGGATGACGGAGACAGGACCGAGGTAAACTGCAGTCTCTATTTTCAGAGCGGCTCCCATGAGAAGTCCTAATGATTGAGCAACGAGAGCCGTGAGAATGTTGATACCTGAGAACATCCCCACACGGGCAGGGTCCATGGGCTGCCCGGTCATGTAATACACTATTAACACATATAATCCGCTAAACACAATCTGTAACAATAGAAAAAATATACAAATATTTGTGGTAAGTATTTTTAATATTCAAAATGTAAAAAAAACTCGCTGATATTTTATTTACCTGAAATGGCAAATCTGCCAATGTTTTTGCAAAATAAAATGCTTTTAAAGAGTACCAGTAGTTTAAGTGTTCTCTAACGAAAACAGACATTTCTTGTGGAACTGAAAATTGAAATGAATTAGTAAAATGTTTATTTGTGATAGACGCTTATTGTTATTTAAATTGTAATTAAAAGACAAGTAATTTTAAATCTAGTGATGCTTGTCTAGTGGCATAAGCAATTGAAATTGGTTAGTTTTTATTCAATAAAATTAGAAAATATTTTTTGAACAAAATCTCCTATGAAGGTAAAAATTTAATTTAATTTTTTATATGATAATAACTCACATGTCAAAATTGTAGGCATCATAGCTGTAAACATGGTAAACATGACAGTAAAGAATATGCAGCCGGTGTTACTTGTCATCTTGGCTGCGTCATTTCCAATATCATAATAAATTAGGCCAATGAGAAGGCCTACCACTGAATGGGAGACTAATCTAAGATGTGTTAAAGTCTGATCTCTGATTATACTAAGGAATGTTCGTTTCAGCAGTATCCAAAACTGTTTAAAGGTAGAAGTCGGGAAGCCGGGCCGGACCATGCTCTCTGTGGAATCCAGTAGAGATGTTGCGCACGTCACAGCCTGGAGTCCGCCGATAGCTTTAGGTTTCTCAAACTCTGTGGTCATGCTGCTTTCTTGAGAAAAGTCTGACATGTCTACAACTATAGCCTCGGGTTTTACTAAAAAAATAAAATTAGAAATATATTGATAAAAATTCTTGTACTTAAGCACTGTTTAAACCCTTTTCAAAATAAGTAAGAAAAGAAGTAGGTAGCATGAATGTTGTCCTGGGGTGTTATTATGAATCTTCGTAGAGAGTGGTTAATTTATGGATTTTTATTTTGTACATGCGACTACACTTTGCTTCATATATGGCCACACTGATGATTAAACGTCGAATGACTTAATAATATAAACAGTTTTATAATTGACATTATAAAACTGTTCAAAAAACAGAAAAAAACAAATACTGTACCAACCTAATTAAGTGTTTTGGGTAATTCTTTAGGTCGCAATAATGTTTTAAATTAAAATCATAATGTATGGTTCCATGTGTTTGTACTTATTTGACATTTAATCATCAGTGTGGCCATATATGAAGCAAAGTGTAGTCGCATGCAAAAAATAATAATCCACAAATTGACCACTCGACCCCAGTGAGAAGATTCAGATTAGTACCCCTGGTGCAATCATGTTTTAAAACTATGTTTTATAAGAATAAAAAATTGTGTAAGAACACAAAGACGAAACATTTTAATTTGTGCATATTCATGTGTGCAGAATAGCATTTTCTGTATTTGATATGATGGAATAATGCATATTTTTATAGTACATTTATGAAATAAAATACTAATCAATTACCGGAAACCGTTGATATTGTGGAACTACTATTTTTGCTGATGTTATCTCTGATGTTTGCCTGATTAGTGGAAGCCTGTTGTTGTTGCTGAGTGATACAGTTGTTGCTCGGCTGGTAATTATTGCATTTTCCATTATTTACTGCCGTCACTAGCTTGGTCACATTATCTCCGTGCTCTCCACAACACACCTCTATAACTGCAAAGGAAATATTATTAGAACATCATAATATGTATATTACAAATCAGGAAAACTAGATATACAATGCACCTTTGTTTTTATTTTTCTTACAAATGTCTAAAGTATCATTACATTGAATGAGAAAGTTTAGTGGTTTTTTTATTTTGTTTTATTTGGCCCGTGACGTTACTAGTTCTCTTCGGTGAGTTGTCATGACTGGTGAGTTGGCTTCCCGGAAACCGGAAATATAGCCAACGCTGTAGTTGATAAGCGAGAATTTGGGATGCAGTTCAAAGAAGTTCATTTATAATTTTTTCATACATTTTAGAAAAACTTTGCCACATAATTAAATGCTTAAATTTTTAGCGTAAGAAAACATTTTTAATATCCAACTTCCCTAGGCACTGAACTACCTCATTGTAAAGACACAGTTAACAGTTTTAATATGATAATCATAATCATTTCCTTTTCGAACCTAATGGTGCATAGGACATTGCATTGGTACACCAATCGCAGCGTACCTTGATCATTTTTGTTACACTATGAAATATTTTGGTGTGAAAACACCCTTTTAAATTATTGCAGATCAACCATGTCAGGAATCGAACCCGAGACCTCTCGCATGGTAGGCAAACTCGCTGACTATTACTATTATTATTTTAAAATAATAATGAATGATTCTTAAAAACTCTTCTATTGCATACATTTTGCCAAAAAAAATGGTAGATAATAATAGACAGCATAATGTTCTCACACTTATGGTAACACTTTCAAAACAGCCATACTGAAATTCAATTTTGTGATCTTGTGGGAACCAATCCAAGTTACTTGTATAGAATTTATTGTTGTCTGTATTATAATCAGTTGCAGATTATAGACCATATTTATTATTATTCAAGTACTTACCTATTTTTGGTTTGACAGGTAAATCAAGTGATAATCTGAATTCAAATTGTATGTAAAAGATTGTAATAATTTATTGTTGGAACAAACTTCACTGTGTTAATTGAAATAACTCACTGTAATCTGCTGGGTTGTGATAAGGCGGACAATGAAGTCCCATTGAAGACAGGAACGGCACCAGTCCGGATAT
Organism: Micrasema longulum; assembly: GCF_059751315.1. Taxonomy (NCBI): domain Eukaryota; kingdom Metazoa; phylum Arthropoda; class Insecta; order Trichoptera; family Brachycentridae; genus Micrasema; species Micrasema longulum. The sequence continues at coordinate 352,657 of NW_028278238.1, read as the reverse complement.
ACTGCCCTGGTAAACACACTGCCCTTCGGCCATAGTATATAAGTAGTCAAACATCTCAAACAATCTGGCGGAGGGCTGATGTATCGTGCAGATTATCGTCCTCCCACCGAGTGAGAGAGACTTAAGTAACCAGATGCACTGGAAACACGAAGAGCTATCCAGACCGGAAGTCGGCTCGTCAAAGAACATCACAGGAGGATTATTAACTAGCTCCAAGGCTATAGACAACCGCTTCCTTTGGCCACCCGATAAGTTTATTGTTCTCGTATTGCTGCACTCCACTAAACCGAGTGTCTGTATAATTTCACTAACAACGTTTTTCTTAGATTCTAGCGAGGTGTCCTTGCCAAGTTTGAGGTTGGCGGACACTGTCATAGCTTCTCTAACTGTGAGGTGAGGGAGGAGGCAGTCGTCCTGCATGATGTAACACGACAGCTTTCGGAACCGCCGGAGATTCCTTTCTTTTCCATTGATGAGAACAGATCCAGTCAGGTTGGCAGTCCTTAAAGGGAAACAAATATACAATTATACTTTTTTTGAAGATTCTCACCGTTTCAACATGACAGAACTCATTTTAAAAAAGATAGTACATAATACAGTAAAACTCCAATTATTCGGATTGATGAGTGCCAGATTTTCTTGCTTTTGAAATAATACAGCAAATTCAAATCATATAAAAAACTTATTTAAACATAGGTAAAGTTAATTAAACAATTAAATTCAAATTAAAAACTTCTCATTAATTCTTTATTTCCTGATAACGATCTGGATATTTGGCATTATTATTTATTTATTTACTTTACAGAAACAAACAGTCAACAATGATATAATAACATAAAAAAGATAAGGTTTAAAGACAAACCAGGGATGTTTCTAAATAAAAATCATACATAATAAGTTGTGGTACAACAAAAGGGTGTGTTTGTAATTGTATGAGAGTAAGTGTAAAGGTGTGGTTGTGTATTTGTGGTTGCGTAAGTGTTCAGGTGTGTGTAAGCATGAGCATCATTAAATAGCAAGTGGGAGCATATCGCAGCCAGAAAGAATGAGTCTTAATTTATTTTTAAATAAATTAAGGGGCATGTTAAATATATCGATAGATAAAATAAAAGCATTATAGTTTGAGCAAGAACCCATTCCTTTCCATCCATTTTGTTCAGCAGATTGGCTGTAAGTGTAAAGCGTTATTTTGTTTTTATAATCTAGTTACTGCGTATAAACGTGTTGCATAAAGTCTTCAATGTATTTGGTTTTTAAAAGGGTTGACTGGAGTTTGAATGAACAAAGTTCTACTGTATCTTCATATATATTTTGTTGACACATTACAAGTCCAATTGACTTTTTCTGTAGGAGTTAATATTTTTGTTTAGTATTTTAGCTTGCCTTTCAGTCTGCCTTATAGGGCCAAGCAAGTGATATGCTAATTATTGGTATTATAAAAAACATTTTTAAATTTGTAATTTTGAATTCCCGCAAAAACGGTCATTCGATTGGCCACGCCCCTAATACGTCACGATTCATGTTTATTTGTTCCTGCCCATTCACATTTGTTTGGAACATTGTCACGAATCTTGACGTCACATTTACGAGTACCAACGCTAGACATGTTGCGTTTTTCTAGCAACGTAATTTTATTAAATTTGTTTTTTATATTTATGTATGAAAATATTTTTCCAAAATACTTATCCATATTAATTTTGAAAATACAATTAATTATTCTAAATCGATTTCATATATTTTTATCGGTATTTGTAATATGTGATATTTCCCATTTAGTAGATTACCTACCTATATTGATTTTTTATCAATTTTCAATAATAATTGATTTGAATATTTTTAATTTCTGTTTCTTAATTTTTTTTTTCAAGTCCAAAATATTTGGAGAGACATTATTGAAAAAGTTAGAGATTAATAAATTTTATGGGTAATTGGTAAATTGAAAGTAATTTATATGTAACAATAAAACCACCAAGTAAACTTATACTTTTCACAAATGTTTTGAATAATTTTATGTAATTTCCATAGAATTAAGAAAAGTCCAGAAAAAACGTAGAATCGTATTTGAATACATCGGACTGTGTCCAATAATTCCCCCACTATCCCCTACTTTCGCCGCGCGCATTCGTGAGGTAGCAGCGTAATGTTGCTTGATGGGAAAAAATCATAGCACAAATGTAAGGTAAAAAAAAGCAATCTGTTAATTTCTCTAAAATTTTATTGTGCACGCGGAAATATTGATTGACACAACAGAGTAGATAAGTAAAGGGTCATTTAATAAGAGTAATTGAATTAATGAACTTTAAACTTAAAATATAAAACAAATTTTATTTGCCATAAAATGGATATTTTTATATCATGAAAAATAATATTTGACGTTTTGAAAATAATGTCGGTCAAGTGTCCACCACAGAGTTGTTTAATCCGAGATCCAATTTTCAATTATTCTCTCATTAGATGAGAAAAGTAGGAAAAACAAATTTACTACCCTGGCAACACTAACGAAATTTCCATTTTGTTTCTTCGACAATCTGACAGATGGAAAAATAATTCAATTTTTAAGTAATGCATTTGTTATATACACATTCATTTGCTAATTACACATGAAATGTGATCCCATCCCGTTTCTTTAAGATCATAGCAGTATTTCTACATTTTAAAAGGACACAACACGGCATAGTTGAATTCAAATCAGGAAAAAGAAAAAACACCAAAAACAAAGAAACTAAAGGGTCAAAACGTAAACCCACTCATTTATGAGTTGTTGAGTCACCTTCTGTTTGATGTGCGTATGCGGTTCTGGACTATTCTTAATTCTATGAGTAAATACATATAATTGGATGGCAGACTCTCTAAAGCATTTTCTTTTATTTCAAGTATAAGAATTATAACCCGTACATCTGTTTGAATTCTATTAAAAAAATATATTTATGGGAAACAGAACATCCTTTAAAATACATGACAGCATCGATAGATGATAGGTACCTGTATCCCGCCAGAATGTTCATGAGCGTGCTCTTCCCGGCGCCCGACGGCCCCAAGATGGCGGTGAGCGAGCCCGCCCTGACGGTGCCGTTGACGCACTTGAGGATGGTCTTGTAGCCGCGCTTGCGGCCCTCGGACACCGAGTAGGACAGGTCGCAGAAGCGGATGTCCACGGGCGGGCGCGACGGCAGCTGCGTGAGCGTCGTCCTCATCCTCGTCCTGCCGTCGTCGTTGGGGACCTTGGGGATGAGCACCCCGGACACGCCCGTGCCGCCATTGCTGAGGTTGGTCTGCGAACCGCTGCGAACAAAATAATAAAAACAATTTAAAACGTTTTCAGCCGTTGACTAGAAGGTGAAATAGTTCATTTAATTTTACATTCATAATAAATTGTGACCGGTTTCAAAGCTAAACTAGCTTATTTCTCAAGGTTTACCTTACTTAAATTAAATATACCCTATATATACATATATATATTTGACAAAAGCTGTGTTCGTTTTTTTTATTTTTTTCATAAATTGTCAAGAAACTTTTCCAGGCAATTCGATGCTTTTATTTACCGCGTGTAAGAAAACATTTTTTTGTGCAATTTTCTTAGAACAGTTTTCCCTAGTGAAGAGAACCTTAAATTAATTTTGTTTATGAATTATAGTAAATAAAAAAATATTCAAATATTCTTTGTTATTTTCACAGATTTATGCAAATGAGTTTTTACTTAAAATTAGTATTTGAAGCGCCAACTTTGTGAGCTGCCTTGCCGTATTCAACAATTTACTTACATGATACAAATATATTCGACTTTGCTTAGTTAAATAGGTTTCTTTCTTAGCTTTGCAGTATGCTTGTCCTTGAATATAAATAGATGGCGAAGTTTTTTAGGCACAGACAAAATGATATAATATCAATGTTTCTTATTTTTCATTCAATTCAATTTTTAATTCAATTCAATTCATTTATTTGAAATACAACATAGACATTACACACATATATTCAATACGTATATATTATAAAAAAGAAGAAAAAAAATACACGAAAGAGACTCATGTCAAAGTAGTAGGAGAATCCTGCTCCGGAAAACCCCTTCGAATATATTGAACAGATCAATATCCAAAGCGACGTTGTTCAGCATAGCGGTAGCCCTTCCAATAGGCATAACCATTTATTTATTTATTTAATTTTTTCACCACAACAGGCCAGGAGGCTCGATTACAGTGGTGAATTACATCACAGAACACCCAGGCTTGAGAAAAATTACATTTAATTTTTGTGTTCTCACCGGGAATCGAACCCGGAACCTTCCGTCTGTGAGTCAAGCGTCTTGACCACTACACCACGGAGGCCACCGAGGCAGGTTGGTCCTGAATATCGGAATATGAAACAATCTATGCTGACGCTGTCTTCGGTAATTATCAGGAACATACAAACCAATGCTCATCATAATCTTAGAATTCTTAGAATTATCGATCATACCGCGCAACAATCGATAAAAATGTGTAGTCACATACACATTCCTTCTAGTCTATAAACTGTTGTAGCCAAGCATACCCTGGAGAAACTCGGTCGGGTAGAGCCAAGGTCGTCCGCCTCGCGGAGTAATGGTCAGCGCGTTTGCTTACCATTAGTAATCTAGTTTCAATAGGTAAATGTTATCAACTAACAAATATCTACATTTAGTAAATGGGGTCAAGAATTCCAACCGTCCATGCGCTCAGTAGCTGCAAGACTTATTGTAATCTAACTTCTATTTTTATAAATTTGTTTTTTATTTCATTTTTCAAATTATCACTTAAACTCTAAACTTCATTGTCAAATAAAAATATATAAATAGGGGCTTAATTTCTTACTGTACATGCGCTCTGTAGCTGCAAGACGTGTAATCTAGCTTCTATATATAATAATTTTAATAAATCATAATTGGAGACAAGGAACTAGAATCCCAATCGTCCATGCGCTCTGTAGCTGCAAGACGTGCTGGGATATTATATACTGTACAGCGCCCTTGAGGTGATTTTCACAAAAATAGCGCTATAAATATAAATGATCCAAATATATGTACATATATATATATATGACTGACACGAAATATTTGTTTAAAAAGGGTGTGTTATGTAACAAAAATGGTCAAGATATGCTGCGATTGGTGTACCAATGCAGTGCCCTATGCATCATTAAATGCATAAAAAGAATAGTGACGACGACTTATTATTTGGTTTTTTTTCATTCTGTGCGATTTACATAGAAATTTGTAGAAATCTTTAAAAGGCAAGATGAAATACCAACTTACTAAATAAAGGCTTATGAAAAATGACTCCATATTCAGAAATTACCACTTACAGAAACAGTATACCGGGAAACTCGAAATTGTTTATTAACTTGGTATAAAGTTAAGCCTAGGCATAGTAGTAAAATACGGATAGCAATGCCATCCTTATTATGGTGGTAGAATAAGGATGGTATTTTTATCCTTATTCTACTACTGTGCTTGGGCGTAAATTTATAACAGGTTTATAAGTAATGCCCTAAATCTAATATCACCTTATACAGCCTGTTAAAAAAATATATGAAGAGCGCAAAAAAAACATATCCAAGAATTTAATCATTAAATTAAGAAAAATATCAAAATATTTATATCAGTTAAAATATATTCTAAAAATACATTCTTCCAAATGATTACTGGGACTGAGTGAAAAAGACGACAGATTAATTATTCTGCAAAATTCATTAAATCTCCCTCAAAATGGACTTTCTGAAACGATACATATTTTCCAATGAACAATCCGGCCATCCGTGCACTTTTTGTAAGCATACTCCGGAATTCGGAGCTTTCGAGCTTTACAAAACCTTTGAATTGATGTCAAGTAAGAACTCAAATCAAGTTTTACGAGTCAAGATACGATCCTAATACATACTTGACATTTCGTACATAAGGGTTATTGAGAATGTAACAAGGTTGTTTTTTTAGCTTTTCCGAGATAAAAAATCTTGACATAATTAATTACAACAATAACTAATGAACCATAAATTCCATCTGTTTATACGAAAAATTTAATGTATTTATGCTAACGTATACACATGCATGTAGCTATGTGTAAATCGTAATATGTATGTGAGATTTAGAAATTTAATATGGAGGTATCATATATTTTATTACTTTTCTAACGATGTTCCCTGTTTTATTTATTTATTAAGTATTTTTTTGATAAAAACATAAATTATAAAGTTATAATGTATTCATTACTGGGAAATCCGTGCCGCGGAAAACATTCTACAAGTTTTTTGTCAATGTGCTTTTTTATTTTATTTTCATACATATATGTATGTAGATACAACAGAAATTCAGTTCAAACTATATATTTTTTAAATTTACGTGCTTTTAGTCAAAGAACTATTTAATACAAGAAAATTCAGTGAACAAAAAATATATTTTTTGTTTATTTTTAAATTTTTATTAAAAATGAACAAAAAATATTTTTTTTGTTTATTTTTAAATTTCTATTTTAAAAAAAAAAACATTTTTTATTACACAATATATCGCATTATTTATAAAAACCGAAAAATCCCACAAAGGCATTAGCCTGTTCGTAGGTATACTTAATCTAAAATACATTATGTTATTTATGGTGTAGATGCATATATATATATTTTTTTTATAAAATGTTTTTACATGAAATAAAAATTGAAAGTTATAAATTGAAAAAAACTACATACATTTAAAATGCTCTTTGACAAATGACAGTGTTTTTTAAATTTCATTACTACTTATTCTTTAAAATTCCGCAAATAAAATATATTTTATACAATTTTAAAGTTTTCAGATAAATACATATATATGTTTTTAAGATTTGATAAAAATATGCCATGAAATTCAGTGAATAAAGATCACTACGTACGTTTTTTAAGTTCTGAGTTTAATAGTTATAACACAAATCTTTTAGTTTTTTATATTTACTGTGATTTACTTTAATTATATTTAACCATATCTATGAACTATGCTTTCCTTTTACTATATTCTATTATATCTGTTATTTTTTTTTTTTAAATTACAAATTGTCCACGGCCGTTAAAAATAAATAAATAACGATTTAATTTATTTCATTTAATTTTAATTTTGTTTATTCAGAAAAACCACAGCAATACAAAAAAATATACACAACATTATAAAAAAAAACATAAAATAAAGCCAAATCAGTTTTCCACATAAATACAATTATAAAAATCCAGTTCAGTTAGATATAATTCGTAGAAGTGCATGTGTGCGAGTTTTTTTTTGTGTGAGGATGCGTGTGTAAAAAAGTGGAGTGTGGTTTTGGTAGGTATGTGAATATGTGTGTGATTGTATATGGGTGTGAGGGTAGGTTTAGGGATAGGGTGAGTGTGTGTTTGATATGAGTGAATATTAACAACTTAAATTTATAATGTAAAAATATATTATTTTTACAAAGAAACATATTTTTTTTCATATAATAGTTTTTTAATTTTGGTTTTAAAAGTGAGTTTACTGCAGTTAAATATGTCTATGTTATTGAAAAATAAATTATAATTACGCGTCAAGCGAATCAGAGGAGAGTTCTGTGCATAGTTAGTGCGATATGTAGGTACATGGAAAAAAGACAGATTCGTGTGACGGGTGCGGTAGCCAGGTACGTTAAGGGCCAACTCAGAAACCAGAACAGGACTATCAAGACGTCCGTTAAGAATATCATGTAAAATCCCCATATCTAATACCAAACGACGATCCTCAGGACTAAGTATATTATGTTTATGACAAGAAATTTTATAGTTAAGGTTGGTAAATCTGGATCTCCAATTGAGATGTCTCAAAAATGTTTTTCTGAATATTTTCAAGCCTTACCTTGTGTATGGAATACTGGGGAGACCACACATATGAGGCATATTCAAGGAGACTGCGAACGTAAGCGAAATAAATCAATTTGATACTACGAATATCATTAAAAACTTGGCAAGTGCGGATAACAAAACCTAAGTTTCTGTGTGCCCGGTTCACTATATTTTCGATGTGGTTTTCATACGTAAGTTTTTTATCTAGAACCACACCAAGATCACGAACACTTTCAACTCGTTGTACAGCTTGATTACTTAAAAAATATTGATATAAACGATAAATCATCATCATCATTATTCCCTATCCGCACCTAATGGTGCATAGGGCAATGCATTGGTACACCAATCGCAGCGTGTCTTGATCATTTTTGTTACATGAAGGTAAGATGATCAGTCTTTCGCTTCAGGGACTATGAAATATTCTAGTGTGAAATTACCCCTTTAAATAAATATTTCATATCAACCATGTCGGGAATCGAATCCGAGACGTCTTGCACGGCAGGCTAACGCGCTGACCATTACACCACAAGGCCGACTATGACCAACGATAAATACATGATATTAAAAAAGTAAAATTATAATATTTTAAGGATTTTCTAAAATCAAATTAAATAATACCGTCAAGATTATAAAAAGTTCAATTTAAAAAATCTATATTCGTAATTTATCCGGAATTAAAAATAATCTTTAAAATTAATTTAATGCATACCTTTTAATCAAATTTTCCAACTTATTTTCCATGCTTGCTAATTTACTATTCATGGTCTCACGCACTAAAATCTCGATTTTACACAGCTTATCGTCACTTATATTCGGTGCACCAATTTTCTGTTTTCATTTGATATTATTATTTCACTAATCAGAGTGTTTTCAATTAACCACATTACTTGAGCACATTTTGTCACACAATAAAAAAATATTTACAATAAAAATACCAATTCAATGATAATTTCTTTCGCCGATGTTTCGTGGGAGACGTTTCGGAAGAAACTAATAACCTAACAAGTGGGAAGCCGAGAAGTGACAACGAAACCGACTCACAATGTTTTAATAGAACATATTATGTGTATATAAATGCTAGCTTACATACACAACACACCAGTGGCGAACTGTGACCTTTTTAAGAGGTAAGCTATTTAATTTTTTCTTAATTTGTGCCTGCATGTACATACATGCATATAAGTAACAAGGTATAAATATAAACGGCTTCCCTTTCTATGGTTTTATGTGAAAACAACATCATTTCTCCCCTTCACCTGCTGACAATAAAAGACGGAATACCTTCTTATTTGTAATTAAAATAATTATTACCAATAATCCACCAATTAAGCTAAAACAGCAATTAATAATTTCGCGAAATATGTATGTATATTCTCCATTATTTAAATACAGTTCTTAAAAGCACAAGTTAAAAAAAATAAAAAAATATTCATAATTCTTTTTTGTGTAGCACTGACTGAAAACATGGTATATTTTTTTGAAATTTATATTTTACACTGAAAATATTTACTGATTTAAAATAAAATAAACACATGATTGTAAGACGTCACTTTCTATTACGTACACACAATTTTTTTTCTTTTAAGTCATGGAAAACATTAATATATATTTTTTTCTGTAGAAACTTGAAAAAAAAACAATGAAATTTATTAGACATACGTATTCGCAATAATATTGGAACAAAAATGTTACACCGCCACGTGACTGTCACTGTCACCGTCCGCTTCGTTTCCTTCTAAAAATGAATAATGCCAAAAATTGACGCAGCACCTTATGAAGCGCCACTAAGACGGGCGGACGAAAGAACTGGTATCATATGTCAACAGAATAATATCAAAGGAGAATGGTCCCTAGGAAATAATGTTCGAAATGCTATTATCCAAATAGAAAAGCTTCAAATAATATCTGTAATTTGCGATTGAGCTCAGGAAGGAAAATATACCAATTGGGTTTTGAGATGTTAAAATACAGCATACATTTTGTATGAAGAAATAAGCTGCAGTAATCGGCCCGTTTCTTTTCCCCATTGGGAACGGGCTGGGTGCTGAGTGCGCTTTTAAATGTTTATATTTATTTTTGAGGATGATATAAACGGTGTCGTTCATTTATAATAAATGTAAATTTATTAATTTATTTTCCCATGGTAAAAACGTCCAAAAACATCATTATTAATTAGCTAAATATAATGGTAAGCTGCGCATAGTCGATTATATGGACGATTCGCCCCTGCAACACACGTGCCTATATCATGATGCTAAATAAATGTCAAGTATTAAAACAAATCTGGAGCCTTACTATAAACCGAATCAGTCGAATAAAAATGTTTGAGATCGTTGAAACAAACGATCGTTAAAATTTTGTGCGATTATACATTTTTCGGGTTTCGTTTTCGTGCAACCGAAAAACAATATCTACCGGCAAATACAATTATAATTAGAATGCATTATGCAAGCATTCGTACTTTTAGTTTAGTTTTCTTTATATTTATGTGATTGTAATACTATTCGAAAAGCATAATAAAATAGTATGTGTTCGAAATCGCCATGATAGAACAACGACGAATGTGACAGTGGCTTTCTTTTATATTTGATCTTGAAAAGGCTTTGTATTCCAGATTTTGTACTTATCGAGTAGTGACATATGTCAAAAAAAATTGAAACCGCTCTCTTGTGAAGTTAAGGAGAATCACATGCGTCATTGTTCTACAATTATGACGGAATATAAATCAAATGAAGTTTTTTTTTCAAAAATGTAATTGATTGACATTCATGTCAGGATTGAACTCATATGGTTATTGGCAATTGACCCTCCGAGCTTGGACTTAAAATGAACCGAATTAATGCCAACATTACTCGATAGTTGGTGACACTCTACCGTGTGCGTGGGCTGCCAATTTGTACGAATTATTAAGTTATTTAATACGCATGCATTCGCGTTTATCGCATTATGCACTCGTATATACGTGATTGTTCATGCATTGAAAAACAATACGATACGGAAAGTACACCTTTGTAAATGTCAGTGGTATGACGATGCGGGGTCAATGTAAATGTCAAGCAATTAAATGCCAAATCACTTCACAAAAAATATATTGGTACTACCCACGCACAATTTTGCAAATATTTATTTAGATAAATTAAACAAAAGTTTTACTTTCACTAAGAACACGAAATTTAGATATTATTTTAATACCGTAAATAAAATGATGTTTACACTATCAATATGTTTCTTTTTTGGGTGATACCGTGTGCGTTGGATTTGGTCCGACGTTTTGGCTACCATTGCAGGAGCCATCTTCTTATGTAGAAAAAAAGTATGTGTTTAAGTACTGGTAATTTGTACCGTGTCGCAGTCGGCAGTAGGCACATTCCTTTTCATTTTTGTAGCATGTAGTGCTAGGAACCATGTTGAGTTTAATTTAAGCCCATCGTCTTTGTTTATGTTATTCGGGTGTATGTGTATTTCAATTGCCTCTTTTATGAAACGTCGGAACAAATCCAACACACACGGTATCACCCAAAAAAAGAAACATATTGATAACAGTGACCGTAAATGTCTTCGCACAATAATTAGTTTCAATTATATTTTACCCAATTAAATAAAAATTAACTGCATTCAAATACAAAAAACGGAACCACCTGTTTTCAAGAAAACTAACCAATTAAGTCAAGCTTATTAATTAAATTATCTAACAAAAAAAACTTAATCATCATAAAATTCCTTCTTCTTCTTTTCTACATTGTCCTAAGTAGAGCTGTGAACATCAACAGTTGCACCCGGGAGACCCTATCGCCAGCCAGCACTCTCCCCTCCTCCCACGTAGGTTCTTCTGAGGCATGGGTAGCACGTGTCCAAGCCAGGTCCACAGCCGCATCCTCAAGACTCGTCATAGGAGGCTGCTGCATTCGTTCTCAGACTTCAATGTTAGTTGTAAAATCGAACCACCTTATGCCTAATATTCTCCTCAAGCACTAACTCTAAAAACTCAGAAGTTGGTTCTGAGCTTTGGTAAGTTGCCAAGATTTGCACCCATATAGGAGTACTGGCACTATACGAGAGTTGAATAATTAGCATTTCGTTTTGACTGAGTATAGACTAGAGTTCCAGACAACACGCATCATGTTAAAAGTTGCTCCAGCAATTCCTAGACGGGTTGCGAGCTCTTTGTGCATGCTTCCATCCTCAGTTATGTGAACTCCCAAGTATTTAAAGCTGTTAACTTTTTCGATCCTCTGTCCGTTATTATAGGAAGGCTGATCAGGGTCAGGACAGGATTTGTTGCACATTATTCTGAGTCTTTTTCGTATTTTCTTGCAGTTTATCAATAATTTCCTGTTTCAAAGAATCTGTCATCGGTCAGTGATGCGATGTTATTTCGGAGACCTTTCCGGGCTATGAAGTTATGCATCTGATGGAACCATCAATCATCCTGATGATCCATGGCTTTAGGTAGAACACTCTAGATTTTTTAAGCAACCGGCCAAAATGACATTCCAAAACCCCGACTTCAACGCGTCACCATTTTTCATTTATGCAAGATATTTTTTCACATCAGTAATTCAGTTATTTTTTTCATTAGGAATAGCTTAATAGTATTTTAAATGAATTTCCGAATAAGGTAGTAAATTTAACTTCAATAATAAATGTGTGTTGTTACTGTAATTAAATTCGTATGCTGTAAGGACCGGTGTATTTATTTTAAATATTTAGTAATTTATTTATTTTCCCGAAAGAAGCAAAAATGTTTTTTTCGTGAGATATTTTTTATACCTCTCCAGTATCTCATCATCATCATTCCCTCTCCATCGCTAATGGTGCATAGGGCACTGCATTGGTACACCAATCGCAGCGTATCTTGATCATTTTTGTTACATGAAGGTAAGATGATCAATCTTAAGCTTCAGTTACCAGTCTAGGAAGTATAAAATATCCTAGTGTAAAAACACCCTTTTCAATAAATATTTCATACCAACCATGTCGAAAATCCAACCCGAGACCTCTTGCATGGTAGGCAAACGGGCTGACCATTACACCCGAGGCAGACATCAGTATCTACTTAATGAAACAACTCTAGGGTAATTCAAATAATTGTTTTTGTGCTAAAATATTAAAGATTAGGCATAGTAAAAATCTGTAACAAAATATACCTCACATCTGCACGACTAAAACGTAATTAATAGTTAAAATAACACAATTATAAAGGATTAACGTCCGCGGTATATTTTTTTTTTATATGTGTTTAAGTGAGTGTTGCTAGTAAATTGTTATTGTTTAAAAAAAAAATAATAATATAGGTACGCGCACGAAAGGGGAAACTTTATAACCGTTTTACAAAATGGCCGTTAAAAATATTATTAAGTATTCATTTTATTTTCTACTAGGAAATTTCCCGAGTAGTTAATTGGAGGTAATTATTTTACAAAGCACAAAGGGCAGCGATTTGATTGTATTTCCACTCTAACACGCGATAATTATATTATTACGTTGCGTTGATATTATAAACAGAAGATGTAATCGCTTTCAAGAATATTTTCCCGGTAAAGCGAAAGGCTTGTTCCGCTGTTGGATTTCCGCGAGATTACGGTATAAGTTATTCAAGAAAAGTTCCCGGAGAAAGAGAAAATAAACATCTCGCAATATCGCGACGGCTTTAGTTTTATTTTAGGTAGGGTCTATTTGGATTTGCTTTTAAAACAAGAAAATTGTTATCCGAGACAAAAAAAAACTAATTTAGTTATCAATATACATGTATATTTTGCATCCATTTAGTCAATGAGGAGCTTCAGCCCTACGGGAAATTGGATACAAAAAATGTTTTCTTACGCGGGGTGAAAATTAGAGCATTAAATTGTACTACAAAGTTTCTTGAAAATGTACAGAAAAAATAATAAAAAATACTTTGATAAAAACGCACTACTTTAAATGACGTCACTGGTTCATGTGAATCAACCTATGATCTGAGAGCTATGGAAGATTTCCGGTCTGCTTGTCGCTTCTGGACCAATAGGAAGAACTGAATGAGAATAAGCGGAAATGAACCTCTGACGTTACACGCGGAGTTATTTCAGAAATACAAAACTTTGAAAAATCGTAGCGCCGATAATACGATATATAAAAATTTAAAAAAATAATTTTTGACAGTCTATTAACAAGTAGTTTTTTTTTTTAAAAATCACCGAACTTCCTCATTAGAAAAAAAGTATTTATTTATTTTTCACCAAGTTGGGTGGGAAAGAAACAATAATTAAACTAAGTTGACAATATCTAGTGACAATAATCAAACAAAGTAGACATCTTCAAGACCGGTCCGGTCACCAGGTCAAAAATATTTTGAAACATGCCCTAAATACATGTTTAACAAAATTATACTTTTGAAATTTATCATTAGAAATAAAAACACTTTTTTACCTATTTGGCCTGATCTAGTCTTTAATCCGAGCTCCACCTACCTCCATTATCTACGTTTTGTTAGCAATTTTATAATGAAAGCACTTACTGATTGTCCTAATGGACAATGTTAGGAGGTTGTACACTTTAATCGAGAAGTATACCAATCCTCTTTGACCGAAAGTCTCGTTAATTTCAATTGTTTTGTACGAGTATTTTTTAAATTTAATTTCGTTCAATGCTTAATAAAGTCTGATTATCTAATGCAATATTTACTTATATATTTATTCTAACATTATTTTTCACTATTGTACACTAACTGTCCTAATTTATATTAAACTAGCGGACCCGACAGACGTTGTCCTGTCCGAACATTGGCTTGACTGCTATTAGCTGGTTCAGCAAACGCAAAATCACGAAAAATTTGGATTTTCGCATTATCGCAGCGCCACCTACCGGGTCTAATTGTGAATCTAAACCATCCAAGGACCCACTTAGGAACACAAAAAAAAATACATTAAAGTCGGTCTCGCCGTTTAGGAGTTTAGTGACATACACGCGAACAGAAGAATTGTTTGTTTGACCAGATTAATAAATAAAAAAAGAACGTACTCTAATTATTTTTGCCTTTTTTGAGCTGTTTACATATTAGTATTAATAATTATTTTTTCGTTTTATCTCCTCATGTAATTGGCTAAGAGTCCTTGTCGTGCTCAAATCAAAATCGTGCAAAAATTACTGCTCAAGTGCCATAATAAAGGAATAAAATACGGGAATACGTGTTAATGAAGAAAAGTCAGACCAGGTTTTGCCCTAAGCCTTCTAAAATTATAACAAAAGAAATGAAAATAAAAATATCTGATTGTGTCGTGAAAGCGTGCAAAAACTGTCCGGGTTAAAGGAAAAAGACTTGTCATTGATAAGTAGGTACCTAAGTACTTGTTTATGGTTAAATTTCAAAACATATAATAATTCATTTTCAGACACATAATTCTTTTTGAAAATGTCAAACTTTGTTCTCCTCACCAACAGGGGTGCACTCGATTCATGAATGCGATTTGCAAAAATGTATCAAATGTCAGTTAATATTATTTTAGTATTACCAAAAATCCAGTAAAAATAAATAAATGGGAAAAAACTATATGGAATTTAAGGAAAGAATCTTATTGGGATCAATAAAAAGCAAATGTTGTTTGTAAACATTCAAAAACGAAATTTTTTTAAACACAAAAAACAACATCCTTTACATGCATTCTCTTCGAATGCAACCCTGGTAGGTCGACGAAAAAAAGATTTATGCTCCTAACTTTTTTTTACACATAAGATTGAATTTTATCTACGAACACGCGCAGCGCAAATACCTACATTTCGCTGAAAACCGCACGTAAATCGGTTAAACCGTTTAGGAGTTCAGTGTCATCACTCGTACAGAAAAATTACATAATATAAAGATGCTACAGTTCTTTTATAAGTACATTACGTAATATTCACTACTTATTTTATATTCAAAGTAGTATTCGTACATATGTATTTACTTTTTATATTTAATTTGAAATAGATAAACACTCATCTAATTTTTTATGTTTTTCGGTATTTCTTCAAACTTTATTCCCTTGTACAAAAGGCAGTTCTGGGACATTGCTTTTGATTTATTTTAAGTATTATATTTTTAGATCCTCTTGTTGAATAGTTATGAAAGAAATCATTCTTTTTCAGTTTGTTTTGGAAATACCTCGGCACTCTTTCTGAAATAATATTGTTTAATTCATTTGTAAACAGAAGTGTAAAAAACCTTATATCAACAGCAATGTTTTGGTTTACTCAAAAACATTAAGTTAAAAATCATTTGATCAAAAATTAGTTCATATTAATTTGTATCCGTTTGTTGTTAGAAATAAATTGTAGCAGGAGGTCTGTATGCCAAGATAGAGTGTTATGGCGTTCTATCCTCTCTGCCTACCCCTACGGGGAAACGGCGTGATGGTTTGTTGTTGTTGTTGTTATACAATTAAATTAACCCTGTGCCTTTTTACTACCCAATACCAACGTTTAGATTAAGGGTAGAAACGCCTAAGCGAGCAACAAAATAGTATTTAGCTCACTACAGTTATGTTGATTTCAGAAACTAATTTTATCACTTGAAAACATGCCCAAAAACGTACATTAAAAAAGGTGATAAAGGTATTAAAAGAGTTAATTTCTTAAATAACCAGGCATAAAAGGACGGCTTAAGAATAAAGGTTTCTCATATAGTTTTCAGAGAAAGCTTTATTTAAGATTGAGTTTTAGTTGAACAATAGAAAATGGTTTAATGAAGCTATTGTTTGAAATCTTATTCAGTTTGATTGGTGAAATGGAGATAATTCGTTTCGAGTTTCGGCTACCAGAATGCCAAAATCACTAAATGAATCAATATTCCAATCCATTATATCAAAATTGATCTTACTAAAAACGTCTCATCGTCTAAGATCGAAAAAACAACTTTACTGCTCCACATATTTTTAAGTGGTTAGCGGCTTATTTGAAAATTCTAAAAGAAAGAATAATATTGATGATAACAACGACTAAGTTGAGGGGTGTAAATTAAAGTTTTATTTTGAATAATAGCAATAACAGATGGTTACTGGAAGAAAAACAATAATTACATTAATAACCACGATGGAATAAATTTGATGTGAAATAGGTAGCTTATGGACAATATTTCCAAAAATACGTATTCTTAATATTTACACCAACCGCTTGAATTCGATGTCAAAAGAATTGATTCTAAATTCCAAGAGCCGTAAAGAACGAGATTTTATTATAAAACAATAATATTGAATATTGAAATCAGAAACTCACGATTCATACCAAAAATTCTATATGGATCTCAAAACATGGAATATCGACTTTATAATATGTAAAACGAATAATAACTAGTAATCAGAAACAACATGTTATGTTGATTGTTCTTTGATGTTAAAACCATTCATCGATTACCAAGAAATATACTTATCAAGGATAATTCATAAACAAATTGATTATTCAGTCAAAACGTGGTCTAAATACTGTAGAGGGGGCTTATTTTATTATACTCGAGAATGGTTTTTAAGTTTTCGTGATCTATTTGACAATTTTCATTCACATGACAAGAATATTCTTGTCATTGTAAGATCATAATCACTTTATATAGCTGAAAACGAAGAGAAATATCAAAACAACATTTTTACAAACAGCCATTGAACAATTTCAACCGGTTAGCTGCCATACGGCTACTTGCAACACCAGGTGCCAGGTCTGCCAATGCAGCAACGCAACACGTCGCTAGCAGCTGCAAACCTAAATTAAATTCAATGTATTTATTTAAAAATAACATTTACATTACACACTAAAATTAAACTCTCTTCGTCCAGCGCTGGTTTCGGTTGTCTCAATATGACATAGTTAAAAACTTTTAACATACCTATTTGTATTTTTGGAACCATAAGATGCACTTTTTTACTCTAAAACTTCAACTAAAATTTGAGTTGCGTCCTATGGTCCGATGCGTCTTATCGTTCAAACCTTTTTTTTCCTCTAAAAATTGATAGATATATTTTGAGTTGCATATTATGGTCCGATGCGTCTTATCGTTTTAAAAATACAGTAACGTAAATTAAATTCATATATCAAGGTTAAGTTCAGCCAGTATTGTCGGCATTCATTTTATTGACCTTTTCCTTACTTATAGTCAATCGAGTTAGTAATAAACTCCACATAAATATGAAAGTGAAATCTTTCATTTATACACGCTCATTCTATACAACGGAACTTTCGGGTTAGTCTGAATTCCATGTAATCATTCTTTACGCGAAATAGTTCACTACAGACATAAGCGCATTGACGCGCTCCCCATTTCCGTACTCGGTGGGCCGGCCATATAAAAATAGCGAGTAAAGACGCGCGCCTTTATACGCGCTTTACGCGTCGAGGTCAAGTATTCCGAATGATTTAGATTTCGTACACTCGATGACATCTGTTAGAATCTTGATGAAACACTAGGACACAGGGAATTATTAAAATTATCGACACAACAGCGCCAGCGCGCAGCGGTTCAAATGAGAGGTTCTAAATTTAGCGGCCTGCTGGAAAGTGGCACAGAAAAGGTTAAGTAATAGGTAAATATCACATCCTACGAATACCGATTAAAATTTATGAAATGTATTTAGAATAATTAATTGTATTTTAAAAATCAATACGGATGTTGTGGAGAAATGTTTTCATGCATAAATGTAAAAAAGAAATTCAATAAAAATACGTTGCTAGAAAAACGCAACATGTTTGGCCTTGGTACTCATGTGACGTCAAGATTCGTGACAATGCTCTAAACAAATTTGAATGGGCAGGAACAAATAAACATGAATCGTGACGTATTAGGGGCGTGGCCGAAGGAATGTCCGTTTTTGACGGAACTCAAAATTACAAATATAAAAATACCTTTTATGCTACTAATAATTATCAAAAAAATTGGACACTTACTCGACAGTATTTCATAGACCTGCACTACTTTGAAAATCTAAAAAAAAGTGATATTTCCCTATTGTAACAATGTTAATACTAGAACTCTCATAATTATCTAAAAAGATTTACATCTGTTGTTGGTTTAATTATACTATTTTTTTTAAATAAATATGGTCGGCGCATTTTAGGTATATTTTAAACAATAAATTATTCCTAAAATATTTCATATGCAGCCATATGACTTGAAAACATATTATAGAAATAAAATTACGTTTTTATTAAGAAAGTGATTATAAGATAGGTATTTTCTAAATTGATTAATGATTTATGCAAAAGTATCCCATACAGCTGCTCTGGGAGCGCGCCAAAAAAGTGTAAAAAAGCTCACGTTTTTAAGAAGTCTAGAATTGTTATCCACTACGTTCTACGAGCAGAGTAGGTATATACAAAATACTACGTGTCTGAAAACTGTACTCTGAAGTCTGAAAAGCTCGCACGGAACGCCCGTTCAAAGCTCGATAATAGCTTTTAGAACAATGCACGGCTCGTATCGCACTTTCGCTATCGATATTATATTGAAAAATGTGTGCTTTTTGCAATTGCTTTGTGCTGCGGACCGATTTTTGGTTATTGGCTTGACTGATCAAACACAAAAACGGAAAGATGAAATAATAGCAGCCAGGAGTTGTAATAACGTGGACACAATACGAGAATATCAGAACAATATCATATACAACATTCTAAAACGAGACAAGGACAGTAGAGACTAATTCAGGGCCAAGATTCAATGGGAAGCTAACAGAATTATCTTCGACTGTCTATAAAGAAAAACCGATATTTGTGTTCGAAATTGAGTATATTTGCATGAACATTTAAAGTACTTTCGTCGGTAACCTTTGTTTGAACATGTTTAGAAGAAAAAATCGTGTGCATATTCTGCTTTTCATACGGAAAACTTAATTTTAATTTGTAGATAAAATTGAAGATAAATGTTAACGTTCCATTGAAATCGGGACCCAGGGACTAAAATTATACAATAAACTACCAGACAAAACTAAACAAAATACCAGACAACCCTTACAAAAGTTGTAAAATTATATTATCTTCAACAAAAGAATGTAAATTTAAAAAATAAAAATTATTTTGTTAAATGAATGTAATCCGTAAGGGTTCATAAATAAATATTTTTTAAATAAATAAAATAGTATCTTAAAACATATAAATAGTTTTACTCAGGAATTTATGTGATGAATATATATAAAATTTTATCTGATAGTCTTTCAATATTTAGGTAGGTACCATCTACCTTTTTTATCTATCTCAGTGGTGCATAATACATTGTATTGTTCTCCTATTGCAGCGTATCTGGATCATATTTGCTACATAGAAGGTGAGGTGATCAGTTTTACAGTTTTACTTCAGGTGCTAGTCTAGGAACAATGAAATATTACTGTTTAACTGATTAGGCACTTTAGCTGGTATTTCACGTCCACTCCTTCAGGAATCGAACCCAGGAGCTTAAGCATGGTGGTAAAGGCGCCAACCATGGCACTACGAGGAAAAAACAAGATTTATCTCCACTCGATTTCCTTATTCGTGACTAGTATGAGGACAACGATCGAGTCGAAAACACTTGTCTGGAATTCTGGTTCTACCGACATAATTTCTGGAAAAATGAAAGTAGAACAAGTTTTGGGGAAAAAAATAGCAAATGGTCGATAGACATGGGAAGCAAAGAGTCAGATAATTTGTTGACAATTATAACTTAATTTGTACCTATATGTTATATACATATTTATTATGTACATATTTATTATATTTATTTATTATCATTATATTACATACACAAAATTATAATTTATACAAAATTGCTTTGACAGCCTAACTAGGGTTATTTACCCCGTTCTAAGACAGTAAAAAAAAATATAAAAATCAGTAATCAATACATACAAATAGTTATAAAGATAGAGGACAAAATGAAAAACAAAGTAAAAAATGGAGTAAAAACATGGCAGAAAATGTAGTAAAAAAAACGAAGCAAAAACATACTAAAAACAAAGTAATAAATGAAGTGAAAACATAGTAAAAGCATTAAAAATATATAAATATGTTTATAAAAATATTTTAAAACTCAGTAAAATGCGAAATAAAAACAGAATACATGGTACGAAACATATTTAAAGTCATAGTAAAAAAATGAATGTACGTGTATAGCAAAAAGGATATTTAAAATAACATAGTAAAATACCAAGTAGATAGAAAAAAAAACATATTAAAAAACAAAGTAAAAGATGTAATAAAAAAAATACATAGTTAAAACAAATTAAAACGTCATGAGGATCTTTAAAAATTAAACCTTAATTATTTTATTATTTACAAACTTATAGATTACATTCATACTTATTACATCCGTGTACACTTTTGCAAATACGACCCTAAATGATGATATTATTTTTGCCGCAACATATCGGTTTCTTAAAACAGGCATTGCCTATATTTCACTTGCTTTATCTATCCTTAGTGTTTAAGTAGAATATGTGTTTGTAATTTTACTTATGTGATTTTTTAATATATATATATATATATATATAAATAATTGTATTCTTCGTCCGCCTGGACACAGAATCAATTCATGGGCATTTATTTTTTAATTTTTATAATTTTTGAACCAGTTGGTTTGATTAAAAAACAGTTGACGTTATTGATAACTAATAATAATAATTAACAAAAATTATAAATATTATTTGTTTCCAATTTTCTTTTCCTTCTCTTGAACAATTCACACTTTGCTCTGGCGATAAAGCGTTTTTTTATGTCCTCAAAATCACACCGTACCGGGATAGTAATAAAAAAAGCCTTCCATTGGTTTTGAGAGTTGTTGAGTAAAAGGTAAGGCTGTTTTTGGCAAGTAGAGAAAATCCTGTCATACGGTCTTCCTAGTTGGCTGAGGTCGGAGCGGAGCAGAGCCTCTACTGGAGCCGAATTATCGACCCGAACCTCCCACGGCTCTCTAACCAAACGGTAAGTACAAAATATAGCTACCAACAGGGGTGGCGCATGGCGGTGAATCCTGATATCATTTTTAGTATTTGGATAATCAATAGATTTAAACCCCCTTGCCAATTGTTGAGGGTTTTAATTCATTAGATCTTATTTTTCCACAAAGCGGAGTTGATAATATAGACATCATCAGACGCCGGCGCGCTGTGACTCTTTTATTTATTTAAAACTTCAAGTGCAAAGAATAAGAACTTTGGCGAACTTATTTCTAAAATTAATAACTTCAAGCCAACCAAAAAATAAACTGGTCAAAAGAAGAGATTGGTCTAAATTTTGTACTAAAAAAACACAAATATACGAAGTTTATAAAAAAATACAAACACATGTTAAAATACAAGAAAAAAAAACCTAATTAATTAAACATAACGGTTGTTTTTTAATTGAGAGATAAGGCTTGCACATACTAATATTAATAGTATTTTTTAAAAAGAACATTATGTTATACGTATTAAATGACGAGGAATTTAGGTTCAGATAATGAGTTTGGGAGGAGATAGAAAAAGGAATCAAGGAAATAAAAAGGGATAAAAAAAATTACCCTCAATTTTAAATCAGAAAATATAATATGTCACTTTAGTTTAGTTAGAATGTAAGTTTAAGTATACAATTGTAAAGCGCCCTCGATTTTTTCAAATTTATTTAATTTTTTAATGGACCATTAAAATAAGCCCCAATTTTTTTTTCAATATTTATACACGGTTTTTCTGGGCCAGACCGCGAAACTTCAAAATAATATTTATCGTGAGTAAGCTTTAAAAATATCCTTATGAAATTTCTCCAAATATTGATTTCAAAAAAATATATATATTTACACAATCTCAAAATGTAGTAAATCCTTTATTTCTCGGACAAGCAGTCCCTCCACGAACCCCTACGCCTCTCCTACCCGCCGCTTCTCTTGTCCACGGCTGGTGCGTATCGCTTCGTTAGTCACGTTTTAATCTCAATTTTTTATTGAAGAGGAGGGGTAGGGGTTTGCGAAAGGGATGCTAGTCCAAGAAATCAAAGATTAACTCCATTTTGAGATTATAATAATAATTATTTTTACTTTAAAAAAATGCTTTTTGGAAAAATTTAATTAGAATTTTTTTAAAAGCTTACTGTGCGGAATGTTCTTTTGAAGTTTCGCGGTCTGGCCCTGAAAAACCGCGTATATCGTATTATCAGCGCTATGATTTTTAAATATTTTGTATTTCTGAAACAACTCCGCGTGTGACGTCAGAGGTTCTCTTCCGCTTATTCTCGATCAGTTCTGATTGATTCATGTGAACTAGTGACGTTCAAAGCGGTTCGTTTTTATAAACAAAAATGTACATTTTCAGAAAACTTTGCCGTACAATTGAATGCTCCAATTTTTACCACGCGCAAGAAAACATTTTTTGTATCCAATTTCTCATAGGACTGGAGTTCCTCATTGGGTGCTGTACGAATTGAAGCCGAGAGACGTCGTAAAAAAACAGCGTGAACTTATTTAAGTCCCCAATGCATGTTTTTTTTATCAGATGAGATTTAAAACGACATGCTGAGGAAACATATTTAATAGAAAACGTGAAATGATGTCCATGGAATATAAAATAATTTGTAGAGAAGGAAGAATTATGTTTGGGAAAATTATATGATTTGAGAATAGGAACTGATAGTTTAGTTATGATCTAATGATCTGATCAGCGAAAAAAGAGGGTTGTTGAAAATTATTGATGGAAACAAGGATTTGTTTCTAAAAAGCTATAAGCATCTTACAAACAAATAGTTAAATTCGGTAAACTATAAATGTCGATTAGTTTAGTACGTAAAGCACGTCCCTGTTGTGTAGGCTCGTTGGGGAGATGTTGGCTTTAGGGGTTGGGGTAGTATAAGGTACCTTCTGTAGGGAGCAGGTGGGAGGGGCGCTTGCTGTCTCAGGATTTGGGTCACTTTTCCGAGTCTCTCCAGAACTAGAGGAGAGAATATGTGTCAAAAACGATACGAAAATGTATATTTTATACACATTAACTGAAGGAAAATAACTCTAGCATAATAAAATGTCTGTGTAAGAACATCCGATGTCTCACTTTAGAGTTTATAAATGTGAATTATTAACCGGAAAAATACTGTGCTGGGATTCATCCTCATATTTTGAGTAAAATAATGTTTTTCGGTATCCAGGCGGAAAGAAATTTATTAATGTTTGTGAAATAGAACCAGGACTGCGCACGAGCGTTTTTTAGTCAACGTCTCCTCAGGTGAAAGTCTTAAAAAACGAAATCGATGGAGATAAGTCCGCCTCGTCGTGTACTGGTTTGCGTGCTCGTCTATAATGATTGAGATCCTGGGATTGATTTCCGGTAGTATGAGACATGAAATATAGATTTTTGAAGGTGGTTATACACTGCAATAGTTTATTGTTCTGGACTGGCACCTGAACCGTAGGACTGATCCCCTTATCTCCCCTGTATCAAAAATGATCCAAATACGCAACGATTGGAGTACAATGCAGTTTCCTATGCACCACTGGGTGGGAATAGAGAAATTATGATAATTAAACGGAAATTTACCATTTTATGTCTTAGGAAGCGCGTGTCTATTAGGAGTATAATATCCATTCTATAGCCAAAATCTGAATCAAAGTATTCGCTTATTTATATATTTTTTTATTTATTTACTTTTCTTTATACAAAAGTACTTTCGAATATTCTCCCTGGATTATGGCACTTAAGCTATGATTATTTTATAAACTATAAATATTTAACTTTGGCGTGTCTCTATCATTTTGCTTTTTTTGATTATGGGAGCTAGAACCATCCAAAACCCCAAAAAAAGCCCAGTTTGGTCTGCCGTCTTCGTACGTACAGCATACGAATATGATAAGTAATTTTGAAAAACGCAAACATTATCGCAACAGAAAATTTCATTTTGATATTCTTTCTTTAAAAAAAAAACAAAATCGGTTCAGTTTTGAGGTACAAAAAACGGGACAGCGAAACTTCGATTTTGTTGATTTCAGTTGGCCAAGATTAGCCTGTGTGCAGTTGTCTTTTTCACACTATATCGGGTACGTATCTGCGAGAGAGTGACGAAAGACAACGCATATCCTCACAATGTTAGTCAATATTGCTATGAAACCACTTATCGATTTTTCTTTGTCTACCGGTTTCTTCACTATAGTAACAAATATATTTATAAAACTAACGTGCTGATAAGACGCGAAGACGCGGTTACGTCTCGAAACCGGTAGAAATGGAAAATTCTTCCTGAAAACGCGTATCGACATGTCAGTAGAGCCGGTTTTGCAATACAAAAGTAGACAGAGAAAGTAAAAAAGTTAGTTATACCGTCTTGATTCATACCGGCAAAGACAGCGTTTTTAATCGTCCCCCCGAATATGAAATCGAACCTCGTGCTACTTATTTGGAGTTTGCATATCTACCAAAACTTCAGTTCAATGAAATGCGTTCCGGGAACACAACAAATATTCATTAATGAAAACAAGGTGATGTTCATTTTATTTATGCAAGAAACGTTCAACTTTGAATTTTAAGATCAGGTAACCACGGCTGCACGAGGGTGGAAATTTTCATTTCAACAAAATGATTCGATGCCAATGACGTCAATCCGTGTAAAAAACACCTAATGATATTTTAATTTTTCTACACCTAGACAGCAGTAGCAAACAGTGACTATTTTCATAGGTAAGCTATATTTTTTAAATAATTTGTACCTGCATATACATACGCATAAGTAATACTGTATATACACTGCTTCTTTTTCTGTAGTATTGTGTGAATACAACATCATCCCTCCGTTTCAGCTGCTGACAACAGAAGACGGAATACCTACTTATTTTGAATTGAAATAATGATTACCAAGAATCCACCAATAAAACTACAGTAAAAATTAATCGATTTGCGATATATGTATAAAAGGTAACTTTTCCATTATTTGAATACCATACATATATGCATAAGTATAAAAAAAACAATGAAATTCACTATTCCCAATAATATTAGCACTGAGTACAGCCATGTGATCGCCATTATCCACTCAGATCCTTCTAAAAATGATTATTGCCAAAAAATGGACACATGTACTGAGTGAAGCGCCCTAAAATTTCATTAAGACGGGTGGACGAAAGAACTGGTGTCAACTGTATACTATCAAAGGAAAATGGTCCTTAGTAAATAATGCTCGAAATGCTATTCTCCAAATAGAGAACCTTCAAATAATATATATTATCTGCAAGGCTACTTGGAGGAACAAACAACAACTGGGTTTTGAGATGTTGAAAAACAGTATACATATTGGATAAAGAAATAAGCTAAAGTAATCGGCCAGTTTTTTTCCCCCACTGGGAACGGGCTGGACGCTGGGTGCGCTTATAGATGTTTATATTTATTTTTTGAGCAAGATATAAACGGTGACGTTAATTTTTAATAAGAATAAATTGTGTTATTTGTTTTCCCATCATTAAAACTACTATAAAGCATTATTATCGGTAGTCAAATATAATGATAAGCTGAGCATAATCACTTATATGGACGATTCGCCTCTGCTAGATAGTAGATTCACAAGCGGCTTATACACACTTCTATTAGTAATCATGACTGTGACATGGTATAAACATGATATTTCAAAAACTACACATATGTATATTATCTTTGCATAAATTTAACATCAATTTGTATGATGGACTAAGCAGCTTCATTCGAAATGTATGTTTTAAATAATAACATAAACTTAGGAAAAAAATAATCAGCATCCGAACGTCTCACTTGTGGCAGTAAACCTTGATTTTTAATGATCAGACTTGAAAAAAACCGCAAGTCACGATTTTACTCATAAATTATATAAAATGGAGTTTCGATTCGGTTATTATGATTACGCTTTATTACCAAAATATTTACAACAATTTATTAAAAACCGCTGAAATTATGAAATATCTCTTAAAACAATATTTTTTAATAGCGATAACGATTCTACGTCGCCATAGACTAACGGATCGTGTTATTAATTTTCCATGGTGATATTTGGAGGACCGACAATCGACACAAGCTACTTTCTTTCTATAATGTATTCTGTATAAATTTTACATCACCCGTCTATGGGAGAAGTGCTCTCCCGAAACTGTAGTAGCGTTCTTTTAAAATAATAAAATTGTGTTACACTGATAACAAAGTTTTATTTTCATAATAATTAATAATGAAGTGTTACAAAGTGAATGGCGATTTAATGAATAATATAAAAAATAAGTTCAAAACATAATGACACAACACACATCAACGTTTTCATAGGATTGGCTCTTTTCTGCAAAAAATATGGTTAATTGTATTAATAAATAAAAATACAGAGTACTTAAAAAACATTATGATATGGGAATAAACATTTTTGAGGAAAAAAATAATTAAAATCAAAATTTAATGTAAAAAAATGTGTTAAAAAAGTGTTAAACAACTTATAAATTAAATATATATACATTGTTATTATTAGAGCTCACAAAAGGATGGGTTTATGTGTGCCCTACTTCAGGATTTAAAATAAAATAAATAAATTTAAAAAAAACATTCCAACTGCTGCGTAGATTGGATTATTTACTCTTTTCACAAAATTGCTATTATCTCAGTTTCTCTTTTCTATGGCTGGCATCTTTCTGCACAGCGACGTTTAATTTATTGACAGAGTATAAAAGCCTGACAAAAAAGTAATCGGTTTTCAAAAGAGTAAGACATAGAATTCTTTTCGTACCTTCCGGTGCCGTTCTACCACTAAAAATAATAGAATTTTATTCGAATCACGATTTCCGACAAAAAGCGGCTCATTTTTTTCCAGACAGCTATTTTTAAAAGAAACATCAGTAACCAAAGGAAATAATTGAAAAAAAAATATTATGACGTAAAAATATGATTTGAAATCCAATTTGTGAAGGTTCTTAATAATTGCTGAAAAGAATTCTAAAGAAGATATTCAAATATTGTTAATTCGACATTCAAAAATATCCTATCAATGTAAAAAAACCTTGTTAAAAGTTTGATACGGGATTTATTGGATGTTTTGTTGGAGTTAAAATCAAATAGCATAATATGAAGAATCTGGCAATTTTATATTCAATTATTACATTATCTATGTAGATCACTAACAATTTTTAACTCCTACTTTCCTTCATTTATCCTCCACCACTCCTCGTCAATTTCCTTCTTTTCCTTCCCACTATCTCCTTGGTTTGTCCATATTTCTTTTTTAAAAATTTATGGCATATTTATTTTTATATAGTTTAAACCGTCGTCGATTTATTTAAGCATAATGAGGTGAATAAATGTTATTGGAATACAGGCCCTACTATTGCATATATTTATGCATTTTTTATAGTTCCTATTTATTTCAATTCAATTAATTTATTTAAAAAAAAACAAGTACATAAATTAAAATTTAAGGCGTACATATTAAAACAAGAAAAAAAATACATTAAAGAGGCTTATGTCAAAGTAGTAGGAGAATCCTGCTCCGGAAAATCCCTTCGGATACGTGGAACAGATCAACATCCAGAGCAATGTTGTTCAGCATAGCTGTAGCCCTTCCAACAGGCATAACCTTTGGCAGGTTGGTCCTGTATATCGAAATATGAAATAATCTATGCTGACGCTGTCTTGGGTAATTATCAGGCAAACCATATGACAAACCAATGCTCTACATAATCTCAGGATTATCGACCATACCGCGCAACAATCGATAAAAAATTCAAGTCAAATACACATTCTTTCTAGTCTCTAAACTGTTGTAGTCAAGCATACTCTAGAGAAACTCAGTCGGGCAGAGCCAAGGATTATACTCGTATTCTTATGTAGTGATATCTCAGAAACTTCTTTTGGATTTTCTCAATCATAAGAGAGTACTTCAGTTCATGTGGCTCCCAAATCATCGAGCTACTCTCTAGTCTAGTTCGCACGCACTCAATACGCGGGTATTTTCAAAAACCCTGGCAGTACGCATAACAAATCCTAACATCTTCAATGCATTACCACTGATTGTCTCTATGTGTTCGTGAAATGTCAGGGTGCTCACAAATCTAACGCCCAGATCCTTAACATTTGATGTTCGTATCTGGCTCTGTTCATTCATTTTGTAGCGAAAAAATAGAGTTTTTCGGGCCTTAGTAAAAGACATGACCGAACACTTGGAAACATTAGGTTTAAGTTTGTTTCGTCTTCCCCATTCACCAGTGGCGAACCGTGATTTATTGTATAGGTAATCTATTAAAAATGTTCATTAATTTGTACTACATATAAGTACTTACATAACATGTAAGTAATGTAATTATAAATTACTACTTTTTCTGTGGTTCTGAGAAAATCAACTCAAACAACAATTATTACTAACCACGCGATATACGTAGCTTTATTCTACACTATTTCAATAGAATTCTAAACTCATACAAAAGTTTATTATCACATACCACAATGACATTTAGCAAATATTTTCATTATGATCTGTCATTGACAGTACTGTCAAGACTTGAGCACTGGTTGATTTCTTTTAAAATGAATAATGCCTAAAACGGCCACTGCGAACGCCACCTGTCCTATGTGATACAAAATATGTCAACGGTATCCCATCAAAGAAAAATAGTCCTTCGGAAATAATGTTCGAAATACTAGTTTCCAAATAGAGAATCTTCTAAAAATATTTGTAATCTGCAAGTTTGTTTTAGTACTAAAAAAGCCGACTTGGCTTAAAGACGAAAAATACAGTGTACTTTTTTTGTATGGAAGAATAAGCTGAGGTAATCGGCTAGTTTTATCGTTCAGTGAGAATGGACTGGGCGCTGGCGTTGGGCGTACTTCATAGATATTTTTTTGTAGAAAGATATAAACGGTGATTTATAATAAATAACAATTACTTTATATATTTTCCCATAAACATGGTTACTATAAATTATTATAATTTATTGCTTACTTTGACGATTTGCCCCTGCCATTCACATATATTAGATATATCCGCTTGGAGAAGATGAAAATCGACCAAAATTGTCACCTTTAAGAACAGTTTTAAGACATCCGCAAATAACAGAAAACGCGAGTTCAAAATTACATTTTTAATATTATTAATAAAAAATAAATGATTCATTTAACCTGTACATCTGTTTGGTAAAGGTGTATAGTGGGATTTTCGCATTAGATTAAGAGATGGGTACGTCTCGAAACCGGTAGACATAGAAAATTGATAGCATTCAACGGATCAGATAGGTTGAACTGCATAACTTGTACATGCACATTAAACATGCTACTTGGTAAATCGCCCGTCATTCCCAAAGTCACCCCCGAGAGGATAATATAACGTGGTTCTAAATATTCCCAACGGATCACTCGTGAAATTGTGGAACGGAATAACGCAACATCAGTTTAGTATGAAGTGTCAGGTTAAATACATCAACTTAGTTTGGGCTCAACATTCGATTATTCAAAAATAGAGCAGCACAAACATTAATTCAGTTATTCATAAATAGAATATAATAATATAAATATGGTGTATCAGTCGTTATTTATTTCACTAGTAAAAAAACGATTAACTTACAACAAACATGAATATTTTTTTTTTTATTCAGATGAACAAATATAAGTAATGAAAGTATACAACATTACTACTAAACGCAATTTTTATTTAAATTCAATACATATATTTACACTAACGTTACCCATAACGTAAAAGAAAAAAACAAATTTTGTGTACATAATGGGGAGTGATGTCTTACACATTTATTATTATGTACGCCCAGAGGGCCTTTTCATGACAGGTACAAAATTGAAATTCAAGCGTTTCATGGTATAACAAGGCAATATCTCGGTCTAATCACTATGTATCTAATAAACAGATTTTAAAAATATTTTTTTATGTATTGAATTGAATTATGCTTTATAGATATATTTATCTAAATATATAAAAGAAGGTAGGCACATAATTTGATGTCAAAAAAACAATTAAAACAGTTTTAGACAAAAAAAAAGAGTAGGTATAGTATAATATAAGTTCAAGTAAGTAGAAAACAAAAAGTCAACGCGATTTTTACAGCATTTTAATGATTAATTCTTAAAATACTGTGGTAAATAATTCCTTTGCGGGCTGTGATGTAACATCGTGTCACCGCAAGCAGAAGACTGAATATTACATGTTTGCTTTTTACTTTGGTTTTCTCACAAAATTCCAAATTCTTGGAATTCCACGGTTGTGAAAATAATATTTTTAGGTGAACTTCAACTAAAGAAGTAAATTTTGGGATTACTTATAATTTGAAAAAATTGACCTTCACGCACTTTAATAGCCATGACCTTTGTATTAAAAGCTGGAAACGCAGTGTGCTATACCATTTTAGAATCTCAATGAAATAGACAATTTATTTTTTAATTAGGCGCTTTGACCACGAGAGGTTAAACTTTAAAAAAAAAATTGCAAACCATGAAACTTTGAGCTTAAGAGTTTTCTTATAAAAAAATTAACTAGCGGTGTAAAAATAGTACCTTACATTCAAAAGCACACCTATCCCAGACTACTATCCAAAAAAGAAATTATTTTTATTTTATATGCAATCTTGGCACCGAAAAGAGTGACGAAGGGTGTCATTTTCTTACAATTTCTAAAAATATCGATTAACCCGAAAACTGTGAGACTTTTACTAAACATATATTTTTATTTTCTGGACCATTATGGTGTCCTCTAACCGGTATAAGGTTATCCATTAATTACGCCACACCTTTATATATTTGTTTTTATATATCCATGTTTTAATATTGTTTTTTATTTTTGTACAACTGAACTCGCTATAATGTAATATTGTATATTATAAAAGGCACTTGTGCCGTATAATAAATATTATTGGGTATAACCCAGAAGAACGCAATCAGTAAAGTAAAAAACTTCAGTGTAAATTTATGCAAAACATTCGAATATTGATTTTATTTCTCTGCCAAAAAATTTACACACAAAGACGTAATTCAACCTAACGAAAATACTGATTTTATTATTCGGTTAGAAAAAAACAAACATTCGCAGACATTTGTTTTCTTCGATCCTGACTGTCAGGCGATTGAGTTGGCCATTAAGTTTCACAAAGGCCATAAATACATAATAT